>NC_091154.1:46161306-46497556 GCF_040958095.1 Procambarus clarkii
AGAGTAGCACACCCAGCGTAGTACACCCAGCGTAGTACACCCAGAGTAGTACACCCAGAGTAGTACACCCAAAATAGTACACCCAGAGTAGCACACCCAGAGTAGTGCACCCTGTGTAGTACACCCAGAGTAGTACACCCAGAGTAGTACACCCAGAGTAGTACACCCAGAGTAGTACACCCAGAGTAGTACACCCAGAGTAGCACACCCAGAGTAGTGCACCCAGAGTAGTGCACCCAGAGTAGCACACCCAGAGTAGTACACCCAGAGTAGTGAACCCAGAGTAGTACACCCAGAGTAGTACACCCCGTGTAGTACACCCAGAGTAGTACACCCAGAGTAGTACACCCAGAGTAGTGCACCCAGAGTAGTACACCCAGAGTAGTGCACCCAGAGTAGTGCACCCAGAGTAGTACACCCAGAGTAGTGCACCCAGAGTAGTACACCCTGTGAAGTACACCCAGAGTAGTGCACCCTGTGCAGTACACCCAGAGTAGTACACCCAGAGTAGCACACCCAGAGTAGTACACCCAGAGTAGTGCACCCAGAGTAGTACACCAACAGTAGTACACCCAAAGTAGTGCACCCAGAGTAGTACACCCTGTGAAGTACACCCAGAGTAGTGCACCCTGTGCAGTACACCCAGAGTAGTACACCCAGAGTAGTACACCCAGAGTAGTGCACCCAGAGTAGTGCACCCTGTGCAGTACACCCAGAGTAGTACACCCAGAGTAGTGCACCCAGAGTAGTGCACCCAGAGTAGTACACCAAGAGTATTGCACCCAGAGTAGTACACCCAGAGTAGTACACCCTGAGTAGTACACCCAGAGTAGTACACCCAGAGTAGTAAACCAAGAGTAGTGCACCCAGAGTAGTACACCCAGAGTAGTACACCCAGAGTAGTGCACCCAGAGTAGTACACCCAGAGTAGTGCACCCAGAGTAGTACACCCAGAGTAGTACACCCAGAGTAGTACACCCAGAGTAGTACACCCAGAGTAGTACACCCAGAGTAGTGCTCCCAGAGTAGTACACCCAGAGTAGTACACCCAGAGTAGTGCACCCAGAGTAGTACACCCAGAGTAGTACACCCAGAGTAGCACACCCAGAGTAGTGCACCCAGAGTAGTGCACCCAGAGTGGTACACCCTGTGAAGTACACCCAGAGTAGTGCACCCTGTGCAGTACACCCAGAGTAGTGCACCCAGAGTAGTACACCCAGAGTAGTGCACCCAGAGTAGTACACCCTGTGAAGTACATCCAGAGTAGTGCACCCTGTGCAGTACACCCAGAGTAGTACACCCAGAGTAGCACACCCAGAGTAGTACACCCAGAGTAGTACACCTAGAGTAGTACACCCAGAGCAGTACACCCTCTGAAGTACACCCAATGTAGTGCACACAGAGTAGTGCACCCAGAGTAGCACACCCAGAGTAGTGCACCCTGTGTAGTACAACCAGAGTAGTGCACCCAGAGTAGTACACCCTGTGCAGTACACCCAGAGTAGTACACCCAGAGTAGTACACCCAGAGTAGCACACCCAGAGTAGTGCACCCAGAGTAGTGCACCCAGAGTAGCACACCCAGAGTAGTACACCCAGAGTAGTGCACCCAGAGTATTACATCCTGTGCAGTACACCCAGAGTAGTACACCCAGAGTAGTACACCCAGAGTAGCACACCAAGAGTAGTGCACCCAGAGTAGTGCACCCAGAGTAGCACACCCAGAGTAGTACACCCAGAGTAGTGCACCCAGAGTAGTACACCAAGAGTAGTACACCCCGTGTAGTACACCCAGAGTAGTACACCCAGAGTAGTACACCCAGAGTAGTGCACCCAGAGTAGTACACCCAGAGTAGTAAACCCAGAGTAGTGCACCCAGAGTAGTACACCCTGTGAAGTACACCCAGAGTAGTGCACCCTGTGCAGTACACCCAGAGTAGTACACCCAGAATAGCACACCCAGAGTAGTACACCCAGAGTAGTGCACCCAGAGTAGTACACCCAGAGTAGTACACCCAGAGTAGTGCACCCAGAGTAGTACACCCTGTGAAGTACACCCAGAGTAGTGCACCTTGTGCAGTACACGCAGAGTAGTACACCCAGAGTAGTACACCCAGAGTAGTGCACCCAGATCAGTGCACCATGTGCAGTACACCCAGAGTAGTACACCCAGAGTAGTACACCCAGAGTAGTGCACCCAGAGTAGTGCACCCTGTGTAGTACACCCAGAGTAGTGCACCCAGAGTAGTACACCCAGAGTAGTACACCCAGAGTAGTACACCCAGAGTAGTGCACCCAGAGTAGTACACCCAGAGTAGTACACCCAGAGTAGTACACCCAGAGTAGTACACCCAGAGTAGCACACCCAGAGTAGTGCACCCAGAGTAGTACACCCAGAGTAGTACACCCAGAGTAGTGCACCCTGTGTAGTACACCCAGAGTAGTACACCCAGAGTAGTACACCCAGAGTAGTACACCAAGAGTAGTACACCCAGAGTAGCACACCCAGAGTAGTGCACCCAGAGTAGTGCACCCAGAGTAGCACACCCAGAGTAGTACACCCAGAGTAGTGTACCCAGAGTAGTACACCCAGAGTAGTACACCCCGTGTAGTACACCCAGAGTAGTACACCCAGAGTAGTGCACCCAGAGTAGTACACCCAGAGTAGTACACCCAGAGTAGTACACCCAGAGTAGTACACCCAGAGTAGCACACCCAGAGTAGTGCACCCAGAGTAGTACACCCAGAGTAGTACACCCAGAGTAGTGCACCCAGAGTAGCACACCCAGAGTAGTACACCCAGAGTAGTGCACCCAGAGTAGTGCACCCAGAGTAGTGCACCCAGAGTAGTACACCCTGTGAAGTACACCCAGAGTAGTGCACCCTGTGCAGTACACCCAGAGTAGTACACCCAGAGTAGTGCACCCAGAGTAGTACACCCAGAGTAGTGTACCCAGAGAAGTACACCCAGAGTAGTACACCCAGAGTAGTGCACCCAGAGTAGCACACCCAGAGTAGTACACCCAGAGTAGTGCACCCAGAGTAGTGCACCCAGAGTAGTGCCCCCAGAGTAGTACACCCTGTGAAGTACGCCCAGAGTAGTGCACCCTGTGCAGTACACCCAGAGTAGTACACCCAGAGTAGTGCACCCAGAGTAGTACACCCAGAGTAGTGCACCCAGAGTAGTACACCCTGTGAAGTGCACCCAGAGTAGTGCACCCTGTGCAGTACACCCAGAGTTGTACACCCTGTGTAGTACACCCAGAGTAGTGCACCCAGAGTAGTACACCCAGAGTAGTACACCCAGAGTAGTACACCCTGTGTAGTACACCCAGAGTAGTGCACCCAGAGTAGTACACCCAGAGTAGTACACCCAGAGTAGTACACCCTGTGTAGTACACCCAGAGTAGTGCACCCAGAGTAGTACACCCAGAGTAGTACACCCAGAGTAGTACACCCTGTGTAGTACACCCAGAGTAGTGCACCCAGAGTAGTGCACCCAGAGTAGTACACCCTGTGTAGTACACCCAGAGTAGTGCACCCAGAGTAGTACACCCAGAGTAGTACACCCAGAGTAGTACACCCTGTGTAGTACACCCAGAGTAGTACACCCTGTGTAGTACACCCAGAGTAGTGCACCCAGAGTAGTGCACCCAGAGTAGTACACCCTGTGTAGTTCACCCAGAGTAGTGCACCCAGAGTAGTACACCCAGAGTAGTACACCCAGAGTAGTACACCCTGTGTAGTACACCCAGAGTAGTGCACTTAGAGTAGTACACCCTGTGCAGTACACCCAGAGTAGTACACCCAGAGTAGTGCACCCAGAGTAGTACACCCAGAGTAGTACACCCTGAGTAGTACACCCAGAGTAGTACACACAGAGTAGCACTCCCAGAGTAGTGCACCCAGAGTAGTACACCCGGAGTAGTGCACCCAGAGTAGTACACCCTGTGAAGTACACCCAGAGTAGTGCACCCTGTGCAGTACACCCTGAGTAGTATACCCAGAGTAGTACACCCAGAGAAGTGCACCCAGAGTAGTGCACCCTGTGTAGTACAAGCAGAGTAGGGCACCCTGTGTAGTACACCCAGAGTAGTGCACCCAGAGTAGTGCACCCAGAGTAGTACACCCAGAGTAGTACACCCAGAGTAGTACACCCAGAGTAGTGCACCCAGAGTAGTACACCCAGAGTAGTGCACCCAGAGTAGTACACCCAGAGTAGTGCACCCAGAGTAGTACACCCAGAGTAGTGCACCCAGAGTAGTACACCCACAGTAGTACACCCAGAGTATTGCACCCAGAGTAGTACACCCAGAGTAGCACACCCAGAGTAGTACACCGAGAGTAGTACACCCAGAGTAGTACACCCAGAATAGCACACCCAGAGTAGTACACCCAGAGTATTGCACCCAGAGTAGTGCATCCAGAGTAGTACACCCAGAGTAGTACACCCAGAGTAGTGCACCCAGAGTAGTGCACCCAGAGTAGTACACCCAGAGTAGTACACCCTGTGAAGTACACCCAGAGTAGTGCACCCTGTGCAGTACACCCAGAGTAGTACACCCTGTGTAGTACACCCAGAGTAGTACACCCAGAGTAGTGCACACTGTGTAGTACACCCAGAGTAGTGCACCCAGAGTAGTGCACCCTGTGTAGTACACCCAGAGTAGTACACCCAGAGTAGTACACCCTGTGCAGTACACCCAGAGTAGTACACCCAGAGTAGTACACCCAGAGTAGTACACCCAGAGTAGTGCACCCAGAGTAGTACACCCTGTGAAGTACACCCAGAGTAGTGCACCCTGTGCAGTACACCCAGATTAGTACACCTAGAGTTGTACACCCAGAGTAGTGCACCCAGAGTAGTGCACCCAGTGTAGTACACCCAGAGTAGTGCACCCAGAGTAGTACACCCAGAGTAGTGCACCCAGAGTAGCACACCCAGAGTAGTACACCCAGAGTAGTGCACCCAGAGTAGTACACCCTGTGCAGTACACCCAGAGTAGTACACCCAGAGTAGTACACCCAGAGTAGTGCACCCAGAGTAGTGCACCCTGTGCAGTACACCCAGAGTAGTACACCCAGAGTAGTACACCCAGAGTAGTGCACCCAGAGTAGTGCACCCTGTGTAGTACACCCAGAGTAGTGCACCCAGAGTAGTACACCCAGACTAGTACACCCAGAGTAGCACACCCAGAGTAGTGCACCCAGAGTAGTACACCCAGAGTAGTACACCCAGAGTAGTGCACCCAGAGTAGCACACCCAGAGTAGTGCACCCAGAGTAGTACACCCAGAGTAGTACACCCAGAGTAGTGCACCCAGAGTAGCACACCCAGAGTAGTACACCCAGAGTAGTGCACCCATAGTAGTGCACCCAGAGTAGTGCACCCAGAGTAGTACACCCTGTGAAGTACACCCAGAGTAGTGCACCCTGTGCAGTACACCCAGAGTAGTACACCCAGAGTAGTGCACCCAGAGTAGTGCACCCAGAGTAGTGCACCCAGAGTAGTACACCCTGTGAAGTACACCCAGAGTAGTGCACCCTGTGCAGTACACTCAGAGTAGTGCACCCACAGCAGTACGCCCAGAGTAGTACACCCAGAATAGTTCACCCTGTGTAGTACACCCAGAGTAGTGCACCCAGAGTAGTACACCCTGTGTAGTACACCCAGAGTAGTACACCCATAGTAGTACACCCAGAGTAGTACACCCTGTGTAGTACACCCAGAGGAGTGCACCCAGAGTAGTACACCCAGAGTAGTACACCCAGAGTAGTACACCCTGTGTAGTACACCCAGAGTAGTGCACCCAGAGTAGTACACCCTGTGCAGTACACACAGAGTAGTACACCCTGTGTAGTACACCCAGAGTAGTGCACCCAGAGTAGTGCACCCAGAGTAGTACACCCAGAGTAGTACACCCAGTGTAGTACACCCAGAGTAGTACACCCAGAGTAGTACACCCAGAGTAGCACACCCAGAGTAGTACACCCAGAGTAGTGCACCCAGAGTAGTACACCCAGAGTATTGCACCCAGAGTAGTACACCCAGAGTAGTACACCCAGAGTAGTGCACCCAGAGTAGTACACCCAGAGTAGCACACCCAGAGTAGTACACCCAGAGTAGTACACCCAGAGTAGTACACCCAGAGTAGCACACCCAGAGCAGTACACCCAGAGTAGTGCACCCACAGTAGTGCACCCAGAGTAGTACACCCAGAGTAGTACACCCTGTGAAGTACACCCAGAGTAGTACACCCTGTGCAGTACACCCAGAGTAGTACACCCAGAGTAGTACACCCAGAGTAGTACACCCAGAGTAGTGCACCCAGAGTAGTACACCCTGTGAAGTACACCCAGAGTAGTGCACCCTGTGCAGTACACCCAGATTAGTACACCTAGAGTTGTACACCCAGAGTAGTGCACCCAGAGTAGTGCACCCAGTGTAGTACACCCAGAGTAGTGCACCCAGAGTAGTACACCCAGAGTAGTGCACCCAGAGTAGCACACCCAGAGTAGTACACCCAGAGTAGTGCACCCAGAGTAGTACACCCTGTGCAGTACACCCAGAGTAGTACACCCAGAGTAGTACACCCAGAGTAGTGCACCCAGAGTAGTGCACCCTGTGCAGTACACCCAGAGTAGTACACCCAGAGTAGTACACCCAGAGTAGTGCACCCAGAGTAGTGCACCCTGTGTAGTACACCCAGAGTAGTGCACCCAGAGTAGTACACCCAGAGTAGTACACCCAGAGTAGCACACCCAGAGTAGTGCACCCAGAGTAGTACACCCAGAGTAGTACACCCAGAGTAGTGCACCCAGAGTATCACACCCAGAGTAGTGCACCCAGAGTAGTACACCCAGAGTAGTACACCCAGAGTAGTGCACCCAGAGTAGCACACCCAGAGTAGTACACCCAGAGTAGTGCACCCATAGTAGTGCACCCAGAGTAGTGCACCCAGAGTAGTACACCCTGTGAAGTACACCCAGAGTAGTGCACCCTGTGCAGTACACCCAGAGTAGTACACCCAGAGTAGTGCACCCAGAGTAGTGCACCCAGAGTAGTGCACCCAGAGTAGTACACCCTGTGAAGTACACCCAGAGTAGTGCACCCATAGTAGTGCACCCAGAGTAGTGCACCCAGAGTAGTACACCCTGTGAAGTACACCCAGAGTAGTGCACCCTGTGCAGTACACCCAGAGTAGTACACCCAGAGTAGTGCACCCAGAGTAGTGCACCCAGAGTAGTGCACCCAGAGTAGTACACCCTGTGAAGTACACCCAGAGTAGTGCACCCTGTGCAGTACACTCAGAGTAGTGCACCCACAGCAGTACGCCCAGAGTAGTACACCCAGAATAGTTCACCCTGTGTAGTACACCCAGAGTAGTGCACCCAGAGAAGTACACCCTGTGTAGTACACCCAGAGTAGTACACCCAGAGTAGTACACCCAGAGTAGTACACCCTGTGTAGTACACCCAGAGGAGTGCACCCAGAGTAGTACACCCAGAGTAGTACACCCAGAGTAGTACACCCTGTGTAGTACACCCAGAGTAGTGCACCCAGAGTAGTACACCCTGTGCAGTACACACAGAGTAGTACACCCTGTGTAGTACACCCAGAGTAGTGCACCCAGAGTAGTGCACCCAGAGTAGTACACCCAGAGTAGTACACCCAGTGTAGTACACCCAGAGTAGTACACCCAGAGTAGTACACCCAGAGTAGCACACCCAGAGTAGTACACCCAGAGTAGTGCACCCAGAGTAGTACACCCAGAGTAGTGCACCCAGAGTAGTACACCCAGAGTAGTACACCCAGAGTAGTGCACCCAGAGTAGTACACCCAGAGTAGCACACCCAGAGTAGTACACCCAGAGTAGTACACCCAGAGTAGTACACCCAGAGTAGCACACCCAGAGCAGTACACCCAGAGTAGTGCACCCACAGTAGTGCACCCAGAGTAGTACACCCAGAGTAGTACACCCTGTGAAGTACACCCAGAGTAGTGCACCCTGTGCAGTACACCCAGAGTAGTACACCCTGTGTAGTACACCCAGAGTAGTACACCAAGAGTAGTGCACACTGTGTAGTACACCCAGAGTAGTGCACCCAGAGTAGTGCACCCTGTGTAGTACACCCAGAGTAGTACACCCAGAGTAGTACACCCTGTGCAGTACACCCAGAGAAGTACACCCAGAGTAGTACACCCAGAGTAGTACACCCAGAGTAGTGCACCCAGAGTAGTGCACCCTGTGTAGTACACCCAGAGTAGTACACCCAGAGTAGTACACCCTGTGCAGTACACCCAGAGTAGTACACCCTGTGCAGTACACCCAGAGTAGTACACCCAGAGTAGTACACCCAGAGTAGTACACCCAGAGTAGTACACCCAGAGTAGTACACCCAGAGTAGTGCACCCAGAGTAGTGCACCCAGAGTAGTACACCCAGAGTAGTACACCCAGAGTAGTACACCCAGAGTAGTACACCCAGAGTAGTGCACCCAGAGTAGTGCACCTAGAGTAGTACACCCAGAGTAGTACACCCAGAGTAGTGCACCCAGAGTAGTGCACCCAGAGTAGTACACCCAGAGTAGTACACCCAGAGTAGTGCACCCAGAGTAGTACACCTAGAGTAGGGCACCTTGAATAGTGCACCCAGAGTAGTACACCCAGAGTAGTGCACCTTGAATAGTGCATCCAGAGTGGTACACCCAGAGTAGTACACCCAGAGTAGTGCACCCAGAGTAGTACACCCAGAGTAGGGCACCTTGAATAGTGCACCCAGAGTAGTACACCCAGAGTAGTGCACCTTGAATAGTGCACCCAGAGTAGTACACCCAGAGTAGTACACCCAGAGTAGTACACCCATAGTAGTACACCCAGAGTAGTGCACCCAGAGTAGTGCACCCAGAGTAGTACACCCAGAGTAGTACACCCAGAGTAGTACACCCAGAGCAGTACTCACAGAGTAGTACACCCAGAGTAGTACACCCAGAGTAGTGCACCCAGAGTAGTACACCCAGAGTAGTACACCCAGAGCAGTACACCCAGAGTAGTACACCCAGAGTAGTACACCCAGAGTAGTACACCCAGAGTAGTACACCCAGAATAGTACACCCAGAGTAGTGCACCCTGTGCAGTACACCCAGAGTAGTACACCCAGAGTAGTGCACCCAGAGTAGTGCACCCAGAGTAGTGCACCCAGAGTAGTGCACCCAGAGTAGTACACCCTGTGAAGTACACCCAGAGTAGTGCACCCTGTGCAGTACACTCAGAGTAGTGCACCCACAGCAGTACGCCCAGAGTAGTACACCCAGAGTAGTTCACCCTGTGTAGTACACCCAGAGTAGTGCACCCAGAGTAGTACACCCTGTGTAGTACACCCAGAGTAGTACACCCAGAGTAGTACACCCAGAGTAGTACACCCTGTGTAGTACACCCAGAGTAGTGCACCCAGAGTAGTACACCCAGAGTAGTACACCCAGAGTAGTACACCCTGTTAGTACACCCAGAGTAGTGCACCCAGAGTAGTACACCCTGTGCAGTACACACAGAGTAGTACACCCTGTGTAGTACACCCAGAGTAGTGCACCCAGAGTAGTGCACCCAGAGTAGTACACCCAGAGTAGTACACCCAGTGTAGTACACCCAGAGTAGTACACCCAGAGTAGTACACCCAGAGTAGCACACCCAGAGTAGTACACCCAGAGTAGTGCACCCAGAGTAGTACACCCAGAGTAGTGCACCCAGTGTAGTACACCCAGAGTAGTACACCCAGAGTAGTGCACCCAGAGTAGTACACCCAGAGTAGCACACCCAGAGTAGTACACCCAGAGTAGTACACCCAGAGTAGTACACCCAGAGTAGCACACCCAGAGCAGTACACCCAGAGTAGTGCACCCACAGTAGTGCACCCAGAGTAGTACACCCAGAGTAGTACACCCTGTGAAGTACACCCAGAGTAGTGCACCCTGTGCAGTACACCCAGAGTAGTACACCCTGTGTAGTACACCCAGAGTAGTACACCAAGAGTAGTGCACACTGTGTAGTACACCCAGAGTAGTGCACCCAGAGTAGTGCACCCTGTGTAGTACACCCAGAGTAGTACACCCAGAGTAGTACACCCTGTGCAGTACACCCAGAGTAGTACACCCAGAGTAGTACACCCAGAGTAGTACACCCAGAGTAGTGCACCCAGAGTAGTGCACCCTGTGTAGTACACCCAGAGTAGTACACCCAGAGTAGTACACCCTGTGCAGTACACCCAGAGTAGTACACCCTGTGCAGTACACCCAGAGTAGTACACCCAGAGTAGTACACCCAGAGTAGTACACCCAGAGTAGTACACCCAGAGTAGTGCACCCAGAGTAGTGCACCCAGAGTAGTACACCCAGAGTAGTACACCCAGAGTAGTACACCCAGAGTAGTACACCCAGAGTAGTGCACCCAGAGTAGTGCACCTAGAGTAGTACACCCAGAGTAGTACACCCAGAGTAGTGCACCCAGAGTAGTGCACCCAGAGTAGTACATCCAGAGTAGTACACCCAGAGTAGTGCACCCAGAGTAGTACACCTAGAGTAGGGCACCTTGAATAGTGCACCCAGAGTAGTACACCCAGAGTAGTGAACCTTGAATAGTGCACCCAGAGTAGTACACCCAGAGTAGTACACCCAGAGTAGTGCACCCAGAGTAGTACACCCAGAGTAGGGCACCTTGAATAGTGCACCCAGAGTAGTACACCCAGAGTAGTGCACCTTGAATAGTGCACCCAGAGTAGTACACCCAGAGTAGTACACCCAGAGTAGTACACCCAGAGTAGTACACCCAGAGTAGTGCAACCAGAGTAGTGCACCCAGAGTAGTACACCCAGAGTAGTACACCCAGAGTAGTACACCCAGAGCAGTACTCCCAGAGTAGTACACCCAGAGTAGTACACCCAGAGTAGTGCACCCAGAGTAGTACACCCAGAGTAGTACACCCAGAGCAGTACACCCAGAGTAGTACACCCAGAGTAGTACACCCAGAGTAGTACACCCAGAGTAGTACACCCAGAATAGTACACCCAGAGTAGTACACCCAGAGTAGTGCACCCAGAGTAGTACACCCAGAGTAGTACACCCAGAGTAGTACACCCAGAGTAGTGCACCCAGAGTAGTACACCCAGAGTAGTACACCCAGAGTAGTGCACCTTGAATAGTGCACCCAGAGTAGTACACCCAGAGTAGTACACCCAGAGTAGTACACCCAGAGTAGTACACCCAGAGTAGTGCACCCAGAGTAGTGCACCCAGAGTAGTACACCCAGAGTAGTGCACCCAGAGTAGTACACTCAGAGTAGTACACCCAGAGTAGTACACCCAGAGTAGTGCACCCAGAGTAGTACACCCAGAGTAGTACACCCAGAGTAGTACACCCAGAGTAGTACACCCAGAGTAGTACACCCAGAGTAGTACACCCAGAGTAGTACACCCAGAGTAGTGCACCTTGAATAGTACACACAGAGTAGTACACCCAGAGTAGTACACCCAGAGTAGTACACCCAGAGTAGTGCACCCAGAGTAGTACACCCAGAGTAGTACACCCAGAATAGTACACCCAGAGTAGTACACCCAGAGTAGTGCACCCAGAGTAGTACACCCAGAGTAGTACACCCAGAGTAGTACACCCAGAGTAGTACACCCAGAGTAGTACACCCAGAGTAGTACACCCAGAGTAGTACACCCAGAGTAGTGCACCTTGAATAGTACACCCAGAGTAGTACACCCAGAGTAGTACACCCAGAGTAGTGCACCCAGAGTAGTGCACCTTGAATAGTGCACCCAGAGTAGTACACCCAGAGTAGTGCACCTTGAATAGTGCACCCAGAGTAGTACATCCAGAGTAGGGCACCTTGAATAGTAAACCCAGAGTAGTACACCTTAGTACTTTGGTCATAGTATTTGGCCTCTCGCAGTGTGTAGCTAGCAGGGTGCACATTGCATATCTTATCGCTTATCACATTCCTAGTCTTATCGCTAGCGATAGTGCGAAGAAACCAAAGTGGAGCTAGTAGCAGCACCGGTGCATATACAGTGTGGAGATCCGCGTGGAGTGACCTGACCATAGACGACGTTGGTCTCTTTTAAATCGTTCTGCTTTGTGTCTGGAGAGTTTCTCATGAGTAGGTTGGCCGTTGAAGACATCATAAGAAGGAAGGTGAAACGCCATGCAACCTCTGAAGAGACAACTAACACAACACCTTACCCCCTATTAGACTATTTTACTGGAACTTCTTTTCCACAGCTCATACAACAGAGGAAAGGGTCCTGAAAGATATTGTTGATAGGAACGTTATCCCTACAGACAAAAATCAGAAGATACAATTGACGATTTAAAATAAAACCAAAAAACGGCCAATCTACTCATGAGATACACTCCAGACACAAAGAAGAACGGTTTAAAAGAGACCAACGTCGTCTATGCCTTCAAATGCCCACTTGGGGACTGTAAGCCTCAATGAACTCAGTATATAGGCAAGACAACAACATCTCTTTCCAGGCGATTAACGATGCATAAGCAACAGGGCTCCATTAAGGAACATATAATCTCTTCCCACAACCAGACTATCACTAGAGAAATCTTAGCAAACAATACAGAAATCATTGATATATACAGCGATAGCAGGCGGCTTGACGTCTGCGAGGCACTACACATCAAGAAGTCAACACCAGCAATCAACAGCCAATTAATGCACAACTATATTCTACCCACTTCAAGACTCCGCACCAATATAGAAGCATCAAGAAATATGTGCCAATAGGCCCTTTGCAGTTACTTCCATTCTTCCCTTTAATTTACCCAATATTACCCATTGTTTCGTGTTCTGTCTTGTGTTGAAAGTTTTGTTCACGTCATCCAAAACTGTTGTAACAGATCACCTCACCCAAATGCAGGTATATAAGATGAAAGCTGTTTAAAATTATAGCATAGAAGAACTCTGTTTAGTGTTTGCAGGTTATAGTTGTGTATGTGTAAACTAAAATCTTTGAAAATGTAATAAGTTATTACGAAACGTGTTCAAGCGTCGCGTCAGACTAGAAATAAAAATGAATTTTGGAGAATTGATTTTTCAATTACCATCGACAGTGAAAAGAAACATAAGAAATATTCAGAAAATTCGTGTTAAAATTATTAATCTTACTTTTTCGGTCATATTTAATAATATATATATATATATATATATATATATATATATATATATATATATATATATATATATATATATATATATGTACATATATATATATATATATATATATATATATATATATATATATATATATATATATATATATATATATATATATATATACATATATATATATATATATATATATATATATATATATATATATATATATATATATATATATATATATGTCGTACCTAGTAGCCAGAACGCACTTCTCGGCCTACTATGCAAGGCCCGATTTGCCTAATAGGCCGAGGGATTTTTTTATTTTCAATAAATTGTTTCCAATTGGTTTATTTTAAATATTATTAATATACTAGCAGTACCCGGCCATGCGTTGGTGTGGCTCAGCAACCTTCCCCTGTCTCCTAGTCCTCCTCACCATTCCCCCCCCCCCTTCACCCATCACCCGTCTCCTAGGCCTCTCAACAATTCCCCACTCCACCGTCCCCTCATCCTCCACACCATTCCCCACTTCACCATCCCTTCTTCCTTGCCACCATGCCCCACTCCCCTGCCCCATTGTCCTCCCCACCATGCCCCCATC
Organism: Procambarus clarkii; assembly: GCF_040958095.1. Lineage (NCBI taxonomy): Eukaryota > Metazoa > Arthropoda > Malacostraca > Decapoda > Cambaridae > Procambarus > Procambarus clarkii. The sequence continues at coordinate 46,175,079 of NC_091154.1, forward strand.
CCCAGTCCCTTTGTCCTCCCCATTATTCTCCATTCCCCCATTCCCTCGTTTCCCCACCATTACCTCCCCTCCCTTGTTCACTCGTCTTCCCCACCATCTCTCATTTCCGTCCCCTCATCATCCCCACCATTCCCCACTCCCTCATCTCATACCTTCCCGAATGGTCTGATGTTGTTGTCACCCCCTCTTCCGGACCCGTCCGTCTGCCTCTGGTCTGTCATCCCGCTCCCTTCTGTCCATCCTTACTAAGTTTACCCATGCCCCCTAACCCTGATTTTGCTGACCCTGATCCTGATCCTGAGCTTATTTAATATACTGTGTTCGTCTTTACTTTTGTTTCTTCATTGTTGTCTGTTGCTGTCCTTTCTCTTTTTGATAATGTCTTCGTCAATGGAATATTCGTGGATTTTATGCCAACTTCCATGAACTCCAACTTCTGATTACACAGTTTTCACCACTTTGTGTTTGTCTCCAGGGAGACAATGCTTGGTGCTCGTCCTGGTCACTTTTCGTGGTTATTCCTTTCTTTCTCCCCCTCCCAGCTCTTGCTTGGGCCCGTGCTCTACTGCTTTCTTGATTCGTACTGATATTCCCTTCGTCCCCCTACTGTTTCCATCGCCTATCCATTGTTCTGCTGCCCGTGTTTTTGTGAGTAAATGGAATACAGTCTGTTCCATTTAGCTCCCCCCAAATGTTCTGCTTTCCCTTCCTGATCTTAAGTACCTCATGGAGCCGGTGGAGTACTTGCCTGAGCCGGTGCTCCTGTTGGGTGATTTCAACTGTCGACATACCCTCTGGTGTGATGTTGTGACAAACACCCGAGGCCGCCTTCTCCAACCGTTCGTCCTCTCTTCTTCCCTGTCTCCTCTGAATACTGGTGAGCCCACCCATGTGGACTTTCGAACTCGCACCCTTTCCTGTCTTGATCTTTCTCTCTGCTCGTCGTCCCTTTACTTATATCTCATGTGGCGAGTTCTTGATGGCCTCCATAACAGTGACCATTTCCTCATCCATGTTTCCGTTTTCTCTTTTCATCCTCTCCACTCCTTTCCTAGTGGCAGTTTGCCAAAGCTGACTTGAACCTATTCACCCTTCGAGCTACTCTCTGACTCTTCCTCGCACCCTCCTCCTATTTCATGACACCGCTCTATTCTTTGCCCTACCTTCCGGGGCACGCGGAAGTGCGTTCCCTGGTGGAATGCGGACAGTGCTCGGGTGTCCGCTGTAAGCGTGCAGCCTGGAAGAAACACCGCCGCCGGCAGACGGCTGATTCTTTTATTTTGTTTCGGAAAGCAAATGCGGTGGTCCGTAGGACCATCCGTACAGCTAAGCGTAAGAGTTGGAAATCTTATGTTTCCACCCTTACGTCCGATACTCCTCTGCCGCGGACCTGGAAGATGATCCGCAATCTTGCGGGTGGGTAAGTTCCTTCCAGATGTCTCGCCGGTTCTTCACCTCCGTGGTACTCTTGTGGCGGACCCAGCGCAGTGAATTTAGCTTTTGTGAGGATAAATTAGGATGGGATAGATGGTAATTTATCCATCCCATAAACATATGGGATGGATGGTAATTCATTACCATCCATCCCATCCTAATTTATCCTCGGAGAAGCTAATTAAGAGTATCCTTCAAAACATTCTCCTTATTTACCCACACAGAAGCTAAACCTAACTGTATTAGTCCCAAATTTACAATATACTATCAAGTTTTACTATAATTCATATTAACAGAAGGTAATTGTAACTAAATTTTAGAAAAATGTTCTATATCGTACCAAAATTTATCCAACTTTTCCAAGAGAGTTTAAATCTAACTAAATTTAAAAAAAATTAACCTACCGTATCCAAATTTATTCAAATTTATTCAATTAATGCAGAATTTTACCCATCATAATCAAATTTAGCCAATCTTAGCCCATGATATCCTATCCAAAGTAGGTTACTCTATCCCAACATAAAATAACCTATTCCGTCCTAACAGTACCTGTCCAATCCAAATTGTTCTTACCCTTAGCAAGATTCATCTAAATTTCAAAAAGAGTGTTACCCGTTACAATTACATTTTTTTTACAATAGAATTCATCATTAGAACAGAAATTACAGTTAATAATGCTCAGTTTAATCAATTCATTTTACATAGGAACCGGAATAGTTTTAAGCAATTTACATAGGGAGTTTTCTGACACAAAACTAATAAGCACAATTTTACCCCCACTTCCTCCCCCCCTCTAAAGTCTCGTTGTTTCCTAATGATAATGAAGTGTTCTGTTCATAGCCTAGCATGGGGCAACGTTCCAGGTGTGTAACACAGGGCAAGGTTACAGGTGTGTAACACTGGGCAACGTGCCAGGTGTGTAACATGTAGCAACGTCCCAGGTGTGAATCACGAGGCAATGTGCCAGGTGTGTACCACGAGGCAACGTTCCAGGTGTGAATCACGAGGCAATGTGCCAGGTGTGTACCACGAGGCAACGTCCCAGGTGTGAATCACGAGGCAATGTGCCAGGTGTGTACCACGAGGCAACGTCCCAGGTGTGAATCACGAGGCAATGTGCCAGGTGTGTACCACGAGGCAACGTCCCAGGTGTGAATCACGAGGCAATGTGCCAGGTGTGTACCACGAGGCAACGTCCCAGGTGTGTAACAGCGGGAAACAATCTAGGTTTATAACACGGGGCAACGTTCCAGATGTGTAACAGCGGGATACATTCCATGTGTGTAACACGGGGCAACGTTCCAGGTGTGTAACATGGGGCAACGTTCCAGGTGTGTAACACGAGGCAACGTTCCAGGTGTGTAACATGGGGCAACGTTCCAGGTGTGTAACATGGGGTAACGTTCCAGGTGTGTAACTTAGGACAACGTTCCAGGTGTGTAACACAAGGGCAACGTTCCAGGTGTGTAACATGGGGCAACGTTCCAGGTGTGTAACATGGGACAACGTTACAGGTGTGTAACACAAGGGCAACGTTCCAGGTGTGTAACACGAGGCAACGTTCCAGGTGTGTAACACGAGGCAACGTTCCAGGTGTGTAACATGGGGCAATGTTCCAGGTGTGTAACACGAGGCAACGTCCGAGGTGTGTAACACGAGGCAATGTTCCAGGTGTGTAACACCGGGAAACATTCCAGGTGTGCAACACGTGGCAACATTCCAGGTGTGTAACATGGGGCAACGTTCCAGGTGTGTACCACGAGGCAACATTCCAGGTGTGTAACATGGTGCAACGTTCCACGTGTGTTACATTGGGCAACGTTCTAGGTGTGTACCACAGGGCAACATTCCAGGTGTGTAACATCGGGAAACATTCCAGGTGTGTAACATGAGGCAACGTTTCAGGTGTGTAACACCGGGAAACGTTCCAGGTGTGTAACACAGGGCAACGTTCCAGGTGTGTAACATAGGGCAACGTTCCAGGTGTGTAACACCGGGAAACGTTCAAGGGTTGTAACATGGGGCAACGTTCCAGGTGTGTAACATGGGGAAATGTTCCAGGTGTGTAACATGGGGCAACGTTCCAGGTGTGTAAAATGGGGCAACGTTCCAGGTGTGTAACACGAGGCAACATTCCAGGTGTGTACCACAGGGCAACATTCCAGGTGTGTAACATGAGGCAACGTTCCAGGTGTGTAACATGGGGCAACGTTCCATTTGTGTAACTTGGGCAACATTCCAGGTGTGTAACCTGACACAACGTTCCAGGTGTGTAACATGGGGCAACGTTCCAGGTGTGTAACACGGGGCACCGTTCCAGGTGTTTAACTTGAGGCAACGTTCCAGGTGTGTAACATGGGGCAACGTTCCATTTGTGTAACATGGGGCAACGTTCCAGGTGTGTAACATGGGGCAACGATCCAGTTGTGTAACACGGGTGAACGTGCCTGGTGTGTAACACGGGTGAACGTGCCAGGTGTGTACCACGGGTCAACGTGCCAGGTGTGTAATACGGGACAACGTTCCAGGTGTGTAATACGGGGCAACGTGCCAGGTGTATAACACGGGACAACGTGCCAGGTGTGTAACACGGGGCAACGTGCCAGGTGTGTAACACGGGGCAACGTGCCAGGTGTGTAACACGGGTCAACGTTCCACGTGTGTAACACAGGACAACGTGCCAGGTGTGTAACACAGGACGTGTCAGGTGTGCAACACGGGGCAACGTGCCAGGTGTGTAACACAGGACAACGTGCCAGGTGTGTAATACGGGTCAACGTGCCAGGTGTGTAACACAGGACAACGTGCCAGGTATGTAACACAGGACAACGCGCCAGGTGTGTGACACGGGTCAACGGCCTGGTGTGTAACACAGGACAAAGCGCCAGGTGTGTAACACGGGTCAACGTGCCAGGTGTGTAACATAGAACAACGTGTCAGGTGTACAACACGGGGCAACGTGTCAGGTGTGTAACACAGGAGAACGTGTCAGGTGTGTAACACGGGTCAACGTGTCAGGTGTGTAACACAGGGCAACGTGTCAGGTGTGTAACACGGGGCAACGTGTCAGGTGTGTAAAACGGGGCAACGTGTCAGGTGTGTAACACGGGGCAACGTGTCAGGTGTGTAAAACGGGGCAACGTGTCAGGTGTGTAACACGGGGCAACGTGTCAGGTGTGTAAAACGGGGCAACGTGTCAGGTGTGTAACACGGGTCAACGTGCTAGCACTAACCGTTGTTATGATCCCAGGTAGCCGAAAAACGAGTCCCCCCTTTGAGAATTATTTTAACAAGCCTGACCTGACTATAAGGTCTGGGAAATATGGAGGTGAAGACACCGATGTAAAACAGCTGGTTGGATTTGATGAACAATTTGAGACTATGGGCAGTAAATAAGAAAATAGATAAATGACTGGTTAGGAGATGTGGATAATTTGCTGGAGGCGTGAGGCTCGCTTCTGGAGGGCTTTGTCCTCACTTGAGTGCCAAACACCACAAGGGGAAGCTGTGGTCCGTTTGATCTCCCGTCAGAAAGGAACCCCTAGGGATATATCTCCAAGAGAGGAGAAGTGTGAAGATGTGCCAGCTGTGGAATCGAGCTGGGAACGTTGTGGTCTCAAGTCCTGGACGGCGAGGAATGTTTATTAAGCCGCCCAGAGACATTATCGTGGGCCGTGGGAGTGCCCTGACCAGACTCTGTCAGAGGGAGGAGCGCCCTCGCCTAGACAATCTGTGGTAAGCACGATTTAAGCCAGTTCATAGTGATTGCTTGTAGTTGGTCGTGTGCCCAGCGACAGTAGCAATGTTTATTGATAAGTTAGAAATGTTTTGATAAGGCAGAAGGCCTAAAATAAGAGAGTGGAGAGGGAGGAACATCCTGGAGGACGGAGCGACATCCGTCTCCTCTGAGCGCTGGCAGGTGACTGAGGGAGCCCAGCTCCTGATGGAGGAGGACCCTCCCAGAGTGAGTGAGGACCGCCGGGAAGGCGAAGCATAGACCAGCCCAAAACGGGGGAGTCCACTCTCACAGTCTGTAGAGAGCAGATAGATGTTGGAGGCAAACTTATTGTGTGGTTATTTTGTTTATGTGTTTAAGGGGAAACATTTTTATTGGAGTGTCAATGGGTTGCAGGTTTGTCTTTGGGGAAGAAGTTGCTGAGAACTTCGAAGTCAACACAGAGGGAGTAGTTGATGAAACTCCAAGGTAGTGGAGGAGAGGACCTCGAGCTGTGAGGAGAAGCAGTGAAGAGGAGTACCACGGGCTTCTGTAGAGGTGGTGAAGCACCATAGTTGCTCGAGGAAACTTCATGGTGAAGCAGCCAGGAGAGCTGTGGAGGACCTTTGTAGAAGTGGCGAAGCACCATAGTTGCTCAAGGAAAACTTCATGGTGTAGCAGCCTGGAGGAGCTGCAGAAGATCCTGATGGTTAAGCCCGGAAGAACCTGAAGAGATCAGGGTAGTAAACTTCCAGATGTGGAAGGGAAGTTCTAAATGATTACTTGTAGGGAGTTGGTAGAGTGGTTGGTTGTCATTAGGGTGCAAGACGCAGTGAAAGGTGAGTGATTGCTTGCCATTCTTGTGCCGAGGAGTGAGTGTAACTCTATACTTCAGTATACTGAAGTATAGAGTTACAGTCGTAGGCTGGATTACCTACAGATGTATGTGTTCTAGGACTGATAGGGTGATCGATTGATCATTGTTGTGTATCAAGGAACATTTATACTGATATGTATATATATATATATATATATATATATATATATATATATATATATATATATATATATATATATATATATATATATATATATATATATATATATATATATATATATATATATGTCGTACCTAGTAGCCAGAACTCACTTTTTGGCCTACTATTCAAGGCCCGATTTGCCTAATAAGCCAAGTTTTCCTGAATTAATATATTTTTTCTAATTTTTTTCTTATGAAATGATAAAGCTACCCATTTCATTATGTATGAGGTCAATTTTTTTTTATTGGAGTTAAAATTAACGTAGATATATGACCGAACCTAACCAACCCTACCTAACCTAACCTAACCTATCTTTATAGGTTAGGTTTGGTTAGGTAGCCGAAAAAGTTAGGTTAGGTTAGGTTAGGTAGGTTAGGTAGTCGAAAAACAATTAATTCATGAAAACTTGGCTTATTAGGCAAATCGGGCCTTGCATAGTAGGCTGAGAAGTGCGTTCTGGCTACTAGGTACGACATATATATATATATATATATATATATATATAAATATATATATATATATATATATATATATATATATATATATATATATATATATATATATATATATATATATATATATATATATATATATATATGAATGAAAACTCACACCCCAGAAGTGACTCGAACCCATACTCCCAGGAGCAACGCAACTGGTAACTACAGGGCGCCTTAATCCACTTGACCATCACGGCCGTCAAAAGGAAGTGATAGCCGAGGCTATTTGAGCCACTTCCCCGACGGCAACTCAGATAGTAATCTTGGGCATAGCATTTCACCAAATCACCTCATTCTTTGGGGCACACGTGAGGAACACAAATGCGAACAAGCCTGAATGGTCCCCAGGACTATATGCGAATGAAAACTCACACCCCAGAAGTGACTCGAAACCATACTCCCAGGAGCAACGCAATTGGTAACTACAGGGCGCCTTAATCCACTTGACCATCACAGCCGTCAACTGGTAACTACGCCCTGTAGTTACCAGTTGCGTTGCTCCTGGGAGTATGGGTTCGAGTCACTTCTGGGGTGTGAGTTTTCATTCGCATATAGTCCTGGGGACCATTCAGGCTTGTTCGCATTTGTGTTCCTCACGTGTGCCCCAAAGAATGAGGTGATTTGGTGAAATGCTATGCCCAAGATTACCATCCAAGTTGCCATCGGGGAAGTGGCTCAAATAGCCTCAGCTATCACTTCCTTTTGACGGCCGTGATGGTCTAGTGGATTAAGGCGCCCTGTAGTTACCAGTTGCGTTGCTCCTGGGAGTATGGATTCGAGTCACTTCTGGGGTGTGAGTTTTCATTCGCATATAGTCCTGGGGACCATTCAGGCTTGTTCGCATTTGTGTTCCTCACGTGTGCCCCAAAGAATGAGGTGATTTGGTGAAATGCTATGCCCAAGATTACCATCCGAGTTGCCGTCGGGGAAGTGGCTCAAATAGCCTCGGCTATCACTTCCTTTTGACGGCCATGATGGTCAAGTGGATTAAGGCGCCCTGTAGTTACCAGTTGCGTTGCTCCTGGGAGTATGGGTTCGAGTCACTTCTGGGGTGTGAGTTTTCATTCGCATATAGTCCTGGGGACCATTCAGGCTTGTTCGCATTTGTGTTCCTCACGTGTGCCCCAAAGAATGAGGTGATTTGGTGAAATGCTATGCCCAAGATTACCATCCGAGTTGCCGTCAGGGAAGTGGCTCAAATAGCCTCGGCTATCACTTCCTTTTGACGGCCGTGATGGTCAAGTGGATTAAGGCGCCCTGTAGTTACCAGTTGCGTTGCTCCTGGGAGTATGGGTTCGAGTCACTTCTGGGGTGTGAGTTTTCATTCGCATATAGTCCTGGGGACCATTGAGGCTTGTTCGCATTTGTGTTCCTCACGTGTGCCCCAAAGAATGAGGTGATTTGGTGAAATGCTATGCCCAAGATTACCATCCGAGTTGCCGTCGGGGAAGTGGCTCAAATAGCCTCGGCTATCACTTCCTTTTGACGACCGTGATGGTCAAGTGGATTAACGCCCCCTGTAGTTACCAGTTGCGTTGCTCCTGGGAGTATGGGTTCGAGTCACTTCTGGGGTGTGAGTTTTCATTCGCATATAGTCCTGGGGACCATTCAGGCTTGTTCGCATTTGTGTTCCTCACGTGTGCCCCAAAGAATGAGGTGATTTGGTGAAATGCTATGCCCAAGATTACCATCCGAGTTGCCGTCGGGGAAGTGGCTCAAATAGCCTCGGCTATCACTTCCTTTTGACGGCCGTGATGGTCAAGTGGATTATGGCGCCCTGTAGTTACCAGTTGCGTTGCTCCTGGGAGTATGGGTTCGAGTCACTTCTGGGGTGTGAGTTTTCATTCGCATATAGTCCTGGGGACCATTCAGGCTTGTTTGCATATATATATATATATATATATATATATATATATATATATATATATATATATATATATATATATATATATATATATATATACATATATATATATATATATATATATATATATATATATATATATATATATATATATATATATATATATATATATATATATGCGGAAAATCCACAGAGAAATATGAAATGAGGTGAACGTTTCGGCTTTGTTAAAGCCTTTGTCAACACCAGACTGACTCATTCAGTCAGTCTGGTGTTGACAAAGGCTTTAACAAAGCCGAAACGTTCACCTCATTTCATATTTCTCTGTGGATTTTCCGCATAAAATGATCAGTGTTTTGTGATCGTCAATTGCATATATATATATATATATAACTGAAAACTCACACCCCAGAAGTGACTCGAACCCATACTCCCAGGAGCCACGCAACTGGTATGTACAAGACGCCTTAATCCACTTGACCATCACGACCGGACCATTCAGGCTTGTTCGCATATATATATATATATATATATATATATATATATATATATATATATATATATATATATATATATATATATATATATATATATATATATATATATATATATTAGTATATTTTGGTAGCAGTCTTTCCTGTAGACATATATTATTAATATATTATTAAATATGACCGAAAAAGTAAGATTAATAATTCTAACACGAATTGTCTCAATCTTTCGTACATTACGCTTCACTGTTGGAGGTAAATCAAAAATCAATTCTCCAAAATTCATTTTTATTTCTAGTCTGACGCGACACGGGCGCGTTTCGTAAAACTTATTACATTTTCAAAGACTTTAGTTCACAAATACACAACTGAATAGAACTTACGTATCTCCGATTTTATATCTACATTTGAGTGAGGTGGAAGGGGTGATGTGGCATTAACACAAGACAGAACAAAATGTGGTATTAATAGGGTATTAATTTCATCAACACAAGACAAAACACGAAACAATGGATATTGAATAGAAGTGTTTGTAGAAAGCCTATTGGTCCATATTTCTTGATGCTTCTATATTGGAGCGGAGTCTTGCGGTGGGTAGAATATAGTTGTGCAATAATTGGCTGTTGATTGCTGGTGTTGACTTCTTGATGTGTAGTGCCTCGCAAACGTCAAGCCGCCTGCTATCGCTGTATCTATCGATGATTTCTGTGTTGTTTACTAGGATTTCTCTGGCGATGGTTTGGTTGTGGGAAGAGATTATATGTTCCTTAATGGAGCCCTGTTGCTTATGCATCGTTAAACGCCTAGAAAGAGATGTTGTTGTCTTGCCTATATACTGGGTTTTTTGGAGCTTACAGTCCCCAAGTGGGCATTTGAAGGCATAGACGACGTTAGTCTCTTTTAAAGCGTTCTGTTTTGTGTCTGGAGAGTTTCTCATGAGTAGGCTGGCCGTTTTTCTGGTTTTATAGTAAATCGTCAGTTGTATCCTCTGATTTTTGTCTGTAGGGATAACGTTTCTATTAACAATATCTTTCAGGACCCTTTCCTCCGTTTTATGAGCTGTGGAAAAGAAGTTCCTGTAAAATAGTCTAATAGGGGGTATAGGTGTTGTGTTAGTTGTCTCTTCAGAGGTTGCATGGCTTTTCACTTTCCTTCTTATGATGTCTTCGACGAAACCATTGGAGAAGCCATTATTGACTAGGACCTGCCTTACCCTACAGAGTTCTTCGTCGACTTGCTTCCATTCTGAGCTGTGACTGAGAGCACGGTCGACATATGCGTTAACAACACTCCTCTTGTACCTGTCTGGGCAGTCGCTGTTGGCATTTAGGCACATTCCTATGTTTCTTTCCTCAGTGTAGACTGCAGTGTGGAAACCTCCGCCCTTTTCCATGACTGTTACATCTAGAAAGGGCAGCTTCCCATCCTTTTCCATCTCGTAAGTGAAACGCAGCACGGAACTCTGCTCAAATGCCTCCTTCAGCTGAAGGAGGCATTTGGAGGAGAATTATATATATATATATATATATATATATATATATATATATATATATATATATATATATATATATATATATATATATATATATAGATATATATATATATGTTATTGCATTCATATGTTGATTTTCCTTGTACATGTTTATATATATATATATATATATATATATATATATATATATATATATATATATATATATATATATATATATATATATATATATATATATATATATATTCTCTTGCTGATAGTGCAACATTGTATTGTAAGGCTTGACATACTTGAGGAGGTTGGTAATATTAGGTGGTGAATCAGGAGATAGAATACCACTTGATAAGCAGATGATAGAGTTCTGATGGTGTTGGAGTGCAACCTGACTGAAACAGTATAGAGTGTAGGATTCCTCATTATTATTATATGTGTGTATGTGCTTTGTCCAGTAAATGTATTCAAATTTGCTGGTGTTTGCCCTTGTCCTAGTGAGGCTTCGCTGGAGGTACTAAAGAAGGAGAGAGAGAGAGAGAGAGAGAGAGAAAGAACCAAGAACCACTGCTGTGGACAGGGTAGAAGGTAATACTAATAAATCAAATGGGATTGAGGAGATCATATCACATAAGGAGAGAGTGGGGAGTCACAGCGGCTCGAGTGGGTGTGTGCACGTGACAACGAGGCTAAGTATTGGAGCCGCATCCCCTAAACGTGTGCCGTTGAGCCCCTCTCCAAGAGCCCGAAGCGCCCGGTGTGATCTGGAAAAGTATAAGCACTCTACCGAGTTGTGGGTTGGGTTGTCCAGAAAGAGGGATCAACAACACGACAACGACACCAACCCACACTACAATGCCGTCTACAATATGAAGGCTAACATCGCTCAGACACGCTACGAAGTCGACGTCCCGTACGTGTCGACAAATCTCTAGCTAGGTAATACCATGATTCTGAAGGACCGTCGTTGGCTTAAAATGCCTAAATGTAAAATATCAGGTTACACAATAAATGACAGTACAGGTTTGCACTAATATTGACACCGGTTTTACAATGTATTTATATGATATATAACAAAATAGAGCATATTAACATACGTACTCATTATTATTTGTTTTAATATATAATTTCTTAGCATGCTTTAAAGGCACCAGTTGCATATCCACTTTGTGGATACTTCTTCCTACTATTCTACTTCTTTGTGCATCTCACAGGTGCTCGCATCTCTTTATTACTGCATTATTCCTCAGTTCTAGATAATAGGAGTTGTTCTCTTTATCAACAAAACTTTTTTTTTTAATCATCGTCTAAATTCCATTTATGAAAATATTGGGATGAAACTTTCACGACGCTGAAGCCAATAAGTTGTAGATATGTTTAACATTTATTAGTAATTTTCACATAATTCGAATATTTTCTCATTTCTCGGCCCCTTAAGTGAATGGTTCCTAATTCATGTGAGAATATAAGCACTATGACCCTGGTTCCTTGCAGGATGCCAATCTTGGACGTAACACTTCATGTGGTCTAAGTGTTCATTTCTCTACTGTTAACAAATTCTTAAATTTGTATTTGTTACCTTTAATAAGTACTATTACTTTATATGGTCCTAAAAATTTCTAAGTTAGCTTGTACATAGGGCCAGACCTGTGTTGGTTAAGAACCATTACAACAGATCTGACAGTTATCTTACTGGGCTTAGCTCATGCAGTCCTTGCTCGAGTAAACTCTGCTGTTTCCCTAGACAAGTGTTCTCTTATTATCTTGAAAACTAGTTGCATTTGTCTACAACTTACTTGAACATAATCATCTGGGTTATACACAGGAGTATTGGTTACATTGATCAGTTCATTAGGAAGGATCTTATCTGTACCACAAAGAATAGTATGAGGGGTGTCTCCTGTAGAAGCATTAATTGAAGAATTTATGGCACACTGAATTAAGGGTATGAATTCATCCCAATTACTGTTATCAAAATTCAACGTGACTCTCAAGGCATCTAACACTTTCCTGTTAGTGTGCTCTGCTTACCCATTACTTGCTGGATGATATAGCATAAAACTACTTTTTTTAAAGTTATATAAATCACACAACTTAGTTAATATACTGTTACTGAACTCAGTATCATTATCCGAAAGGATAACATTAGACATAATGTATCTGAAAATTATACCATCACATAATTCACAATAACGGTAAAAATTATCATACGTTTCAAGTAAGTGTTTTTCCCCATTTTTGTTTCTGCAAAATTAGTCAATAAATCCATTGATACTCGTTCCCATGGTGCTTTAGTCACTGGGTACACTTAGATTGGATTTGGTTCCATGACATGTCCCTTGTGCTGTATATAGAATAAACGCCTGTCAACTTAATGAACAATCTCTTCAGCCATTAGGGCCATAAATACTCCAACCAACCTTGCTGGAGTGTACGATTCTTTCCTGGATGTGCACTTGCAGAAGCATCATGGATAATCCTTAACACAGCTGATACTAATGCTGCTGGAACATCTGAGAGCACTTCCAAGGGAGGGGGGGGGGCTAGCTTCACTACTATACACAGTAAATTGTCTGCCATCACTAACGCTCTCAATGGTACTGGGGGTTTGTGAGTCTGATGAGTATCTTGCATAGTAAATAACTTAATGACAGGTGCTTATTTGGGGGTCTTGTCTCTGTCTCAATTTCTGTAGCATCTAATGATGGATAATCTACATGAATTGCAGCTACGTTTCTAGAAAAGCATCTATACAACATTCTGATTTCCTTGAATATAACCAGGAAAAATATATATAATGTGGGATTGAACTCTTGAATTGTGAGCAAATATTTAACAAACTTTCCAATGAGATTTTTATTCTTGAACAGAGAAATTAATGGTTGATGATTTGTTAGAACATGGATAGGATAATTATAGACTGCATCCCTGAAATGTTTAAGAGCCCATACAACTACTAAAGCTTCACGTTCTGTTGCACTATAATTTTTGTCTTCTTTTAGATAATGTACAGCTATAATAAGCTATTGTGTGATCTCTATGACCTTCGGTTTGAAGTAATGCAGCACCCAAGCCTACATCACTAGCATCTGTGACCAACGTGAAGGGTTTAGAAAATCTGAGTACCTAAGGACAGGTGAAAGAGATCAGTGTTGCTTAGAGTTTACTGAATGACTGTTCTTGAGCTTTTTCCAGAACAAAGGGTTCATCTTTCCTTTGTAACTTGTAAAGTGGGGCGGCTATGATAGAGAAACCAGCAATAAATGACTGATAAAAATCCTACAAGACCTGTGAACAGGGACGAGGATCAATGGAGCGTTCCATGGCGAATTACATGACACTATTGCATCATCCTGTAACATTTCCTCTTTAAGTTTATCAGCTTCAGCTCACTTATAATGTGGTAAACTGTAAGCTGATACAAAAATTGGTCTAGTTCCTGGCTCAAGAATTTCATGTGAAATAAGAGGTGTAAGACCTAATTTTTCTCCTCTGGCTGCTGTAAGACTTGCACCTCTGGCTGAGGTCCATGTTCTCCTAGTGTGAGTGTACACACAGAATGTTCCACTGAGACATCGTCCACCACTCGCACCGGTAACAAGCAATGTATTTACAACGTGGGTGCCAACTGGAGATGGATGTCGCCATTACTAGTGTTTGCAACATACAATGTAACAGCAGCATCCTGCACCACGTGCCAGGATGGTTCAACATATGTACCGTTCATTTTACACGTTTCACTTTTTGGAATGACGTCCGATAACACAGGCACTCCCTGAATCTCAACTCTCACTCTTGTGAGAGAGTGAGAGAGCAGCACAGTGTCAGCAGCTGTGGAGCCACAGACTTCAGAGATGGAAGCCGCTAGGCGAGCAGGACAACAAGAATCCGTCAGGGTGTCCCCCTCCAGAAGGTCTCGACACTCACTCTCCTCAACACCCGCACAACTACGATGCTTCAAGTGAGTGCCAGTTTTCTGTGGGCAACGTTCCAGGTGTGTAACATGGGGCAACGTTCCAGGTGTGTAACATGGGGCAACGTTCCAGGTGTGTAACATGGGGCAACGTTCCAGGTGTGTAACATGGGGCAACGTTCCAGGTGTGTAACATGGGGCAACGTTCCAGGTGTGTAACATGGGGCAACGTTCCAGGTGTGTAACACGGGGCAACGTTCCAGGTGTGTAACACGGGGCAACGTTCCAGGTGTGTAACATGGGGCAACGTTCCAGGTGTGTAACATGGGGCAACGTTCCAGGTGTGTAACATGGGGCAACGTTCCAGGTGTGTAACATGGGGCAACGTTCCAGGTGTGTAACATGGGGCAACGTTCCAGGTGTGTAACATGGGGCAACGTTCCAGGTGTGTAACACGGGGCAACGTTCCAGGTGTGTAACACGGGGCAACGTTCCAGGTGTGTAACATGGGGCAACGTTCCAGGTGTGTAACATGGGGCAACGTTCCAGGTGTGTAACATGGGGCAACGTTCCAGGTGTGTAACATGGGACAACGTTCCAGGTGTGTAACATGGGGCAACGTTCCAGGTGTGTAACATGGGGCAACGTTCCAGGTGTGTAACATGGGGCAACGTTCCAGGTGTGTAACACGGGGGAACGTTCCAGGTGTGTAACACGGGGCAACGTTCCAGGTGTGTAACATGGGGCAACGTTCCAGGTGTGTAACATGGGGCAACGTTCCAGGTGTGTAACACGGGGCAACGTTCCAGGTGTGTAACATGGGGCAACGTTCCAGGTGTGTAACATGGGGCAACGTTCCAGGTGTGTAACATGGGGCAACGTTCCAGGTGTGTAACATGGGACAACGTTCCAGGTGTGTAACATGGGGCAACGTTCCAGGTGTATAACATGGGACAACGTTCCAGGTGTGTAACATGCGGCAACGTTCCAGGTGTGTAACATGGGGCAACGTTCCAGGTGTGTAACATGCGGCAACGTTCCAGGTGTGTAACATGGGGCAACGTTCCAGGTGTGTAACATGCGGCAACGTTCCAGGTGTGTAACATGGGGCAACGTTCCAGGTGTGTAACATGCGGCAACGTTCCAGGTGTGTAACATGCGGCAACGTTACAGGTGTGTAACATGGGGCAACGTTCCAGGTGTGTAACATGCGGCAACGTTCCAGGTGTGTAACATGCGGCAACGTTCCAGGTGTGTAACATGGGGCAACGTTCCAGGTGTGTAACATGCGGCAACGTTCCAGGTGTGTAACATGCGGCAACGTTACAGGTGTGTACCATGGGGCAACGTTCCAGGTGTGTAACACGGGGCAACGTTCCAGGTGTGTAACACGGGGCAACGTTCCAGGTGTGTAACACGGGGCAACGTTCCAGGTGTGTAACATGGGGCAACGTTCCAGGTGTGTAACATGGGGCAACGTTCCAGGTGTGTAACACGGGGCAACGTTCCAGGTGTGTAACATGGGGCAACGTTCCAGGTGTGTAACATGGGGCAACGTTCCAGGTGTGTAACATGGGGCAACGTTCCAGGTGTGTAACATGGGACAACGTTCCAGGTGTGTAACATGGGGCAACGTTCCAGGTGTGTAACATGGGACAACGTTCCAGGTGTGTAACATGCGGCAACGTTCCAGGTGTGTAACATGGGGCAACGTTCCAGGTGTGTAACATGCGGCAACGTTCCAGGTGTGTAACATGGGGCAACGTTCCAGGTGTATAACATGCGGCAACGTTCCAGGTGTGTAACATGGGGCAACGTTCCAGGTGTGTAACATGCGGCAACGTTCCAGGTGTGTAACATGCGGCAACGTTACAGGTGTGTAACATGGGGCAACGTTCCAGGTGTGTAACATGCGGCAACGTTCCAGGTGTGTAATATGCGGCAACGTTCCAGGTGTGTAACATGGGGCAACGTTCCAGGTGTGTAACATGCGGCAACGTTCCAGGTGTGTAACATGCGGCAACGTTACAGGTGTGTACCATGGGGCAACGTTCCAGGTGTGTAACACGGGGCAACGTTCCAGGTGTGTAACATGCGGCAACGTTCCAGGTGTGTAACATGCGGCAACGTTCCAGGTGTGTAACATGCGGCAACGTTCCAGGTGTGTAACATGGGGCAACGTTCCAGGTGTGTAACATGTGGCAACGTTCCAGGTGTGTAACATGCGGCAACGTTACAGGTGTGTAACATGGGGCAACGTTCCAGGTGTGTAACACGGGGCAACGTTCCAGGTGTGTAACACGGGGCAACGTTCCAGGTGTGTAACATGCGGCAACGTTCCAGGTGTGTAACATGCGGCAACGTTCCAGGTGTGTAACATGCGGCAACGTTCCAGGTGTGTAACATGGGGCAACGTTCCAGGTGTGTAACACGGGATAACGTTCCAGGTGTGTAACATGGGGCAACGTTCCAGGTGTGCAACACGGGGCAACGTTCCAGGTGTGTAACACGGGGCAACGTTCCAGGTGTGTAACATGGGGCAACGTTCCAGGTGTGTAACATGCGGCAACGTTCCAGGTGTGTAACATGCGGCAACGTTCCAGGTGTGTAACATGCGGCAACGTTCCAGGTGTGTAACACGGGGCAACGTTCCAGGTGTGTAACATGAGGCAACGTTCCAGGTGTGTAACATGGGGCAACGTTCCAGGTGTGTAACACGGGGCAACGTTCCAGGTGTGTAACACGGGGCAACGTTCCAGGTGTGTAACATGGGGCAACGTTCCAGGTGTGTAACATGGGGCAACGTTCCAGGTGTGTAACACGGGGCAACGTTCCAGGTGTGTAACATGGGGCAACGTTCCAGGTGTGTAACATGGGGCAACGTTCCAGGTGTGTAACATGGGACAACGTTCCAGGTGTGTAACATGCGGCAACGTTCCAGGTGTGTAACATGGGGCAACGTTCCAGGTGTGTAACATGCGGCAACGTTCCAGGTGTGTAACATGGGGCAACGTTCCAGGTGTGTAACATGCGGCAACGTTCCAGGTGTGTAACATGGGGCAACGTTCCAGGTGTGTAACATGCGGCAACGTTCCAGGTGTGTAACATGCGGCAACGTTACAGGTGTGTAACATGGGGCAACGTTCCAGGTGTGTAACATGCGGCAACGTTCCAGGTGTGTAACATGCGGCAACGTTCCAGGTGTGTAACATGGGGCATCGTTCCAGGTGTGTAACATGCGGCAACGTTCCAGGTGTGTAACATGCGGCAACGTTACAGGTGTGTACCATGGGGCAACGTTCCAGGTGTGTAACACGGGGCAACGTTCCAGGTGTGTAACACGGGGCAACGTTCCAGGTGTGTAACACGGGGCAACGTTCCAGGTGTGTAACATGGGGCAACGTTCCAGGTGTGTAACATGGGGCAACGTTCCAGGTGTGTAACACGGGGCAACGTTCCAGGTGTGTAACATGGGGCAACGTTCCAGGTGTGTAACATGGGGCAACGTTCCAGGTGTGTAACATGGGGCAACGTTCCAGGTGTGTAACATGGGACAACGTTCCAGGTGTGTAACATGGGGCAACGTTCCAGGTGTGTAACATGGGACAACGTTCCAGGTGTGTAACATGCGGCAACGTTCCAGGTGTGTAACATGGGGCAACGTTCCAGGTGTGTAACATGCGGCAACGTTCCAGGTGTGTAACATGGGGCAACGTTCCAGGTGTATAACATGCGGCAACGTTCCAGGTGTGTAACATGGGGCAACGTTCCAGGTGTGTAACATGCGGCAACGTTCCAGGTGTGTAACATGCGGCAACGTTACAGGTGTGTAACATGGGGCAACGTTCCAGGTGTGTAACATGCGGCAACGTTCCAGGTGTGTAACATGCGGCAACGTTCCAGGTGTGTAACATGGGGCAACGTTCCAGGTGTGTAACATGCGGCAACGTTCCAGGTGTGTAACATGCGGCAACGTTACAGGTGTGTACCATGGGGCAACGTTCCAGGTGTGTAACACGGGGCAACGTTCCAGGTGTGTAACATGCGGCAACGTTCCAGGTGTGTAACATGCGGCAACGTTCCAGGTGTGTAACATGCGGCAACGTTCCAGGTGTGTAACATGGGGCAACGTTCCAGGTGTGTAACACGGGATAACGTTCCAGGTGTGTAACATGGGGCAACGTTCCAGGTGTGCAACACGGGGCAACGTTCCAGGTGTGTAACACGGGATAACGTTCCAGGTGTGTAACATGGGGCAACGTTCCAGGTGTGCAACACGGGGCAACGTTCCAGGTGTGTAACACGGGGCAACGTTCCAGGTGTGTAACATGGGGCAACGTTCCAGGTGTGTAACATGCGGCAACGTTCCAGGTGTGTAACATGCGGCAACGTTCCAGGTGTGTAACATGGGGCAACGTTCCAGGTGTGTAAAATGCGGCAACGTTCCAGGTGTGTAACATGGGGCAACGTTCCAGGTGTGTAACACGGGATAACGTTCCAGGTGTGTAACATGGGGCAACGTTCCAGGTGTGCAACACGGGGCAACGTTCCAGGTGTGTAACACGGGGCAACGTTCCAGGTGTGTAACATGGGGCAACGTTCCAGGTGTGTAACATGCGGCAACGTTCCAGGTGTGTAACATGCGGCAACGTTCCAGGTGTGTAACATGCGGCAACGTTCCAGGTGTGTAACACGGGGCAACGTTCCAGGTGTGTAACATGAGGCAACGTTCCAGGTGTGTAACATGGGGCAACGTTCCAGGTGTGTAACACGGGGCAACGTTCCAGGTGTGTAACACGGGGCAACGTTCCAGGTGTGTAACATGGGGCAACGTTCCAGGTGTGTAACATGGGGCAACGTTCCAGGTGTGTAACACGGGGCAACGTTCCAGGTGTGTAACATGAGGCAACGTTCCAGGTGTGTAACATGGGGCAACGTTCCAGGTGTGTAACATGGGACAACGTTCCAGGTGTGTAACATGCGGCAACGTTCCAGGTGTGTAACATGGGGCAACGTTCCAGGTGTGTAACATGCGGCAACGTTCCAGGTGTGTAACATGGGGCAACGTTCCAGGTGTGTAACATGCGGCAACGTTCCAGGTGTGTAACATGGGGCAACGTTCCAGGTGTGTAACATGCGGCAACGTTCCAGGTGTGTAACATGCGGCAACGTTACAGGTGTGTAACATGGGGCAACGTTCCAGGTGTGTAACATGCGGCAACGTTCCAGGTGTGTAACATGCGGCAACGTTCCAGGTGTGTAACATGGGGCATCGTTCCAGGTGTGTAACATGCGGCAACGTTCCAGGTGTGTAACATGCGGCAACGTTACAGGTGTGTACCATGGGGCAACGTTCCAGGTGTGTAACACGGGGCAACGTTCCAGGTGTGTAACACGGGGCAACGTTCCAGGTGTGTAACACGGGGCAACGTTCCAGGTGTGTAACATGGGGCAACGTTCCAGGTGTGTAACATGGGGCAACGTTCCAGGTGTGTAACACGGGGCAACGTTCCAGGTGTGTAACATGGGGCAACGTTCCAGGTGTGTAACATGGGGCAACGTTCCAGGTGTGTAACATGGGGCAACGTTCCAGGTGTGTAACATGGGACAACGTTCCAGGTGTGTAACATGGGGCAACGTTCCAGGTGTGTAACATGGGGCAACGTTCCAGGTGTGTAACATGCGGCAACGTTCCAGGTGTGTAACATGCGGCAACGTTCCAGGTGTGTAACATGGGGCAACGTTCCAGGTGTGTAACATGCGGCAACGTTCCAGGTGTGTAACATGCGGCAACGTTACAGGTGTGTACCATGGGGCAACGTTCCAGGTGTGTAACACGGGGCAACGTT
Source organism: Procambarus clarkii (assembly GCF_040958095.1). NCBI lineage: Eukaryota > Metazoa > Arthropoda > Malacostraca > Decapoda > Cambaridae > Procambarus > Procambarus clarkii. The sequence goes on from NC_091154.1 coordinate 46,195,368, forward strand.
CCAGGTGTGTAACATGCGGCAACGTTCCAGGTGTGTAACATGCGGCAACGTTCCAGGTGTGTAACATGCGGCAACGTTCCAGGTGTGTAACATGGGGCAACGTTCCAGGTGTGTAACACGGGGATAACGTTCCAGGTGTGTAACATGGGGCAACGTTCCAGGTGTGCAACACGGGGCAACGTTCCAGGTGTGTAACACGGGATAACGTTCCAGGTGTGTAACATGGGGCAACGTTCCAGGTGTGTAACACGGGGCAACGTTCCAGGTGTGTAACACGGGGCAACGTTCCAGGTGTGTAACATGGGGCAACGTTCCAGGTGTGTAACATGCGGCAACGTTCCAGGTGTGTAACATGCGGCAACGTTCCAGGTGTGTAACATGGGGCAACGTTCCAGGTGTGTAACATGCGGCAACGTTCCAGGTGTGTAACATGGGGCAACGTTCCAGGTGTGTAACACGGGATAACGTTCCAGGTGTGTAACATGGGGCAACGTTCCAGGTGTGCAACACGGGGCAACGTTCCAGGTGTGTAACACGGGGCAACGTTCCAGGTGTGTAACATGGGGCAACGTTCCAGGTGTGTAACATGCGGCAACGTTCCAGGTGTGTAACATGCGGCAACGTTCCAGGTGTGTAACATGCGGCAACGTTCCAGGTGTGTAACACGGGGCAACGTTCCAGGTGTGTAACATGAGGCAACGTTCCAGGTGTGTAACATGGGGCAACGTTCCAGGTGTGTAACACGGGGCAACGTTCCAGGTGTGTAACACGGGGCAACGTTCCAGGTGTGTAACATGGGGCAACGTTCCAGGTGTGTAACATGGGGCAACGTTCCAGGTGTGTAACACGGGGCAACGTTCCAGGTGTGTAACATGAGGCAACGTTCCAGGTGTGTAACATGGGGCAACGTTCCAGGTGTGTAACATGGGACAACGTTCCAGGTGTGTAACATGCGGCAACGTTCCAGGTGTGTAACATGGGGCAACGTTCCAGGTGTGTAACATGCGGCAACGTTCCAGGTGTGTAACATGGGGCAACGTTCCAGGTGTGTAACATGCGGCAACGTTCCAGGTGTGTAACATGGGGCAACGTTCCAGGTGTGTAACATGCGGCAACGTTCCAGGTGTGTAACATGCGGCAACGTTACAGGTGTGTAACATGGGGCAACGTTCCAGGTGTGTAACATGCGGCAACGTTCCAGGTGTGTAACATGCGGCAACGTTCCAGGTGTGTAACATGGGGCATCGTTCCAGGTGTGTAACATGCGGCAACGTTCCAGGTGTGTAACATGCGGCAACGTTACAGGTGTGTACCATGGGGCAACGTTCCAGGTGTGTAACACGGGGCAACGTTCCAGGTGTGTAACACGGGGCAACGTTCCAGGTGTGTAACACGGGGCAACGTTCCAGGTGTGTAACATGGGGCAACGTTCCAGGTGTGTAACATGGGGCAACGTTCCAGGTGTGTAACACGGGGCAACGTTCCAGGTGTGTAACATGGGGCAACGTTCCAGGTGTGTAACATGGGGCAACGTTCCAGGTGTGTAACATGGGGCAACGTTCCAGGTGTGTAACATGGGACAACGTTCCAGGTGTGTAACATGGGGCAACGTTCCAGGTGTGTAACATGGGACAACGTTCCAGGTGTGTAACATGCGGCAACGTTCCAGGTGTGTAACATGGGGCAACGTTCCAGGTGTGTAACATGCGGCAACGTTCCAGGTGTGTAACATGGGGCAACGTTCCAGGTGTATAACATGCGGCAACGTTCCAGGTGTGTAACATGGGGCAACGTTCCAGGTGTGTAACATGCGGCAACGTTCCAGGTGTGTAACATGCGGCAACGTTACAGGTGTGTAACATGGGGCAACGTTCCAGGTGTGTAACATGCGGCAACGTTCCAGGTGTGTAACATGCGGCAACGTTCCAGGTGTGTAACATGGGGCAACGTTCCAGGTGTGTAACATGCGGGCAACGTTCCAGGTGTGTAACATGCGGGCAACGTTACAGGTGTGTACCATGGGGCAACGTTCCAGGTGTGTAACACGGGGCAACGTTCCAGGTGTGTAACATGCGGCAACGTTCCAGGTGTGTAACATGCGGCAACGTTCCAGGTGTGTAACATGCGGCAACGTTCCAGGTGTGTAACATGGGGCAACGTTCCAGGTGTGTAACACGGGATAACGTTCCAGGTGTGTAACATGGGCCAACGTTCCAGGTGTGCAACACGGGGCAACGTTCCAGGTGTGTAACACGGGGCAACGTTCCAGGTGTGTAACATGGGGCAACGTTCCAGGTGTGTAACATGCGGCAACGTTCCAGGTGTGTAACATGCGGCAACGTTCCAGGTGTGTAACATGGGGCAACGTTCCAGGTGTGTAACACGGGGCAACGTTCCAGGTGTGTAACATGGGGCAACGTTCCAGGTGTGTAACACGGGGCAACGTTCCAGGTGTGTAACACGGGGCAACGTTCCAGGTGTGTAACATGGGGCAACGTTCCAGGTATGTAACATGGGGCAATGTTCCAGGTGTGTAACATGCGGCAACGTTCCAGGTGTGTAACATGGGACAACGTTCCAGGTGTGTAACATGCGGCAACGTTCCAGGTGTGTAACATGCGGCAACGTTCCAGGTGTGTAACACGGGGCAACGTTCCAGGTGTGTAACATGAGGCAACGTTCCAGGTGTGTAACATGGGGCAACGTTCCAGGTGTGTAACGTGGGGCAACGTTCCAGGTGTGTAACATAGGGCAACGTTCCAGGTGTGTAACATGGGGCAACGTTCCAGGTGTGTAACATGGCGCAACGTTCCAGGTGTGTAACATGGGGCAACGTTCCAGGTGTGTAACATGGGGCAACGTTCCAGGTGTGCAACATGGGGCAACGTTCCAGGTGTGTAACATGGGGCAACGTTCCAGGTGTGTAACATGGGGCAACGTTCCAGGTGTGCAACATGGGGCAACGTTCCAGGTGTGTAACACGGGATAACGTTCCAGGTGTGTAACATGGGGCACCGTTCCAGGTGTGCAACACGGGGCAACGTTCCAGGTGTGTAACACGGGGCAACGTTCCAGGTGTGTAACATGGGGCAACGTTCCAGGTGTGTAACATGCGGCAACGTTCCAGGTGTGTAACATGCGGCAACGTTCCAGGTGTGTAACATGGGGCAACGTTCCAGGTGTGTAACACGGGGCAACGTTCCAGGTGTGTAACATGGGGCAACGTTCCAGGTGTGTAACACGGGGCAACGTTCCAGGTGTGTAACACGGGGCAACGTTCCAGGTGTGTAACATGGGGCAACGTTCCAGGTGTGTAACATGGGGCAACGTTCCAGGTGTGTAACATGCGGCAACGTTCCAGGTGTGTAACATGGGACAACGTTCCAGGTGTGTAACATGCGGCAACGTTCCAGGTGTGTAACATGCGGCAACGTTCCAGGTGTGTAACACGGGGCAACGTTCCAGGTGTGTAGCATGAGGCAACGTTCCAGGTGTGTAACATGGGGCAACGTTCCAGGTGTGTAACATGGGGCAACGTTCCAGGTGTGTAACATAGGGCAACGTTCCAGGTGTGTAACATGGGGCAACGTTCCAGGTGTGTAACATGGGGCAACGTTCCAGGTGTGTAACATGGGGCAACGTTCCAGGTGTGTAACATGGGGCAACGTTCCAGGTGTGTAACATGGGGCAACGTTCCAGGTGTGCAACATGGGGCAACGTTCCAGGTGTGTAACATGGGGCAACGTTCCAGGTGTGTAACATGGGGCAACGTTCCAGGTGTGTAACACGGGGCAACGTTACAGGTGTGTAACAAGGGGCAACGTTTCAGGTGTGTAACATGGGGCAACGTTCCAGGTGTGTAACACGGGGCAACGTTCCAGGTGTGTAACACGGGGCAACGTTACAGGTGTGTAACATGGGGCAACGTTCCAGGTGTGTAACACGGGGCAACGTTACAGGTGTGTAACACGGGGCAACGTTTCAGGTGTGTAACATGGGGTAACGTTCCAGGTGTGTAACACGGGGCAACGTTACAGGTGTGTAACACGGGGCAACGTTACAGGTGTGTAACATGGGGTAACGTTCCAGGTGTGTAACACGGGGTAACGTTCCAGGTGTGTAACACGGGGCAACGTTACAGGTGTGTAACACGGAGCAACGTTACAGGTGTGTAACACGGGGTAACGTTCCAGGTGTGTAACATGGGGCAACGTTCCAGGTGTGTAACATGGGGTAACGTTCCAGGTGTGTAACACGGGACAACGTTACAGGTGTGTAACACGGGGCAACGTTACAGGTGTGTAACATGGGGTAACGTTCCAGGTGTGTAACACGGGGTAACGTTCCAGGTGTGTAACACGGGGCAACGTTACAGGTGTGTAACACGGGGCAACGTTACATGTGTGTAACACGGGGCAACGTTACAGGTGTGTAACCCGGGGCAACGTTAAAGGTGTGTAACACGGGGTAACGTTCCAGGTGTGTAACATGGGGCAACGTTACAGGTGATTAACATGGGGTAACGTTACAGGTGTGTAACACGGGGCAACGTTCCAGGTGTGTAACATGGGGCAACGTTCCAGGTGTGTAACATGGGGCAACGTTACAGGTGTGTAACACGGGGCAACGTTACAGGTGTGTAACACGGGGCAACGTTACAGGTGTGTAACACGGGGTAACGTTCCAGGTGTGTAACATGGGGCAACTTTCCAGGTGTGTAACATGGGGCAACGTTACAGGTGTGTAACACGGGGCAACGTTACAGGTGTGTAACACGGGGCAACGTTACAAGGTGTGTAACATGGGGTAACGTTCCAGGTGTGTAACATGGGGCAACGTTCCAGGTGTGTAACATGGGGCAACGTTACAGGTGTGTAACACGGGGTAACGTTCCAGGTGTGTAACATGGGGCAACGTTACAGGTGTGTAACACGGGGCAACATTACAGGTGTGTAACATGGGGTAACGTTACAGGTGTGTAACACGGGGCAACGTTACAGGTGTGTAACATGGGGCAACGTTCCAGGTGTGTAACATGGGGCAACGTTACAGGTGTGTAACACGGGGCAACGTTCCAGGTGTGTAACATGGGGCAACGTTACAGGTGTGTAACACGGGGCAACATTCCAGGTGTGTAACATGGGGCAACGTTACAGGTGTGTAACATGGGGCAACGTTACAGGTGTGTAACACGGGGCAACATTCCAGGTGTGTAACATTGGGCAACGTTCCAGGTGTGTAACATGGGGCAACGTTCCAGGTGTGTAACACGGGGCAACATTCCAGGTGTGTAACATGGGGCAACGTTACAGGTGTGTAACACGGGGCAACGTTCCAGGTGTGTAACACGGGGCAACGTTCCAGGTGTGTAACATGGGGCAACGTTCCAGGTGTGTAACATGGGGCAACGTTCCAGGTGTGTAACATGGGGCAACGTTACAGGTGTGTAACATGGGGCAACGTTACAGGTGTGTAACATGGGGCAACGTTCCAGGTGTGTAACATGGGGCAACGTTCCAGGTGCGTAACATGGGGCAACGTTACAGGTGTGTAACACGGGGCAACGTTACAGGTGTGTAACATGGGGCAACGTTCCAGGTGTGTAACACGGGGCAACGTTACAGGTGTGTAACATGGGGCAACGTTCCAGGTGTGTAACATGGGGCAACGTTCCAGGTGTGTAACATGGGGTAACGTTACAGGTGTGTAACACGGGGCAACGTTCCAGGTGTGTAACACGGGGCAACGTTACAGGTGTGTAACACGGGGCAACGTTCCAGGTGTGTAACATGGGGCAACGTTACAGGTGTGTAACACGGGGCAACGTTACAGGTGTGTAACATGGGGCAACGTTCCAGGTGTGTAACACGGGGCAACGTTCCAGGTGTGTAACATGGGGCAACGTACCAGGTGTGTAACATGGGGGCAACGTTCCAGGTGTGTAACATGGGACAACGTTCCAGGTGTGTAACATGGGGCAACGTTCCAGGTGTGTAACATGGGGCAACGTTCCAGGTGTGTAACATGGGACAACGTTCCAGGTGTGTAACATGGGGCAACGTTACAGGTGTGTAACACGGGGCAACGTTACAGGTGTGTAACATGGGGCAACGTTACAGGTGTGTAACACGGGGCAACGTTCCAGGTGTGTAACATGGGGCAACGTTACAGGTGTGTAACATGGGGCAACGTTACAGGTGTGTAACATGGGGCAACGTTACAGGTGTGTAACATGGGGCAACGTTACAGGTGTGTAACACGGGGCAACGTTCCAGGTGTGTAACATGGGGCAACGTTACAGGTGTGTAACATGGGGCAACGTTCCAGGTGTGTAACATGGGGACAACGTTACAGGTGTGTAACATGGGGCAACGTTCCAGGTGTGTAACACGGGGCAACGTTCCAGGTGTGTAACATGGGACAACGTTACAGGTGTGTAACATGGGGCAACGTTCCAGGTGTGTAACATGGGGCAACGTTACAGGTGTGTAACATGGGACAACGTTACAGGTGTGTAACATGGGGCAACGTTACAGGTGTGTATCACGGGGCAACGTTACAGGTGTGTAACATGGGGCAACGTTACAGGTGTGTAACACGGGGCAACGTTCCAGGTGTGTAACATGGGGCAACGTTCCAGGTGTGTAACATGGGGCAACGTTCCAGGTGTGTAACATGGGACAACGTTCCAGGTGTGTAACATGGGGCAACGTTACAGGTGTGTAACACGGGGCAACGTTCCAGGTGTGTAACATGGGGCAACGTTCCAGGTGTGTAACATGGGGCAACGTTCCAGGTGTGTAACATGGGACAACGTTCCAGGTGTGTAACATGGGGCAACGTTCCAGGTGTGTAACACGGGGCAACGTTCCAGGTGTGTAACATGGGGCAACGTTCCAGGTGTGTAACATGGGGCAACGTTCCAGGTGTGTAACATAGGGCAACGTTCCAGGTGTGTAACACGGGGTAACGTTCCAGGTGTGTAACATGGGGCAACGTTACAGGTGTGTAACATGGCACAACGTTCCAGGTGTGTAACACGGGGCAACGTTCCAGGTGTGTAACATGGGGCAACGTTACAGGTGTGTAACATGGGGCAACGTTCCAGGTGTGTAACACGTGGCAACGTTCCAGGTGTGTAACATGGGGCAACGTTACAGGTGTGTAAGACGGGGCAACGTTACAGGTGTGTAACACGGGGCAACGTTCCAGGTGTGTAACATGGGGCAACGTTACAGGTGTGTAACACGGGGCAACGTTCCAGGTGTGTAACACGGGAAAACGTTCCAGGTGTGTAACACGGGGCAACGTTCCAGGTGTGTAACACGGGGCAACGTTCCAGGTGTGTAACATGGGGCAACGTTACAGGTGTGTAACATGGGGCAACGTTACAGGTGTGTAACACGGGGCAACGTTCCAGGTGTGCAACATGGGGCAACGTTCCAGGTGTGTAACACGGGGCAACGTTCCAGGTGTGTAACACGGGGCAACGTTACAGGTGTGTAACACGGGGCAACGTTCCAGGTGTGCAACATGGGGCAACGTTCCAGGTGTGTAACACGGGGCAACGTTCCAGGTGTGCAACATGGGGCAACGTTCCAGGTGTGTAACATGGGGCAACGTTACAGGTGTGTAACACGGGGCAACGTTCCAGGTGTGTAACACGTGGCAACGTTCCAGGTGTGTAACATGGGGCAACGTTCCAGGTGTGTAACACGGGGCAACGTTCCAGGTGTGTAACACAGGGCAACGTTACAGGTGTGTAACATGGGGTAACGTTCCAGGTGTGTAACACGGGGCAACGTTCCAGGTGTGTAACACGGGGCAACGTTCCAGGTGTGTAACATGGGGCAACGTTCCAGGTGTGTAACACGGGGCAACGTTACAGGTTTGTAACACGGGGCAACGTTACAGGTGTGTAACACGGGGCAACGTTACAGGTGTGCAACATGGGGCAACGTTCCAGGTGTGTAACATGGGGCAACGTTCCAGGTGTGTAACATGGGGCAACGTTCCAGGTGTGTAACATGGGGCAACGTTCCAGGTGTGTAACACGGGGCAACGTTCCAGGTGTGTAACATGGGGCAACGTTCCAGGTGTGTAACATGGAGGCAACGTTACAGGTGTGTAACATGGGGCAACGTTCTAGGTGTGTAACATGGGGCAACGTTACAGGTGTGTAACACGGGGCAATGATCTGCCTTCCTACACACCAGTTACAAAATCCTAGACTGTTTACTATAAGGAAAGATATATTAATGAAAAGCCCCACGTTATTTACACCAGACCCCGTCCAGTGGGGCAGAGACGAGTCTCTTATTGATAATATGAACATAACTTGAGTTCTTGTTCTGCAAGTCCTTCGCACATACTATGTACAGGCAGTCAGATCAGTGATCGATTATGCCGCACCTGCACTCACAAATCTATCACATCAACAGTGGAAAAAGCTTGAAGTTGCCCAAAACAATGCTATGAGAGCTGCACTGGGAGCCCCCATGTGGACCAGGCTTGAAACTCTTAGACTGGAGACGGGTTTGCCCTCTCTACAAGAAAGAATATCACAAAGGACAGCTACAATTATCAGTAAGATAATTATTTCTTCTGATCCAATCCCAGTACGGCAGGCTTTGGTGGTTGGACTAGGCCAAAACAATGGAAACTCTTGGGTTGCAAGAGCAGGAAAAGTCCTAAACAGACTACATTTAAAAAACATGATTCTTGATAGAGAGGGTGATCATCCACACCCAAATTACACTCCTTCCGCTCCGTGGGAAGAGCCTACTTTCAAAATAGTAATAGAAAGTCTCCCAATGAAAAAGGCTGCCTATGATCCGACAATCCTAAGGCGCATAATAGAAGAGCAAATGTATAGCATTGCAGTAGCAGGAGCCACCCACATCTTCACAGACGGATCGGTGGACACAGAAAATGAGAGTGCTGGCGCTGCTCTTTGCACGGCCAGCGTTCAGGCATATTGGAGACTGGGAGGACTAGTATCATCAACCCAAACTGAGCTGTTTGCCATACAACAGGCATTCGCATATGTGATTGCACAAAACACTCAAAATGCAATCATACACACACACTCAAAAGCTGCACTTCAAATACTAGGACAAAAACAGTGGAAAGATAATGTGGAAATAATTACCACCATTTTGTATCTTGGAGCAGTCGCTAAAGGCAAAGGACTCAACATAACTTTAAACTGGATCCCATCCCATATTGGAATCCCATTAAATGAAAAAGCTGATGAAATTGCTAAATTGGCAACTCGTCATCCAGTGATACATAAAACAATTCAACCCAGCCTAGAGAACATAAAAAACATCATCACCAAAAAACTCTCACATCTCAACAAAGCCTACCTGCACCAGAGAATAGCTGAAGGTTCGCCATCTGCAACATGGTATCTTCAGGCAACCAAATTAGAAAGGTTAAATATCCCAAAAGGAATCCACAGGGAAATAGCAGTTAGGCTATATAGACTACGTCTAGGTTACAGATGCAACTGGGAGATTGGTGAACCCCGACAGAGAGAGTGCATCTTCTGCCAAACTGTCACAGAAAAGCCATTACTTCACTATCTTCTGGAATGTGAAGCAACCAATGACCTTAGAAGAGCTTTAAGAGTTCCTGAATCATGCAGTGGCCACCCTGAAGCCATTAACACAGCCACTCTCCTGGTCAACAAAGGTGTCCAGCAGCTGGACACCCTCATAAAGACTGTGAAGCAGTATCCTCCCCCGCGATAACAGCTTGATGGTTAAATGCAACCTCAGAATACTGAGAAAAAAAATTGTACCACTTACGGGCTATTCATGCCCGTGCCACCTCTTGGGTGGCTTAATCTTTATCAATCAATCAATCTTGTGAGTCTTGTCGCCATTGTTACCTCAGCCGCCTTCCTCTCTCTTCATGTTCTCGTGAGTCTTGTCGCCATTGTTACCTCAGCCGCCTACCTCTCTCTTCATGTTCTTGTGAGTCTTGTCACCATTGTTACCTCAGCCGCCTTCCTCTCTCTTCATGTTCTTGTGAGTCTTGTCACCATTGTTACCTCAGCCGCCTTCCTCTCTCTTCATGTTCTTGTGAGTCTTGTCTCCATTGTTACCTCAGCCGCCTTCCTCTCTCTTCATGTTCTTGTGAGTCTTGTCGCCATTGTTACCTCAGCCGCCTTCCTCTCTCTTCATGTTCTTGTGAGTCTTGTCGCCATTGTTACCTCAGCCGCCTTCCTCTCTCTTCATGTTCTCGTGAGTCTTGTCGCCATTGTTACCTCAGCCGCCTACCTCTCTCTTCATGTTCTTGTGAGTCTTGTCACCATTGTTACCTCAGCCGCCTTCCTCTCTCTTCATGTTCTTGTGAGTCTTGTCTCCATTGTTACCTCAGCCGCCTTCCTCTCTCTTCATGTTCTTGTGAGTCTTGTCTCCATTGTTACCTCAGCCGCCTTCCTCTCTCTTCATGTTCTTGTGAGTCTTGGCGCCATTGTTACCTCAGCCGCCTTCCTCTCTCTTCATGTTCTTGTGAGTCTTGTCGCCATTGTTACCTCAGCCGCCTTCCTCTCTCTTCATGTTCTCGTGAGTCTTGTCTCCATTGTTACCTCAGCCGCCTTCCTCTCTCTTCATATTCTTGTGAGTCTTGTCGCCATTGTTACCTCTGCCGCCTTCCTCTCTCTTCATGTTCTTGTGAGTCTTGTCGCCATTGTTACCTCAGCCGCCTTCCTCTCTCTTCATGTTCTTGTGAGTCTTGTCGCCATTGTTACCTCTGCCGCCTTCCTCTCTCTTCATGTTCTTGTGAGTCTTGTCGCCATTGTTACCTCAGCCGCCTTCCTCTCTCTTCATGTTCTTGTGAGTCTTGTCTCCATTGTTACCTCAGCCACCTTCCTCTCTCTTCATGTTCTTGTGAGTCTTGTCGCCATTGTTACCTCAGCCAAATTCCTCTCTCTTCATGTTCTTGTGAGTCTTGTCGCCATTGTTACCTCAGCCGCCTTCCTCTCTCTTCATGTTCTTGTGAGTCTTGTCTCCATTGTTACCTCAGCCGCCTTCCTCTCTCTTCATGTTCTTGTGAGTCTTGTCTCCATTGTTACCTCAGCCACCTTCCTCTCTCTTCATGTTCTCGTGAGTCTTGTCGCCATTGTTACCTCAGCCGCCTTCCTCTCTCTTCATGTTCTCGTGAGTCTTGTCGCCATTGTTACCTCAGCCGCCTTCCTCTCTCTTCATGTTCTTGTGAGTCTTGTCGCCATTGTTACCTCAGCCGCCTTCCTCTCTCTTCATGTTCTTGTGAGTCTTGTCGCCATTGTTACCTCAGCCGCCTTCCTCTCTCTTCATGTTCTTGTGAGTCTTGTCGCCATTGTTACCTCAGCCGCCTTCCTCTCTCTTCATGTTCTTGTGAGTCTTGTCACCATTGTTACCTCAGCCGCCTTCCTCTCTCTTCATGTTCTTGTGAGTCTTGTCGCCATTGTTACCTCAGCCGCCTTCCTCTCTCTTCATGTTCTTGTGAGTCTTGTCGCCATTGTTACCTCAGCCGCCTTCCTCACTCTTCATGTTCTCGTGAGTCTTGTCGCCATTGTTACCTCAGCCGCCTTCCTCTCTCTTCATGTTCTTGTGAGTCTTGTCGCCATTGTTACCTCAGCCGCCTTTCTCTCTCTTCATGTTCTTGTGAGTCTTGTCGCCATTGTTACCTCAGCCGCCTTCCTCACTCTTCATGTTCTCGTAAGTCTTGTCGCCATTGTTACCTCAGCCGCCTTCCTCTCTCTTCATGTTCTTGTGAGTCTTGTCGCCATTGTTACCTCAGCCGCCTTCCTCACTCTTCATGTTCTCGTAAGTCTTGTCGCCATTGTTACCTCAGCCGCCTTCCTCTCTCTTCATGTTCTTGTGAGTCTTGTCGCCATTGTTACCTCAGCCGCCTTCCTCACTCTTCATGTTCTCGTAAGTCTTGTCGCCATTGTTACCTCAGCCGCCTTCCTCTCTCTTCATGTTCTTGTGAGTCTTGTCGCCATTGTTACCTCAGCCGCCTTCCTCTCTCTTCATGTCAACTGTTTGGCTCCAATGTTTTCCTCTATTTACTTAAATATCCCCTATTAACTAGTTTCATATTTGCATCATTTTCCAGCACTACATATTCGATGAATAAATTCATTACGATGTTAGGGCAAAATATTTTTATGTTTTCCAAAGCTTTCCTGTTACTAGTTGTTTGTCACCTCGCACATGCGCAACAGACGTCACCTCGCACATGCGCAACAGACGTCAGCTCGCACATGCGCATCAGACGTCATCTCGCACATGCGCAACAGATGTCACCTCGCACATGCGCAACAGACTTCACCTCGCACATGCGCAACAGACATCAGCTCGCACATGCGCAACAGATGTCACCTCGCACATGCGCAACAGACGTCACCTCGCACATGCGCAACAGACGTCAGCTCGCACATGCGCAATAGACGTCACCTCGCACATGCGTAACAGACTTCACCTCGCACATGCGCAACAGACGTCAGCTCGCACATGCGCATCAGACGTCATCTCGCACATGCGCAACAGATGTCACCTCGCACATGCGCAACAGACTTCACCTCGCACATGCGCAACAGACATCAGCTCGCACATGCGCAACAGATGTCACCTCGCACATGCGCAACAGACGTCACCTCGCACATGCGCAACAGACGTCAGCTCGCACATGCGCAATAGACGTCACCTCGCACATGCGTAACAGACTTCACCTCGCACATGCGCAACAGACTTCACCTGGCTCGTGCGCAACAGATGTCACCTGGCTCGTGCGCATCAGACGTCACCTCGCACATGCGCAACAGACGTCACCTCGCTCGTGCGCAACAGACGTCACCTCGCACATGCGCAACAGACGTCACCTCACACATGCGCAATAGACGTCAGCTTGCACGTGCGCAACAGATGTCACCTCGCACGTGCGCAACAGACGTTACCTCGCACATGCGCAATAGACGTTACCTCGCACATGCGCAACAGACGTCACCTCGCTCGTGCGCAACAGACGTCACCTCGCACATGCGCAACAGACGTCACCTCACACATGCGCAATAGACGTCAGCTTGCACGTGCGCAACAGATGTCACCTCGCACGTGCGCAACAGACGTCACCTCGCACATGCGCAACAGAGGCCTGACAAATAAGTGCACCTCTGATGCTTATTTTAAAATTAGTTTCCTGAACAACGAATACGAACAATATAAGTGTATATTGAAGTCTGTGTACGGTATCGTACACCTGTAGGCACAGCTTCCCTACATCAGAGCTTGCTAATATGAATCATAGATTGTCTACACCTCTTCCTGTGCTAAACAAAAACAAACCAAAACTCGCTACAATATTCAACAGGTACTCCGACATGTGGCCCAAGACTATGCTGATGGTGCTGGTGCTGGCTGTCGTAACCTCCGTCTTCATCTACTGCATAAAGCTTAACAATTACGGCTTTAGCGGGGTTGATAAGCTGCCGCCTCCGCTTGGTAACTTGCCTCTCTCGGTGTCCCAGACGCCTCGTGCGGTCTCCGGCTCGCCTCGTCTGGAGTCCTGTCGGCAAGTGAAGGCTTTCTACAGCGACTCAGAAATGAAAGGTGAGCTTCGCATTGCATATGAGTTAGTGTCATTGTCTCCACCTTTGTTTCCACATACACGAACACCAGACATTTGTTTTACTAGTGGTCACAATATCCCAGAGTGACGTTCATGTGACGTTACCAGTGGTCACAATATCCCAGAGTGACGTTACCAGTGGTCACAATATCCCAGAGTGACGTTCATGTGACGTTACCAGTGGACACAATATCCCAGAGTGACGTTCATGTGACGTTACCAGTGGACACAATATCCCAGAGTGACGTTACCAGTGGACACAATATCCCAGAGTGACGTTCATGTGACGTTACCAGTGGACACAATATCCCAGAGTGACGTTACCAGTGGACACAATATCCCAGAGTTTTGTTACCAGTGGACACAATATCCCAGAGTGACGTTACCAGTGGACACAATATCCCAGAGTGACGTTACCAGTGGACACAATATCCCAGAGTGACGTTACCAGTGGACACAATATCCCAGAGTGACGTTCATGTGACGTTACCAGTGGTCACAATATCCCAGAGTGACGTTACCAGTGGACACAATATCCCAGAGTGACGTTCATGTGACGTTACCAGTGGTCACAATATCCCAGAGTGACGTTCATGTGACGTTACCAGTGGTCACAATATCCCAGAGTGACGTTCACGTGACTTTGACTCAACGTTATCAACGTTGATGACGTTATTTCACCGTTTAATTTACAATGCCCTTGGACAATATCTGCATATTGAGATATGCAGTAAACAAGTGACTGGTGATAAATGTCTTAACACTGATCAGTCAGGGTACCAGACAAGCTATAGTGATGCTACCTGATCTTATAGCTATGATCAGTCCGTGTAAGGGGCAAGGTGTTGAACGACTGGTAAGCACAAATAGACGTTACCAGCGGGTAACTGGTAACCCACTTAGACCCAACAGGTCTAACAATCCCCACGTCAAAAAACCATCCACGTAACTTAGCAAATAACGTTGACCAGAGTAAAGGGAGAGTTAGTACACTAAAAATAGGTGATATTGATTATAACTCAATAGCTAAGGTCAATGTTAATAAGGTGCGAACTATTGTATGCCAAGATGGTACTCTAGATGGTAACCAAGAGTCAATAGCTCTAAACAATGATGAAATGTAAAATAAGGTAAGAGAGATAAAAATAAAGGTAAGTAATTAGCACTAATTACCTGCCTCAAATGTTACTACTACCAGGAGGAGGTGGAGGAGCTTATTTATTAACATCTACATTAACACTACAAAAACATAACAGCTTATAGCTGCTAATTAATGGTATTAATTATGTGGCACAAATGAGCGATCTTTTTGCTAGTCACTAAAAATATTTCATGCAATTAAGCAATCTTTAACGTGCCAAAGAAATAAAAAATAACTGGCATAAATTGATGACCGGCCGTTGACGTCATTCACGAATAAAAGGAGACAACGACAAGCCTTAAAAAGTCGAAGTCTCCATTTACACTACTCACATCCCTTTCCCACATCAACAGAATGGTCTAACCATCTTACCCATACCTTCTACCACGTCAACAGAATGGTCTAACCAACCATCCCATACCTTCCCCCCCCCGTCAACAGAATGGTCTAACCAACCATCCCATACCTTCCCCCCCGTCAACAGAATGGTCTAACCAACCATCCCATACCTTCCCCCCCCCCGTCAACAGAATGGTCTAACCATCCATCCCATACCTTCCCCCCCGTCAACAGAATGGTCTAACCATCCATCCCATACCTTCCCCCCCGTCAACAGAATGGTCTAACCAACCATCCCATACCTTCCCCCCCGTCAACAGAATGGTCTAACCATCCATCCCATACCTCCCCCCCCCGTGAACAGAATGGTCTAACCATCCATCCCATACCTCCCCCCCCCGTCAACAGAATGGTCTAACCATCCATCCCATACCTCCCCCCCCGTCAACAGAATGGTCTAACCAACCATCTCATACCTTCCCCCCAGTCAACAGAATGGTCTAACCAACCATCCCATACCTTCCCCCCGTCAACAGAATGGTCTAACCATCCATCCCATACCTCCCCCCCGTCAACAGAATGGTCTAACCAACCATCCCATACCTTCCCCCCAGTCAACAGAATGGTCTAACCAACCATCCCATACCTTCCCCCCGTCAACAGAATGGTCTAACCAACCATCCCATACCTTCCCCCCGTCAACAGAATGGTCTAACCAACCATCCCATACCTTCCCCCCGTCAACAGAATGGTCTAACCAACCATCCCATACCTTCCCCCGCCAACAGAATGGTCTAACCAACCATCCCATACCTTCCCCCCGTCAACAGAATGGTCTAACCAACCATCCCATACCTTCCCCCCGCCAACAGAATGGTCTAACCAACCATCCCATACCTTCCCCCCGTCAACAGAATGGTCTAACCAACCATCCCATACCTTCCCCCCCCCCCGTCAACAGAATGGTCTAACCATTCACCCTTAAACTTCACCAGTTCCATACTATGGTAATCTTACTTATTTTATTAACACCTAACTCTCTCCGTATGTTTGTACTCTTTACTAGAGTCTGCCTGTTCTTCAGCACTATGCCTGTTCTTCAGCACTATGCTGTTCTTCAGCACTATGCCTGTTCTTCAGCACTATGCCTGTTCTTCAGCACTATGCCTGTTCTTCAGCACTATGCCTGTTCTTCAACACTATGCCTGTTATTCAACACTGTGCCTGTTCTACAGCACTATGCCTGTTCTTCAACACTGTGCCTGTTCTTCAGCACTATGCCTGTTCTTCAGCACTATGCCTGTTCTTCAGCACTATGCCTGTTCTTCAGCACTATGCCTGTTCTTCAGCACTATGCCTATTCTTCAGCACTATGCCTGTTCTTCAACACTATGCCTATTCTTCAGCACTATGCCTGTTCTTCAGCACTATGCCTGTTCTTCAGCACTATGCCTATTCTTCAGCACTATGCCTGTACTTCAGTACAATGCCTGTTCTTCAGCACTATGCCTGTTCTTCAACACTTTGCCTGTTCTTCATCGTTTGCCTGTTCTTCAGCACTAAACCTGTTCTTCAGCAATATACCTGTTCTTCAGCACTATGCCTGTACTTCAGCACTATGCCTGTTCTTCAGCACTATGCCTGTTCTTCAGCACTATGCCTGTTCTTCAACACTTTGCCTGTTCTTCATCGTTTGCCTGTTCTTCAGCACTAAACCTGTTCTTCAGCAATATACCTGTTCTTCAGCACTATGCATGTTCTTCAGCACTATGCCTGTTCTTCATCTTTTGCCTGTTCTTCAGCACTAAACCTGTTCTTCAGTAATATACCTGTTCTTCAGCACTATGCACGTTCTTCAGCACTATGCCTGCTATTTAACACTTTGCCTGTTATTCAGCACTATGCCTGTTCTTCAGCACTATGCCTGTTCTTCGACACTATGCCTGTTCTTCAGCACTATGCCTGTACTTCAGCACTATGCCTGTTCTTCGACACTATGCCTGTTCTTCAGCACTATGCCTGTACTTCAGCACTATGCCTCTTCTTCAGCACTATACCTGTTTTTCAGCACTATACCTGTTCTTCAACACTTTGCCTGTTCTTCAGCACTATGCCTGTTCTTCAACACTATGCCTGTTCTTCAGCACTATACCAGTTCTTCGGCTCTATGCCTGTTCTTCAGCACTATGCCTGTTCTTCAACACTATGCCTGTTCTTTAGCACTATGCCTGTTCTTCAGCACTTTGCCTGTTCTTCATCTTTTGCCTGTTCATCAGCACTAAACCTGTTCTTCAGCAATATACCTGTTTTTCAGCACTATGCATGTTCTTCAGCACTATGCCTGTTATTTAACACTTTGCCTGTTATTCAGCACAATGCCTGTTCTTCAGCACTATGCCTGTTCTTCAGCCCTATGCCTATTCTTCAGCACTATGCCTATTCTTCAACACTTTGCCTGTTCTTCAGCACTATGCCTGTTCTTCAACGCTATGCCTGTTCTTCAGCACTATTCCTGTTCTTCAGCACTATGCCTGTTCTTCAGCACTATGCCTGTTCTTCAGCACTATGCCTGTTCTTCAGCACTATGCCTATTCTTCAGCACTATGCCTGTTCTTCAACACTTTGCCTGTTCTTCATGTTTTGCCTGTTCTTCAGCACTAAACCTGTTCTTCAGCAATATACCTGTTCTTCAGCACTATGCATGTTTTTCAGCTCTATGCCTGTTCTTCAGCACTATGCCTGTTCTTCAGCACTAAACCTGTTCTTCAGCACTATACCTGTTTTTCAGCACTATACCTGTTCATCATTTTGCCTGTTCTTCGACACTATGCCTGTTCTTCGACACTATGCCTGTTCTTCGACACTATGCCTGTTCTTCGACACTATGCCTGTTCTTCAGCACTATGCCTCTACTTCAGCACTATACCTGTTTTTTAAGCACTATACCTGTTCTTCAACACTTTGCCTGTTCTTCAGCACTATGCCTGTTCTTCAACACAATGCCTGTTCTTCAGCACTATACCAGTTCTTCTCCTCTATGCCTGTTCTTCAGCACTATGCCTGTTCTTCAACACTATGCCTGTTCTTCAGCACTATACCAGTTCTTCGGCTCTATGCCTGTTCTTCAGCACTGTGCCTGTTCTTCAGCACTATGCCTGTTCTTTAGCACTATGCCTGTTCTTCAGCACTATGCCTGTTCTTCATCTTTTGCCTGTTCTTCAACACTAAACCTGTTCTTCAGCAATATACCTGTTCTTCAGCACTATGCATGTTCTTCAGAACACTGCCTGTTATTTAACACTTTGCCTGTTCTTCAGTACTATGCCTGTTCTTCAGCACTATGCCTGTTCTTCAGCACTATGCCTATTCTTCAGCACTATGCCTGTTCTTCAGCACTATACCTGTTCTTCAGCACTATTCCTGTTCTTCAGCACTGTGCCTGTTCTTCAACACTTTGCCTGTTCTTCAGCACTTTGCCTGTTCTTCAGCACTATGCCTGTTCTTCAACACTTTGCCTGTTCTTCAGCACTTTGCCTGTTCTTCAGCACCATGCCTGTTCTTCAGCACTTTGCCTGTTCTTCAACACTTTCCCTGTTCTTCAGCACTAGGCCTGTTCTTCAGCACTTTGCCTGTTCTTCAGCACTATGCCTGTTCTTCAGCACTATGCCTGTTCTTCAGCACTTTGCCTGTTCTTCAGCATATGCCTGTTCTGCAGCATATGCCTGTTCTTCAGCACCATGCCTGTTCTTCAGCACTATGCCTGTTCTTCAGCACTTTGCCTGTTCTTCATCATTTTGCCTGTTCTTCAGCACTATGCCTGTTCTTCAGCACTATGCCTGTTCTTCAGCACTATGCCTGTTCTTCAGCACTATGCCTGTTCTTCAGCACTATACCTGTTCTTCAGCACTTTGCCTGTTCTTCAACACTTTGCCAGTTCTTCAGCACTATGCCTGTTCTTCAGCTCTATGCCTGTTCTTCAGCACTCTGCCTGTTTTTCAACACTTTCCCTGTTCTTCAGCACTAGGCCTGTTCTTCAGCACTATGCCTGTTCTTCAGCACTTTGCCTGTTCTTCAGCAATTTGCCTGTTCTTCATCATTTTACCTGTTCTTCAGCACTATGCCTGTTCTTCAGCACTATGCCTGTTGTTTAGCACTATGCCTGTTCTTCAGCACTATGCCTGTTCTTCAGCACTTTGCCTGTTCTTCAACACTTTGCCTGTTCTTCAGCACTATGCCTATTTTTCAGCACTGTGCCTGTTCTTCAGCACTATGCCTGTTCTTCAGCACTATGCCTGTTCTTCAACACTTTGCCGGTTCTTCAGCACTTTGCCTGTTCTTCATTTTGCATGTTTTTCAGCTCTATGCCTGTTCTTCAGCACTATGCCTGTTCTTCAGCACTAAACCTGTTCTTCAGCACTATACCTGTTTTTCAGCACTATACCTGTTCATCATTTTGCCTGTTCTTCGACACTATGCCTGTTCTTCGACACTATGCCTGTTCTTCAGCACTATACCAGTTCTTCAGCTCTATGCCTGTTCTTCAGCACTATGCCTGTTCTTCAACACTATGCCTGTTCTTCAGCACTATACCAGTTCTTCGGCTCTATGCCTGTTCTTCAGCACTATGCCTGTTCTTCAGCACTATGCCTGTTCTTTAGCACTATGCCTGTTCTTCAGCACTATGCCTGTTCTTCATCTTTTGCCTGTTCTTCAACACTAAACCTGTTCTTCAGCAATATACCTGTTCTTCAGCACTATGCATGTTCTTCAGAACACTGCCTGTTATTTAACACTTTGCCTGTTCTTCAGTACTATGCCTGTTCTTCAGCACTATGCCTGTTCTTCAGCACTATGCCTATTCTTCAGCACTATGCCTGTTCTTCAGCACTATACCTGTTCTTCAGCACTATTCCTGTTCTTCAGCACTGTGCCTGTTCTTCAACACTTTGCCTGTTCTTCAGCACTTTGCCTGTTCTTCAGCACTATGCCTGTTCTTCAACACTTTGCCTGTTCTTCAGCACTTTGCCTGTTCTTCAGCACTATGCCTGTTCTTCAGCACTTTGCCTGTTCTTCAGCACTGTGCCTGTTCTTCAGCACTGTGCCTGTTCTTCAGCACTATGCCTGTTCTTCAGCACTGTGCCTGTTCTTCAGCACTATACCTGTTCTTCAGCACTGAGAGTGTTCTTCAGCACTCTGCCTGTTCTTCAGCACTATGCCTGTTCTTCAGCACTATGCCTGTTCTTCAGCACTTTGCCTGTTCTTCAACACTTTCCCTGTTCTTCAGCACTTTGCCTGTTCTTCAGCACTATGCCTGTTCTTCAGCACTATGCCTGTTCTTCAGCACTTTGCCTGTTCTTCAGCATATGCCTGTTCTGCAGCATATGCCTGTTCTTCAGCACCATGCCTGTTCTTCAGCACTATGCCTGTTCTTCAGCACTTTGCCTGTTCTTCATCATTTTGCCTGTTCTTCAGCACTATGCCTGTTCTTCAGCACTATGCCTGTTCTTCAGCACTATGCCTGTTCTTCAGCACTATGCCTGTTCTTCAGCACTATACCTGTTCTTCAGCACTTTGCCTGTTCTTCAACACTTTGCCAGTTCTTCAGCACTATGCCTGTTCTTCAGCTCTATGCCTGTTCTTCAGCACTCTGCCTGTTTTTCAACACTTTCCCTGTTCTTCAGCACTAGGCCTGTTCTTCAGCACTATGCCTGTTCTTCAGCACTTTGCCTGTTCTTCAGCAATTTGCCTGTTCTTCATCATTTTACCTGTTCTTCAGCACTATGCCTGTTCTTCAGCACTATGCCTGTTGTTTAGCACTATGCCTGTTCTTCAGCACTATGCCTGTTCTTCAGCACTTTGCCTGTTCTTCAACACTTTGCCTGTTCTTCAGCACTATGCCTATTTTTCAGCACTGTGCCTGTTCTTCAGCACTATGCCTGTTCTTCAGCACTATGCCTGTTCTTCAACACTTTGCCTGTTCTTCAGCACTTTGCCTGTTCTTCAGCACTATGCCTGTTCTTCAGCACTTCGCCTGTTCTTCAGCACTATGCCTGTTCTTCAGCACTATGCCTGTTCTTGAACACTATGCCTGTTCTTCAGCACTCTGCCTGTTTTTCAGCACTCTGCCTGTTCTTCAGTACTTTGCCTGTCTGTTCTTCAGCACTATGCCTGTTCTTCAGTACTATGCCTGTTCTTTAGCACTATGCCTGTTCTTCAGCACTTTGCCTGTTCTTCATCATTTTGCTTGCTCTTCAGCACTCTGCCTGTTCTTCAGCACTATGCCTGTTCTTCATCACTATGCCTGTTCTTCAGCACTATACCTGTTCTTCAGCACTATGCCTGTTGTTCAGCACTATGCCTGTTCTTCAGCAATATGCCTGTTCTTCAGCACTATGCCTGTTCTTCAGCACTCTGCCTGTTCTTCAGCTCTATGCCTGTTTTTTGCACTATGCCTGTTCTTCAGCACTTTGCCTGTTCTTCATCATTTTGCCTGTTATTAAGCACTATGCCTGTTCTTCAACACTATTACTGTTCTTCAGCACTATGCCTGTTCTTCAGCACTATGCCCGTTCTTCAGCACTATGCCTGTTCTTCATCACTTTGCCTGTTCTTCAGAACTATGCCTGTTCTTCAGCACTATGCCTGTTCTTCAACACTATGCCTGTTCTTAAGCATTCTGCCTGTTTTTCTGCACCGCATGTTCTTCAGCACTTTGCCTGTTCTTCAACACTTTGCCTGTTCTTCAGCACTTTGCCTGTTCTTCAGCACTATGCCTGTTCTTCAGCACTTCGCCGGTTCTTCAGCACTATACCAGTTCTTCAGCCCTATGCCAGTTCTTCAGTACTATGCCTGTTCTTCAGCACTATGACTGTTCTTCAGCACTATGCCTGTTCTTCAGCACTATTACTGTTCTTCGGCACTATGCCTGTTCTTCAGCACAATGCCTGTTCTTCAGCACTATGCCTGTTCTTCATCACTTTGCCTGTTCTTCAGAACTATGCCTGTTCTTCAGCACTATGCCTGTTCTTCAACACTATGCCTGTTCTTAAGCATTCTGCCTGTTTTTTTTTGCACTGCATGTTCTTCAGCACTTTGCCTGTCTGTTCTTCAGCACTTTGCCTGTCTGTTCTTCAGCACTATGCCTGTTCTTCAGCACTATGCCTGTTTTTCAGCACTTTGCCTATTCTTCAGCACTATGCCTGTTCTTCAGCACTTTGCCTGTTCTTCAGCACTTTGCCTGTTCTTCAGCACTATGCCTGTTCTTCAGCATTATTCCTGTTCTTCAGTACTTTACCTGTTCTTCAGCACTTTGCCTGTTCTTCAGCTCTTTGCCTGTTCTACAGCACTTTGCCTGTTCTTCAGCACTATGCTTGTTCTTCAGCACTTTGCCTGTTCTTCAGCACTATGCCTGTTCTTCAGCACTTTACCTGTTCTTCAGCACTTTGCCTGTTCTTCAGCACTTTGCCTGTTCTTCAGCACTTTGCCTGTTCTTCAGCACTTTGCCTGTTCTTCAGCACTATGCCTGTTCTTCAACGCTATGCCTGTTCTTCAGCACTATTCCTGTTCTTCAGCACTATGCCTGTTCTTCAGCACTATGCCTGTTCTTCAGCACTATGGCTGTTCTTCAGCACTATGCCTATTCTTCAGCACTATGCCTGTTCTTCAACACTTTGCCTGTTCTTCATCTTTTGCCTATTCTTCAGCACTAAACCTGTTCTTCAGCAATATACCTGTTCTTCAGCACTATGCATGTTCTTCAGCACTATGCCTGTTCTTCATCTTTTGCCTGTTCTTCAGCACTAAACCTGTTCTTCAACAATATACCTGTTCTTCAGCACTATGCATGTTCTTCAGCACTATGCCTGTTATTTAACACTTTGCCTGTTATTCAGCACTATGCCTGTTCTTCAGCACTATGCTTGTTCTTCGACACTATGCCTGTTCTTCAGCACTATGCCTGTACTTCAGCACTATGCCTGTTCTTCAGCACTATACCTGTTTTTCAGCACTATACCTGTTCATCATTTTGCCTGTTCTTCGACACTATGCCTGTTCTTCGACACTATGCCTGTTCTTCGACACTATGCCTGTTCTTCAGCACTATGCCTCTTCTTCAGTACTATACCTGTTTTTAAGCACTATACCTGTTCTTCAACACTTTGCCTGTTCTTCAGCACTATGCCTGTTCTTCAACACTATGCCTGTTCTTCAGCACTATACCAGTTCTTCAGCTCTATGCCTGTTCTTCAGCACTATGCCTGTTCTTCAACACTATGCCTGTTCTTCAGCACTATACCAGTTCTTCGGCTCTATGCCTGTTCTTCAGCACTATGCCTGTTCTTCAGCACTATGCCTGTTCTTTAGCACTATGCCTGTTCTTCAGCACTTTGCCTGTTCCTCATCTTTTGCCTGTTCTTCAGCACTAAACCTGTTCTTCAGCAATATACCTGTTCTTCAGCACTATGCATGTTCTTCAGAACACTGCCTGTTATTTAACACTTTGCCTGTTCTTCAGTACTATGCCTGTTCTTCAGCACTATGCCTGTTCTTCAGCACTATGCCTATTCTTCAGCACTATGCCTGTTCTTCAGCACTATACCTGTTCTTCAGCACTATTCCTGTTCTTCAGCACTGTGCCTGTTCTTCAACACTTTGCCTGTTCTTCAGCACTTTGCCTGTTCTTCAGCACTTTGCCTGTTCTTCAGCACTATGCCTGTTCTTCAGCACTTTGCCTGTTCTTCAGCACTGTGCCTGTTCTTCAGCACTGTGCCTGTTCTTCAGCACTATGCCTGTTCTTCAGCACTGTGCCTGTTCTTCAGCACTATACCTGTTCTTCAGCACTAAGAGTGTTCTTCAGCACTCTGCCTGTTCTTCAGCACTATGCCTGTTCTTCAGCACTATGCCTGTTCTTCAGCACTTTGCCTGTTCTTCAACACTTTCCCTGTTCTTCAGCACTAGGCCTGTTCTTCAGCACTTTGCCTGTTCTTCAGCACTATGCCTGTTCTTCAGCACTATGCCTGTTCTTCAGCACTTTGCCTGTTCTTCAGCATATGCCTGTTCTGCAGCATATGCCTGTTCTTCAGCATAATGCCTGTTCTTCAGCACTATGCCTGTTCTTCAGCACTTTGCCTGTTCTTCATCATTTTGCCTGTTCTTCAGCACTATGCCTGTTCTTCAGCACTATGCCTGTTCTTCAGCACTATGCCTGTTCTTCAGCACTATGCCTGTTGTTCAGCACTATGCCTGTTCTTCAGCACTATACCTGTTCTTCAGCACTTTGCCTGTTCTTCAACACTTAGCCAGTTCTTCAGCACTATGCCTGTTCTTCAGCTCTATGCCTGTTCTTCAGCACTTTGCCTGTTTTTCAACACTTTCCCTGTTCTTCAGCACTAGGCCTGTTCTTCAGCACTATGCCTGTTCTTCAGCACTTTGCCTGTTCCTCATCTTTTGCCTGTTCTTCAGCACTAAACCTGTTCTTCAGCAATATACCTGTTCTTCAGCACTATGCATGTTCTTCAGAACACTGCCTGTTATTTAACACTTTGCCTGTTCTTCAGTACTATGCCTGTTCTTCAGCACTATGCCTGTTCTTCAGCACTATGCCTATTCTTCAGCACTATGCCTGTTCTTCAGCACTATACCTGTTCTTCAGCACTATTCCTGTTCTTCAGCACTGTGCCTGTTCTTCAACACTTTGCCTGTTCTTCAGCACTTTGCCTGTTCTTCAGCACAATGAATGTTCTTCAACACTTTGCCTGTTCTTCAGCACTTTGCCTGTTCTTCAGCACTATGCCTGTTCTTCAGCACTTTGCCTGTTCTTCAGCACTGTGCCTGTTCTTCAGCACTGTGCCTGTTCTTCAGCACTATGCCTGTTCTTCAGCACTGTGCCTGTTCTTCAGCACTATACCTGTTCTTCAGCACTAAGAGTGTTCTTCAGCACTCTGCCTGTTCTTCAGCACTATGCCTGTTCTTCAGCACTATGCCTGTTCTTCAGCACTTTGCCTGTTCTTCAACACTTTCCCTGTTCTTCAGCACTAGGCCTGTTCTTCAGCACTTTGCCTGTTCTTCAGCACTATGCCTGTTCTTCAGCACTATGCCTGTTCTTCAGCACTTTGCCTGTTCTTCAGCATATGCCTGTTCTGCAGCATATGCCTGTTCTTCAGCATAATGCCTGTTCTTCAGCACTATGCCTGTTCTTCAGCACTTTGCCTGTTCTTCATCATTTTGCCTGTTCTTCAGCACTATGCCTGTTCTTCAGCACTATGCCTGTTCTTCAGCACTATGCCTGTTCTTCAGCACTAGGCCTGTTGTTCAGCACTATGCCTGTTCTTCAGCACTATACCTGTTCTTCAGCACTTTGCCTGTTCTTCAACACTTAGCCAGTTCTTCAGCACTATGCCTGTTCTTCAGCTCTATGCCTGTTCTTCAGCACTTTGCCTGTTTTTCAACACTTTCCCTGTTCTTCAGCACTAGGCCTGTTCTTCAGCACTATGCCTGTTCTTCAGCACTTTGCCTGTTCTTCAGCACTTTGCCTGTTCTTCATCATTTTACCTGTTCTTCAGCACTATGCCTGTTCTTCAGCACTATGCCTGTTGTTTAGCACTATGCCTGTTCTTCAGCACTATGCCTGTTCTTCAGCACTTTGCCTGTTCTTCAACACTTTGCCTGTTCTTCAGCACTCTCCCTATTTTTCAGCACTGTGCCTGTTCTTCAGCACTATGCCTGTTCTTCAGCACTATGCCTGTTCTTCAACACTTTGCCTGTTCTTCAGCACTTTGCCTGTTCTTCAGCACTATGCCTGTTCTTCAGCACTTCGCCTGTTCTTCAGCACTATGCCTGTTCTTCAGCACTATGCCTGTTCTTGAACACTATGCCTGTTCTTCAGCACTCTGCCTGTTTTTCAGCACTCTGCCTGTTCTTCAGTACTTTGCCTGTCTGTTCTTCAGCACTATGCCTGTTCTTCAGTACTATGCCTGTTCTTTAGCACTATGCCTGTTCTTCAGCACTCTTCCTGTTCTTCATCATTTTGCTTGTTCTTCAGCACTCTGCCTGTTCTTCAGCACTATGCCTGTTCTTCATCACTATGCCTGTTCTTCAGCACTATACCTGTTCTTCAGCACTATGCCTGTTCTTCAGCACTATGCCTGTTCTTCAGCAATATGCCTGTTCTTCAGCACTATGCCTGTTCTTCAGCACTCTGCCTGTTCTTCAGCTCTATGCCTGTTTTTTGCACTATGCCTGTTCTTCAGCACTTTGCCTGTTCTTCATCATTTTGCCTGTTATTCAGCACTATGCCTGTTCTTCAACACTATTACTGTTCTTCAGCACTATGCCTGTTCTTCAGCACTATGCCCGTTCTTCAGCACTATGCCTGTTCTTCATCACTTTGCCTGTTCTTCAGAACTATGCCTGTTCTTCAGCACTATGCCTGTTCTTCAACACTATGCCTGTTCTTAAGCATTCTGCCTGTTTTTCTGCACCGCATGTTCTTCAGCACTTTGCCTGTTCTTCAACACTTTGCCTGTTCTTCAGCACTTTGCCTGTTCTTCAGCACTATGCCTGTTCTTCAGCACTTCGCCGGTTCTTCAGCACTATACCAGTTCTTCAGCCCTATGCCAGTTCTTCAGTACTATGCCTGTTCTTCAGCACTATGACTGTTCTTCAGCACTATGCCTGTTCTTCAGCACTATTACTGTTCTTCGGCACTATGCCTGTTCTTCAGCACAATGCCTGTTCTTCAGCACTATGCCTGTTCTTCATCACTTTGCCTGTTCTTCAGAACTATGCCTGTTCTTCAGCACTATGCCTGTTCTTCAACACTATGCCTGTTCTTAAGCATTCTGCCTGTTTTTCTGCACTGCATGTTCTTCAGCACTTTTCCTGTCTGTTCTTCAGCACTTTGCCTGTCTGTTCTTCAGTACTATGCCTGTTCTTCAGCACTATGACTGTTCTTCAGCACTATGCCTGTTCTTCAGCACTATTACTGTTCTTCGGCACTATGCCTGTTCTTCAGCACAATGCCTGTTCTTCAGCACTATGCCTGTTCTTCATCACTTTGCCTGTTCTTCAGAACTATGCCTGTTCTTCAGCACTATGCCTGTTCTTCAACACTATGCCTGTTCTTAAGCATTCTGCCTGTTTTTCTGCACTGCATGTTCTTCAGCACTTTTCCTGTCTGTTCTTCAGCACTTTGCCTGTCTGTTCTTCAGCACTATGCCTGTTCTTCAGCACTATGCCTGTTTTTCAGCACTTTGCCTGTTCTTCAGCACTATGCCTATTCTTCAGCACTATGCCTGTTCTTCAGCACTTTGCCTGTTCTTCAGCACTTTGCCTGTTCTTCAGCACTATGCCTGTTCTTCAGCACTTTGCCTGTTCTTCAGCATTATTCCTGTTCTTCAGCACTTTACCTGTTCTTCAGCACTTTGCCTGTTCTTCAGCACTTTGCCTGTTCTACAGCACTTTGCCTGTTCTTCAGCACTATGCTTGTTCTTCAGCACTTTGCCTGTTCTTCAGCACTATGCCTGTTCTTCAGCACTTTACCTGTTCTTCAGCACTTTGCCTGTTCTTCAGCACTTTGCCTGTTCTTCAGCACTTTGCCTGTTCTTCAGCACTTTGCCTGTTCTTCAGCACTATGCCTGTTCTTCAACGCTATGCCTGTTCTTAAGCACTATTCCTGTTCTTCAGCACTATGCCTGTTCTTCAGCACTATGCCTGTTCTTCAGCACTATGCCTGTTCTTCAGCACTATGCCTATTCTTCAGCACTATGCCTGTTCTTCAACACTTTGCCTGTTCTTCATCTTTTGCCTATTCTTCAGCACTAAACCTGTTCTTCAGCAATATACCTGTTCTTCAGCACTATGCATGTTCTTCAGCACTATGCCTGTTCTTCATCTTTTGCCTGTTCTTCAGCACTAAACCTGTTCTTCAACAATATACCTGTTCTTCAGCACTATGCCTGTTCTTCAGCACTATACCTGTTTTTCAGCACTATACCTGTTCATCATTTTGTCTGTTCTTCGACACTATGCCTGTTCTTCGACACTATGCCTGTTCTTCGACACTATGCCTGTTTTTCAGCACTATGCCTCTTCTTCAGTACTATACCTGTTTTTCAGCACTATACCTGTTCTTCAACACTTTGCCTGTTCTTCAGCACTATGCCTGTTCTTCAACACTATGCCTGTTCTTCAGCACTATACCATTTCTTCAGCTCTATGCCTGTTCTTCAGCACTATGCCTGTTCTTCAGCACTATACCTGTTCTTCAGCACTATTCCTGTTCTTCAGCACTGTGCCTGTTCTTCAACACTTTGCCTGTTCTTCAGCACTTTGCCTGTTCTTCAGCACAATGAATGTTCTTCAACACTTTGCCTGTTCTTCAGCACTTTGCCTGTTCTTCAGCACTATGCCTGTTCTTCAGCACTTTGCCTGTTCTTCAGCACTGTGCCTGTTCTTCAGCACTATGCCTGTTCTTCAGCACTGTGCCTGTTCTTCAGCACTATACCTGTTCTTCAGCACTAAGAGTGTTCTTCAGCACTCTGCCTGTTCTTCAGCACTATGCCTGTTCTTCAGCACTATGCCTGTTCTTCAGCACTTTGCCTGTTCTTCAACACTTTCCCTGTTCTTCAGCACTAGGCCTGTTCTTCAGCACTTTGCCAGTTCTTCAGCACTATGCCTGTTCTTCAGCACTATGCCTGTTCTTCAGCACTTTGCCTGTTCTTCAGCATATGCCTGTTCTGCAGCATATGCCTGTTCTTCAGCATAATGCCTGTTCTTGAGCACTATGCCTGTTCTTCAGCACTTTGCCTGTTCATCATTTTGCCTGTTCTTCAGCACTATGCCTGTTCTTCAGCACTATGCCTGTTCTTCAGCACTATGCCTGTTCTTCAGCACTATGCCTGTTGTTCAGCACTATGCCTGTTCTTCAGCACTATACCTGTTCTTCAGCACTTTGCCTGTTCTTCAACACTTAGCCAGTTCTTCAGCACTATGCCTGTTCTTCAGCTCTATGCCTGTTCTTCAGCACTTTGCCTGTTTTTCAACACTTTCCCTGCTTCAGCACTAGGCCTGTTCTTCAGCACTATGCCTGTTCTTCAGCACTTTGCCTGTTCTTCAGCACTTTGCCTGTTCTTCATCATTTTACCTGTTCTTCAGCACTATGCCTGTTCTTCAGCACTATGCCTGTTGTTTAGCACTATGCCTGTTCTTCAGCACTATGCCTGTTCTTCAGCACTTTGCCTGTTCTTCAACACTTTGCCTGTTCTTCAGCACTATCCCTATTTTTCAGCACTGTGCCTGTTCTTCAGCACTATGCCTGTTCTTCAGCACTATGCCTGTTCTTCAACACTTTGCCTGTTCTTCAGCACTTTGCCTGTTCTTCAGCACTATGCCTGTTCTTCAGCACTTCGCCTGTTCTTCAGCACTATGCCTGTTCTTCAGCACTATGCCTGTTCTTGAACACTATGCCTGTTCTTCAGCACTCTGCCTGTTTTTCAGCACTCTGCCTGTTCTTCAGTACTTTGCCTGTCTGTTCTTCAGCACTATGCCTGTTCTTCAGTACTATGCCTGTTCTTTAGCACTATGCCTGTTCTTCAGCACTCTTCCTGTTCTTCATCATTTTGCTTGTTCTTCAGCACTCTGCCTGTTCTTCAGCACTATGCCTGTTCTTCATCACTATGCCTGTTCTTCAGCACTATACCTGTTCTTCAGCACTATGCCTGTTCTTCAGCACTATGCCTGTTCTTCAGCAATATGCCTGTTCTTCAGCACTATGCCTGTTCTTCAGCACTCTGCCTGTTCTTCAGCTCTATGCCTGTTTTTTGCACTATGCCTGTTCTTCAGCACTTTGCCTGTTCTTCATCATTTTGCCTGTTATTCAGCACTATGCCTGTTCTTCAACACTATTACTGTTCTTCAGCACTATGCCTGTTCTTCAGCACTATGCCCGTTCTTCAGCACTATGCCTGTTCTTCATCACTTTGCCTGTTCTTCAGAACTATGCCTGTTCTTCAGCACTATGCCTGTTCTTCAACACTATGCCTGTTCTTAAGCATTCTGCCTGTTTTTCTGCACCGCATGTTCTTCAGCACTTTGCCTGTTCTTCAACACTTTGCCTGTTCTTCAGCACTTTGCCTGTTCTTCAGCACTATGCCTGTTCTTCAGCACTTCGCCGGTTCTTCAGCACTATACCAGTTCTTCAGCCCTATGCCAGTTCTTCAGTACTATGCCTGTTCTTCAGCACTATGACTGTTCTTCAGCACTATGCCTGTTCTTCAGCACTATTACTGTTCTTCGGCACTATGCCTGTTCTTCAGCACAATGCCTGTTCTTCAGCACTATGCCTGTTCTTCATCACTTTGCCTGTTCTTCAGCACTATGCCTGTTCTTCAACACTATGCCTGTTCTTAAGCATTCTGCCTGTTTTTCTGCACTGCATGTTCTTCAGCACTTTTCCTGTCTGTTCTTCAGCACTTTGCCTGTCTGTTCTTCAGCACTATGCCTGTTCTTCAGCACTATGCCTGTTTTTCAGCACTTTGCCTGTTCTTCAGCACTATGCCTATTCTTCAGCACTATGCCTGTTCTTCAGCACTTTGCCTGTTCTTCAGCACTTTGCCTGTTCTTCAGCACTATGCCTGTTCTTCAGCACTTTGCCTGTTCTTCAGCATTATTCCTGTTCTTCAGCACTTTACCTGTTCTTCAGCACTTTGCCTGTTCTTCAGCACTTTGCCTGTTCTACAGCACTTTGCCTGTTCTTCAGCACTATGCTTGTTCTTCAGCACTTTGCCTGTTCTTCAGCACTATGCCTGTTCTTCAGCACTTTACCTGTTCTTCAGCACTTTGCCTGTTCTTCAGCACTTTGCCTGTTCTTCAGCACTTTGCCTGTTCTTCAGCACTTTGCCTGTTCTTCAGCACTATGCCTGTTCTTCAACGCTATGCCTGTTCTTCAGCACTATTCCTGTTCTTCAGCACTATGCCTGTTCTTCAGCACTATGCCTGTTCTTCAGCACTATGCCTGTTCTTCAGCACTATGCCTATTCTTCAGCACTATGCCTGTTCTTCAACACTTTGCCTGTTCTTCATCTTTTGCCTATTCTTCAGCACTAAACCTGTTCTTCAGCAATATACCTGTTCTTCAGCACTATGCATGTTCTTCAGCACTATGCCTGTTCTTCATCTTTTGCCTGTTCTTCAGCACTAAACCTGTTCTTCAACAATATACCTGTTCTTCAGCACTATGCCTGTTCTTCAGCACTATACCTGTTTTTCAGCACTATACCTGTTCATCATTTTGTCTGTTCTTCGACACTATGCCTGTTCTTCGACACTATGCCTGTTCTTCGACACTATGCCTGTTTTTCAGCACTATGCCTCTTCTTCAGTACTATACCTGTTTTTCAGCACTATACCTGTTCTTCAACACTTTGCCTGTTCTTCAGCACTATGCCTGTTCTTCAACACTATGCCTGTTCTTCAGCACTATACCATTTCTTCAGCTCTATGCCTGTTCTTCAGCACTATGCCTGTTCTTCAACACTATGCCTGTTCTTCAGCACTATACCTGTTCTTCAGCAATATACCTGTTCTTCAGCACTATGCCTGTTCTTCAGCACTATGCCTGTTCTTCATCACTATGCCTGTTCTTCAGCACTCTACCTGTTCTTCAGCACTATGCCTGTTCTTCAGCACTATGCCTGTTCTTCAGCAATATGCCTGTTCTTCAGCACTATGCCTGTTCTTCAGCACTCTGCCTGTTCTTCAGCTCTATGCCTGTTTTTTGCACTATGCCTGCTCTTCAGCACTTTGCCTGTTCTTCATCATTTTGCCTGTTATTCAGCACTATGCCTGTTCTTCAACACTAATACTGTTCTTCAGCACTATGCCTGTTCTTCAGCACTATGCCCGTTCTTCAGCACTATGCCTGTTCTTCATCACTTTGCCTGTTCTTCAGAACTATGCCTGTTCTTCAGCACTATGCCTCTTCTTCAACACTATGCCTGTTCTTAAGCATTCTGCCTGTTTTTCTGCACTGCATGTTCTTCAGCACTTTGCCTGTTCTTCAACACTTTGCCTGTTCTTCAGCACTTTGTCTGTTCTTCAGCACTATGCCTGTTCTTCAGCACTTCGCCTGTTCTTCAGCACTATACCAGTTCTTCAGCCCTATGCCAGTTCTTCAGCACTATGCCTGTTCTTCAACACTATGCCTGTTCTTAAGCATTCTGCCTGTTTTTCTGCACTGCATGTTCTTCAGCACTTTGCCTGTTCTTCAACACTTTGCCTGTTCTTCAGCACTTTGCCTGTTCTTCAGCACTATGCCTGTTCTTCAGCACTATGCCTGTTCTTCAGCACTATGCCTGTTCTTCAGCACTATTACTGTTCTTCAGCACTATGCCTGTTCTTCAGCACAATGCCTGTTCTTCAGCACTATGCCTGTTCTTCATCACTTTGCCTGTTCTTCAGAACTATGCCTGTTCTTCAGCACTATGCCTGTTCTTCAACACTATGCCTGTTCTTAAGCATTCTGCCTGTTTTTCTGCACTGTATGTTCTTCAGCACTTTGCCTGTCTGTTCTTCAGCACTATGCCTGTTCTTCAGCACTATGCCTGTTTTTCAGCACTTTGCCTGTTCTTCAGCACTATGCCTGTTCTTCAGCACTATGCCTGTTCTTCAGCACTTTGCCTGTTCTTCAGCACTTTGCCTGTTCTTCAGCACTATGCCTGTTCTTCAGCACTTTGCCTGTTCTTCAGCATTATTCCTGTTCTTCAGCACTTTACCTGTTCTTCAGCAGTTTGCCTGTTCTTCAGCACTTTGCCTGTTCTTCAGCACTTTGCCTGTTCTTCAGCACTATGCCTGTTCTTCAGCACTTTGCCTGTTCTTCAGCACTATGCCTGTTCTTCAGCACTTTACCTGTTCTTCAGCACTTTGCCTGTTCTTCAGCACTTTGCCTGTTCTTCAGCACTTTGCCTGTTCTTCAGCACTTTGCCTGTTCTTCAGCACTATGCCTGTTCTTCAGCACTTTGCCTGTTCTTCAGCACTATGCCTGTTCTTCAGCACTTTACCTGTTCTTCAGCACTTTGCCTGTTCTTCAGCACTTTGCCTGTTCTTCAGCACTTTGCCTGTTCTTCAGCACTATGCCTGTTCTTCAGCACTATGCCTGTTCTTCAACACTATGCCTGTTCTTAAGCATTCTGCCTGTTTTTCTGCACTGCATGTTCTTCAGCACTTTGCCTGTTCTTCAACACTTTGCCTGTTCTTCAGCACTTTGCCTGTTCTTCAGCACTATGCCTGTTCTTCAGCACTATGCCTGTTCTTCAGCACTATGCCTGTTCTTCAGCACTATTACTGTTCTTCAGCACTATGCCTGTTCTTCAGCACAATGCCTGTTCTTCAGCACTATGCCTGTTCTTCATCACTTTGCCTGTTCTTCAGAACTATGCCTGTTCTTCAGCACTATGCCTGTTCTTCAACACTATGCCTGTTCTTAAGCATTCTGCCTGTTTTTCTGCACTGTATGTTCTTCAGCACTTTGCCTGTCTGTTCTTCAGCACTATGCCTGTTCTTCAGCACTATGCCTGTTTTTCAGCACTTTGCCTGTTCTTCAGCACTATGCCTGTTCTTCAGCACTATGCCTGTTCTTCAGCACTTTGCCTGTTCTTCAGCACTTTGCCTGTTCTTCAGCACTATGCCTGTTCTTCAGCACTTTGCCTGTTCTTCAGCATTATTCCTGTTCTTCAGCACTTTACCTGTTCTTCAGCAGTTTGCCTGTTCTTCAGCACTTTGCCTGTTCTTCAGCACTTTGCCTGTTCTTCAGCACTATGCCTGTTCTTCAGCACTTTGCCTGTTCTTCAGCACTATGCCTGTTCTTCAGCACTTTACCTGTTCTTCAGCACTTTGCCTGTTCTTCAGCACTTTGCCTGTTCTTCAGCACTTTGCCTGTTCTTCAGCACTTTGCCTGTTCTTCAGCACTATGCCTGTTCTTCAGCACTTTGCCTGTTCTTCAGCACTATGCCTGTTCTTCAGCACTTTACCTGTTCTTCAGCACTTTGCCTGTTCTTCAGCACTTTGCCTGTTCTTCAGCACTTTGCCTGTTCTTCAGCACTATGCCTGTTCTTCAGCATTCTGCCTGTTCTTCAGCACTATGCCTGTTCTTCAGCACTATGCCTGTTCTTCAGCAATATGCCTGTTCTTCAGCACCATGCCTGTTCTTCAGCTCTATGCCTGTTCTTCAGCACTTTGCCTGTTCTTCAACACTCTCCCTGTTCTTCAGCACTAGGCCTGTTCTTCAGCACTATGCCTGTTCTTCAGCACTTTGCCTGTTCTTCAGCACTTTGCCTGTTCTTCAGCACTATGCCTGTTCTTCAGCACTTTGCCTGTTCTTCAGCACTATGCCTGTTCTTCAGCACTTTACCTGTTCTTCAGCACTTTGCCTGTTCTTCAGCACTTTGCCTGTTCTTCAGCACTTTGCCTGTTCTTCAGCACTTTGCCTATTCTTCAGCACTATGCCTGTTCTTCAGCACTTTGCCTGTTCTTCAGCACTATGCCTGTTCTTCAGCACTTTACCTGTTCTTCAGCACTTTGCCTGTTCTTCAGCACTTTGCCTGTTCTTCAGCACTTTGCCTGTTCTTCAGCACTATGCCTGTTCTTCAGCATTCTGCCTGTTCTTCAGCACCATGCCAGTTCTTCAGCACTCTGCCTGTTCTTCAGCACTATGCCTGTTCTTCAGCACTATGCCTGTTCTTCAGCACTTTGTCTGTTCTTCAGCACTATGCCTGTTCTTCAGCACTCTGCCTGTTCTTCAGCATATGCCTGTTCTTCAGCACTATGCCTGTTCTTCAGCACTATGCCTGTTCTTCAGCACTATGCCTGTTCTTCAGTACTCTGCCTGTTCTTCAGCACTTTGCCTGTTCTTCAGCGCTATGCCTGTTCTTCAGCACTTTGCCTGTTCTTCAGCACTATGCCTGTTCTTCAGCAGTATGCCTGTTCTTCAGCACTATGCCTGTTCTTCATCACTATGACTGTTCTTCAGCACCATGCCTGTTCTTCAGCTCTATGCCTGTTCTTCAGCACTTTGCCTGTTCTTCAACACTCTCCCTGTTCTTCAGCACTAGGCCTGTTCTTCAGCACTATGCCTGTTCTTCAGCACTTTGCCTGTTCTTCAGCACTTTGCCTGTTCTTCAGCACTATGCCTGTTCTTCAGCACTTTGCCTGTTCTTCAGCACTATGCCTGTTCTTCAGCACTTTACCTGTTCTTCAGCACTTTGCCTGTTCTTCAGCACTTTGCCTGTTCTTCAGCACTTTGCCTGTTCTTCAGCACTTTGCCTATTCTTCAGCACTATGCCTGTTCTTCAGCACTTTGCCTGTTCTTCAGCACTATGCCTGTTCTTCAGCACTTTACCTGTTCTTCAGCACTTTGCCTGTTCTTCAGCACTTTGCCTGTTCTTCAGCACTTTGCCTGTTCTTCAGCACTATGCCTGTTCTTCAGCATTCTGCCTGTTCTTCAGCACTCTGCCTGTTCTTTAGCACTATGCCTGTTCTTCAGCAATATGCCTGTTCTTCAGCACCATGCCAGTTCTTCAGCACTCTGCCTGTTCTTCAGCACTATGCCTGTTCTTCAGCACTATGCCTGTTCTTCAGCACTTTGTCTGTTCTTCAGCACTATGCCTGTTCTTCAGCACTCTGCCTGTTCTTCAGCATATGCCTGTTCTTCAGCACTATGCCTGTTCTTCAGCACTATGCCTGTTCTTCAGCACTATGCCTGTTCTTCAGTACTCTGCCTGTTCTTCAGCACTTTGCCTGTTCTTCAGCGCTATGCCTGTTCTTCAGCACTTTGCCTGTTCTTCAGCACTATGCCTGTTCTTCAGCAGTATGCCTGTTCTTCAGCACTATGCCTGTTCTTCATCACTATGACTGTTCTTCAGCACTCTGCCTGTTCTTCAGCACTATGCCTGTTCTTCAGCATATGCCTGTTCTTCAGCACTATGCCTGTTCTTCAACACTATGCCTGTTCTTCAGCATATGCCTGCTTTTCAGCACTGCCTGTTCTTCAGTATATGCCTGTTCTTCAGCACTATGCCTGTTCTTCAGCACTATGCCTGTTCTTCAGCACTTAGCCTGTTCTTCAGCACTATGCCTGTTCCTAAGCATATGCCTGTTCTTCAACACTTTGCCTGTTCTTCAACACTTTGCCTGTTCTTCAACACTTTGCCTGTTCTTCAGCACTATGCCTGTTCTTCAGCACTATGCCTGTTCTTCAGCACTTAGCCTGTTCTTCAGCACTATGCCTGTTCCTAAGCATATGCCTGTTCTTCAACACTTTGCCTGTTCTTCAGCACTATGCCTGTTCTTCAACACTTTGCCTGTTATTTCCTGTGTTTACCAAAATATATTAAGCCAATGCCGATCTCGTTTAAAACAACCTGCTTTGCCCGTTTTATTAGTTTAATGGTATAAATACATTGCTACCCAATCACATTAACTTAGTCAAAATATAATTTGCATGGACTAAAACGAGTAAATATAAACATAAGTAAGATAAGCTGTGGCGTGTTGATAAGACTGTGTATTCGAGCCAGACCTTTAGGTAGGATCTGTGGCGTGTTGATAAGACTGTGTATGCGAGCCAGACCTTCAGGTAGGACCTGTGGCGTGTTGATAAGACTGTGTATGCGAGCCAGACCTTCAGGTAGGACCTGTGGCGTGTTGATAAGACTGTGTATGCGAGCCAGACCTTCAGGTAGGACCTGTGGCGTGTTGATAAGTCTGTGTATGCGAGCCAGACCTTCAGGTAGGACCTGTGGCGTGTTGATAAGACTGTGTATGCGAGCCAGACCTTCAGGTAGGACCTGTGGCGTGTTGATAAGACTGTGTATGCGAGCCAGACCTTCAGGTAGGACCTGTGGCGTGTTGATAAGACTGTGTATGCGAGCCAGACCTTCAGGTAGGACCTGTGGCGTGTTGATAAGACTGTGTATGCGAGCCAGACCTTCAGGTAAGACCTGTGGCGTGTTGACAAGACTGTGTATGCGAGCCAGACCTTCAGGTAGGACCTGTGGCGTGTTGATAAGACTGTGTATGCGAGCCAGACCTTCAGGTAGGACCTGTGGCGTGTTGATATGACTGTGTATACGAGCCAGACCTTCAGGTAGGACCTGTGGCGTGTTGATAAGACTGTGTATGCGAGCCAGACCTTCAGGTAGGACCTGTGGCGTGTTGATACGACTGTGTATGCGAGCCAGACCTTCAGGTAGGACCTGTAGCGTGTTGATAAGACTGTGTATGCGAGCCAGACCTTCAGGTAGGACCTGTGGCGTGTTGATAAGACCTGTGTATGCGAGCCAGACCTTCAGGTAAGACCTGTGGCGTGTTGATAAGACTGTGTATGCGAGCCAGACCTTCAGGTAAGACCTGTGGCGTGTTGATAAGACTGTGTATGCGAGCCAGACCTTCAGGTAAGACCTGTGGCGTGTTGATAAGACTGTGTATGCGAGCCAGACCTTCAGGTAGGACCTGTGGCGTGTTGATAAGACTGTGTATGCGAGCCAGACCTTCAGGTAGGACCTGTGGCGTGTTGATACGACTGTGTATACGAGCCAGACCTTCAGGTAGGACCTGTGGCGTGTTGATAAGACTGTGTATGCGAGCCAAACCTTCAGGTAGGACCTGTGGCGTGTTGATAAGCCTGTGTATGCGAGCCAGACCTTCAGGTAGGACCTGTGGCGTGTTGATAAGACTGTGTATGCGAGCCAGACCTTCAGGTAGGACCTGTGGCGTGTTGATAAGACTGTGTATGCGAGCCAGACCTTCAGGTAGGACCTGTGGCGTGTTGATAAGACTGTGTATGCGAGCCAGACCTTCAGGTAGGACCTGTGGCGTGTTGATAAGACTGTGTATGCGAGCCAGACCTTCAGGTAGGACCTGTGGCGTGTTGATAAGACTGTGTATGCGAGCCAGACCTTCAGGTAGGACCTGTGGCGTGTTGATATGACTGTGTATGCGAGCCAGACCTTCAGGTAGGACCTGTGGCGTGTTGATAAGACTGTGTATGCGAGCCAGACCTTCAGGTAGGACCTGTGGCGTGTTGATAAGACTGTGTATGCGAGCCAGACCTTCAGGTAGGACCTGTGGCGTGTTGATATGACTGTGTATGCGAGCCAGACCTTCAGGTAGGACCTGTGGCGTGTTGATAAGACTGTGTATGCGAGCCAGACCTTCAGGTAGGACCTGTGGCGTGTTGATAAGACTGTGTATGCGAGCCAGACCTTCAGGTAAGACCTGTGGCGTGTTGATATGACTGTGTATGCGAGCCAGACCTTCAGGTAAGACCTGTGGCGTGTTGATATGACTGTGTATGCGAGCCAGACCTTCAGGTAGGACCTGTGGCGTGTTGATATGACTGTGTATGCGAGCCAGACCTTCAGGTAGGACCTGTGTCGTGTTGATAAGACTGTGTATGCGAGCCAGACCTTCAGGTAGGACCTGTGGCGTGTTGATAAGACTGTGTATGCGAGCCAGACCTTCAGGTAAGACCTGTGGCGTGTTGATATGACTGTGTATGCGAGCCAGACCTTCAGGTAGGACCTGTGGCGTGTTGATAAGACTGTGTATGCGAGCCAGACCTTCAGGTAGGACCTGTGGCGTGTTGATAAGACTGTGTATGCGAGCCAGACCTTCAGGTAGGACCGGGGAGTAAGCTGTAACACAGGCAGATCCACCCGCTATCATAAACCTGTGACAAGTTAACAACAATAATAATACTGTATATAAATAAAATAATAAGGGTTCCGGTAGTACAGTCGGGCTCGTTCTCGACGCACGATCAAGAATTCCGGGTTCGAATCTCAATACAGAAATAATTTCATTTCACCTAATGCGTCTGTTCACCTGGCAGTAAGTAGGTACTCAGGAGTTAGTAAGCTTGTTATGGATGTTGTATCCTAAGGGGGTCGGTAATTCCCCCCCTGGGGGTGGGGGGGTCCTCGATATATGCCTACCGTATATGAATATACTCTGGCTTCCTGTCCCTCGACACAATGATTTATTATAATTTTAATTAAAATTATTAGAAGTAATAGTGCAGATATTTGAACTGGTTCACATACCCTACTGGAACCAGTTGGACTGGTTCACATACCCTACTGGAACCAGTTGGACTGGTTCACATACCCTACTGGAACCAGTTGGACTGGTTCACATACCCTACTGGAACCAGTTGGACTGGTTCACATACCCTACTGGAACCAGTTGGACTGGTTCAAATTCACTGACCAACTTCTTAACTGTTTAAGGGCTTGGAGAACAACTTCTTAATGTTTGAGGGCTCGGGGGGCCAACTTCTTAACTGTTTGAGGGCTCGGGGAGCCAACTTCTTAACTGTTTAAGGGCTCGGGGGACCAACTTCTTAACTCTTTGAGGGCTCGAGGGGCCAACTTCTTAACAGTTTAAGGGCTCGGGCGCAAACTTCTTAACGGTTTAAGAGCTCGGGGGCCAACTTCTTAACTGTTTGAGGGGCTCGGGGCCAACTTCTTAACGGTTTATGGGCTCCGAGGCCAACTTCTTAACTGTTTAAGGGCTTGGGGGCCAACTTCTTAACTGTTTGAGGGCTCGCGGGCCAACTTATTAACCGTTTATGGGCTCCGGGGCCACCTTCTTTATTGTTTTAGGGCTTGGGGGCCGACTTCTTAACGGTTTATGGGCTCGGGGGCCAACTTCTTAACTGTTTAATGGCTCGGGGGCAACTTCTTAACTGTTTATGGGATAGGGGGCCAACTTCTTAACTGTTTGAGGGCTCTGGGGCCAACTTCTTAACTGTTTGAGGGCTCTGGGGCCTACTTCTTAACGGTATAAGAGTTCGAGGGCCAACTTCTTAACAGTTTGAGAGCTCGGGGGCCAACTTCTTAACTGTTTATTGGTTCGAGGGCCAACTTCTTTACTATTTTTTAGCTCGAGGGCCAAAATCATAACTGGTTATAGGCTCGGAGGGCCAACTTCTTCACTATTATTGGACTCGGGGGGGGGGGGGCCAACTTCTTAACTATTTACGGGCTCAGGGGCCCAACTTCTTCACTGTTTATGGGCGCGGGGACCAATTTCTTAACTGTTTATTGGCTCGAGGGCCAACTTCTTCACTTTTTGGGGGTTCGGGGGCCAACTTCTTAACTGCTTATGGGCACGGGGGCCAACTTCTTAACTGTTTATGGGCTCGGGGGCCAACTTCTTAACTGTTTGAGGGCTCGAGGGGCCAACTTCTTAACTGTTTGAGGGCTCTGGGAGAAAACTTCTTAACTGTTTAAGGGCTCGGGGGACCAACTTCTTAACTGTTTAAGGGCTCGGGGAGCCAACCTCTTATCAGTTTAAGGGCTCGGGGGCCAACTTCTTAACGGTTTAAGAGCTCGGGGGCCAACTTCCTAACTGTTTGATGGGCTCGGGGGCCAACTTCTTAACGGTTTATGGGCTCCGAGGCCAACTTCTTAACTGTTTAAGGGCTTGGGGGCCAACTTCTTAACTGTTTGAGGGCTCGGGGGCCAACTTCTTAACAGTTTATGGGCTCCAGGGCCACCTTCTTAATTGTTTAAGGGCTTGGGGGCCTACTTATTAACGGTTTATGGGCTCGGGGGCCAACTTCTTAACTGTTTAAGGGCTCGGGGGCAACTTCTTAACTGTTTATGGGCTCGAGGGCCAACTTCTTAACTGTTTGAGGGCTATGAGGCCAACTTCTTAACTGTTTGAGGGTTCTGGGGCCTACTTCTTAACGGTATAAGAGCTCGGGGGCTAACTTCTTAACTGTTTGAGAGCTCGGGGGCCAACTTCTTAACTGTTTATTGGTTCGAGGGCCAACTTCTTTACTATTTTTGGGCGCGGGGGCCAAATTCTTAACTGGTTATAGGCTCGGGGGACAACTTCTTCACTATTATTGGACTCGGGGGGGCCAACTTCTTCAATTTTTATGGGTTCAGGGTCCAACTTCTTAACAGTTTGTGGGCTCGGGGGTCAACTTCTTAAGTATTTATGGGCTTGAGGGCCACGTTCTTAACAGTTTGTGGGCTCGGAGGCCAACTTCTTCACTATTTTTAGGCTCGGGGGCCAACTTCTTGACTGTTTATGGACTCGGGGGCCACCTTCTTAACTATTTATGGACTCGGGAACCAATTTCTGCACTGTTTATGGGCTCGGGAGCCAAATTCTTAACTGTTTATGGGCTTGGGGGCCAACTTCTTAACTGTATAAGGGCTTGGGGGCCAACTTCTTATCTGTTTATGGGCTCGGGGGCAAACTTTTTAATTGTTTATGGGCTCGGGGACCATCTTCTTAACTGTTTATAGGCTCAGGGGTCAACTTCTTAACTGTTTATGGGCTCACTGGCAAACTTCTTAACTTTTTATGGGCTCGGGGCCATCTTCTTAATTGTTTATGGGCACTGGGGCCAACTTCTTAACTATTGTTGGCTCGAGGGCCAACTTCTTAACTGTTTATGGGCTCGGGGGCAAAGTTCTTAACTGTTTATGGGCTCAGGGCCGACTTCTTAACTGTTTATGGGCTCGGAGGCCAACTTCTTAACTGTTTATGGGCTTAGGGGCAAACGTCTTACCTATTTATTGGCTCAGGGCCAACTTTTCAATAGTTTTTGGAATCGGGGGCCAACTTCTTCACTGTTTATGGGCTCAGGGCCAACATCTTAACTGTTTATGGGCTCGGGGGTCAACTTCTTAACTGTTTATAGGCTCGGGGCCCAACTTCTAAACTATTTATTATCTCGGGGGCCAGCTTCTTAAATGTTTTTGGGCTCGGGGACCGTTTTCTTAACTGTTTATTAGCTCGAGGGCCAACATCTTAACTGTTTATTGGCTCGATTGCCAACTTCTTAACTGTTTATGGGCTCGAGGACAAACTTCTTAACTGTTTATGGGCTCGGGGGCCCACTTCTTAATAGTTAATATGCTCGGGGACCATCTTCTTAATTGTTTATGGGTTCAGGGTCCACCTTCTTAACTGTTTATAAGCTCGGTGGCCAACTTCATAACTGTTTATTAGCTCGGGGACCAACTTCTTAACAGTTTATGGGCTCAAGGACCCACTTCTTAACTTTTTATGGGCTAGGGGCCAACTTCTTGTTTTTGGGCTCGGGGACCGTCTTCTTAACTGTTTAAAGGCTCAGGGGAAAACTTCTTAACTGTTTAACTGTTCGGGGGCCAACTTTCTAACTGTTTAACAATTCGGGGGCCAACTTCTTCAATGTTTATGGGCTCGAGGGCCCACCTTCTTCGCTGTTTATTGGCTCGAGGGCCAACTTTCTCACTATTTTTGGCTCGGGGGCCAACTTTTTCACTATTTTTGGGTTTGGGGGGCCAACTTCTTAACTATTTACGGGCTCAGGGGCCAACTTCTTCACAGTTTATGGGCGCAGGGACCAACTTCTTAACTGTTTATTGGCTCGAGGGCCAACTTCTTCACTATTTTTGGGCTCGGGGGCCAACTTCTTAACTGTTTATGGGCTCCGGGGCCAACTTCCTAATTGTTTATGGGTTCAGGGGCCAACTTTTTAACAGTTTGTGGGCTCTGGAGCCAACTTCTAAAGTGTTTATTGGCTCAAGGGCCAACTTCTTCACTTTTTTTGGGCTCGGGAGCCAACTTCTTAACTATTTATGAACCAGGGGCCAACTTCTTCACTATTTATGGGCTCGAGGCCAACTTCTTAACTGTTTATTGGATCGAGAGCCAACTTCTTCACTATTTTGAGCTCGGGGGGCCAACTTCTTAACTGTTTATTGGCTCGAGGGCCAACTTCTTCACTATTTTTGGGCTCGTGGGCCAAATTCTTAACTGGTTATAGGCTCTGGGGCCAACTTCTTCACTTTTTTTGGACTTAGGGGCCAACTTCGTAACTGTTTATTGGCTCGACGGCCAACTTCTTCGCTATTTTCGGGCGCGGGGGCCAACTTCTTAACTGTTTGTGAACCATGGGCCAACTTCTTCACTATTTTTGGGCTCGTGGGCCAACTTCTTAACTGTTTATTAGCTCGAGGGCCAACTTCTTCATTATTTTTGGGCTCGTGGGCCAACTTCTTAACTGTTTATTGGCTCGAGGGCCAACTTCTTCACTATTTTTGGGCTCGGGGGCCAACTTCTTAACTGTTTTTTAGCACAGGGGCCAGCTTCTTAACTGTTTATGGGCTCGGGGACCGTTTTTTTAACTGTTTATGGGCTCAGGGGCCAAATTCTTAACTGTTTATGACTTCGATTGCCAACTTCTTAACTGTTTATGGGCTCGAGGACAAACTTCTTAACTGTTTATGGGCTCGGGGGCCAACTTTTTAACTGTTAATGGGCTCGGGGACCATCTTCTTAACTGTTTATGGGCTCGGGGGCCAACTTTTTTACTGTTTATGGGCTCAGAGCCAACTTCTTAACTGTTTTTGGGTTCGGGGCCAACTTCTTAACTGTGTATGGGCTCGGGTCCCAAATTCTTAACTGTTTATGTGCTCGAGGGCTACCTTC
Organism: Procambarus clarkii; assembly: GCF_040958095.1. Taxonomy (NCBI): domain Eukaryota; kingdom Metazoa; phylum Arthropoda; class Malacostraca; order Decapoda; family Cambaridae; genus Procambarus; species Procambarus clarkii. The sequence continues at coordinate 46,238,956 of NC_091154.1, forward strand.
TTCACTGTTTATTGGGTTCAGGGGCCACCTTCTTAACTGTTTATAGGCTCGGGGGCCAACTTCATAACTGTTTATTAGCTCGGGGGCCAACTTCTTAACTGTTTATTGGCTCGAGGGCCAACTTCTTCACTATTTTTTAGCTAGGGGGGCAAACTTCCTAACTATTTATTGGGTTCAGGGGCCACCTTCTTAACTGTTTATGGGCTCGGGGGCCAACTTCTTAACTGTTTATGGGCTCCGGGGCCAACTTCTTAATTGTTTATGGGTTCAGGGGCCAACATTTTAACAGTTTGTGGGCTCTGGAGCCAACTTCTAAAGTGTTTATTGGCTCAATGGCCAACTTCTTCACTTTTTTGGGGCTCGGGAGCCAACTTCTTAACTGTTTATTGGATCGAGGGCCAAGTTCTTCACTATTTTTTGCTCGGACGGCCAACTTCTTAACTGTTTATTGGCTCGAGGGCCAAATTCTTCGCTATTTTTTAGCTCGGGGGCCAACTTCTTAACTGTTTATTAGCTCGGGGCCACCTTCTTAACTGTTTATAAGCTCGGGGGCCAACATCATTATTGTTTATTATCTCGGGGACCAACTTCTTAACAGTTTATGGGCTCGGGGACGCACTTCTTAACTTTTTATGGGCTAGGGGCCAACTTCTTAATGGTTTTTGGGCTCGGGGACCGTCTTCTTAACTGTTTATGGGCTCAGGGGCCAACTTCTTAACTTTTTAACTGTTCGGGGGCCAACTTCTTAACTGTTTAACTGTTCGGGGCCAACTTCTTCAATGTTTATGAGCTCGAGGGGCCAACTTCTTAACTGTTTAACTGTTTGGGGCCAACTTCTTCAATGTTTATGGGCTCGAGGGGCCAACTTCTTCACTGTTTATTGGCTCAAGGGCTAACTTATTCACTATATTTGGCTCGGGGGGCCAACTTCTTAACTGTTTATTGGCTTGAGGATCAACTTCTTCACTATTTTTGGGCTCGGGGGCCAAATTCTAAACTGGTTATAGGCTCGAGGGCCAACTTCTTCACTATTTTTTAACTCGGAGGGGGGGCAACTTCTTAACTATTTACGGGCTGAGGGGCCAACTTCTTAACTGTTTATGGGCTCGGGGCCAACTTCTTAATTGTTTATGGGTTAAGGGGCCAACTTTTTAACAGTTTGTGGGCTCGGGAGCCAACTTCTAAAGTGTTTATTGGCTCAAGGGCCAACTTCTTCACTATTTTTTGGCTCCGGAGCCAACTTCTTAACTATTTATGAACCAGGGGCCAACTTCTTCACTATTTTTGGGCTCGGGGCCAACTTCTTAACTGTTTATTGGCTCGAGGGCCAACTTCTTCACTATTTTTGGCTCGGGGGACCAGCTTCTTAACTGTTTATTGGCTCGAGGGCCAACTTCTTCACTATTTTTGGGCTCGGGGGCCAACTTCTTAACTGTTTATTAGCACAGGGGCCAGCTTCTTAACTGTTTATGGGCTCGGGGACCGTTTTTTTAACTGTTTATGGGCTCAGGGGCCAAATTCTTAACTGTTTATGAGTTCGATTGCCAACTTCTTAACTGTTTATGGGCTCGAGGACAAACTTCTTAACTGTTTATGGGCTCGGGGGCCAACTTTTTAACTGTTAATGGGCTCGGGGACCATCTTCTTAACTGTTTATGGGCTCGGGGGGCCAACCTCTTTAATGTTTATGGGCTCGGGGCCAACTTCTTAACTGTTTTTGGGTTCGGCGGCCAACTTCATAACTGTGTATAGGCTCGGGTGCCAACTTCATAACTGTTTATTAGCTCGGGGCCAACTTCTTAACTGTTTATTGGCTCGAGGGCCAACTTCTTCACTATTTTTTTAGCTCGGGGGGCCAACTTCTTAACTGTTTTTTGGGTTCAGGTGCCACCTTCTTAACTGTTTATAAGCTCGGGGGCCAACTTCATAACTGTTTATTATCTCGGGGACCAACTTCTTAACAGTTTATGGGCTCGGGGACGCACTTCTTAACTTTTTATGGGCTAGGGGCCAACTTCTTAATTGTTTTTGGGCTCGGGGACCGTCTTCTTAACTGTTTATGGGCACGGGGGCAAATTTTTTAACTGTTTAACTTTTCGGGGGCCAACTTCTTAACTGTTTAACTGTTCGCGGGCCAACTTCTTAACTATTTAACTGTTCGGGGCCAACTTCTTCAATGTTTATGGGCTCGAGGGGCCAACTTCTTCACTGTTTATTGGCTCGAGGGCCAACTTCTTAACTGTTTATTGGCTCAAGGGCCAACTTCTTCACTATTTTTGGCTCGGGGGGCCAGCTTCTTAACTGTTTATTGGCTCGAGGGCCAACTTCTTCACTATTTTTGGGCTCGGGGGCCAACTTCTTAACTGTTTATTGGCTCGGGGGCCAACTTCTTAACTGTTTATGGGCTCAGGGGCCAACTTCTTAACTGTTTATTGGCTCTGGGGCCAACTTCTTAATTGTTTAGGGGTTCAGGGGCCAACTTTTTAACAGTTTGTGGGCTCGGGAGCCCACTTCTAAAGTGTTTATTGGCTCGAGGGCCAACTTCTTCACTATTTTTGGCTCGGGGGGCCAACTTCTTAACTGTTAATTGGCTCGAGGGCCAACTTCTTCACTATTTTTGGGCTCGGGGGCCAAATTCTTAACTGGTTATAGGCTCTGGGGCCAACTTCTTCACTATTTTTGGACTCAGGGGCCACCTTCTTAACTGTTTATTGGCTCGAAGGCCAACTTCTTCACTAAATTGCGCTCGGGGGCCAAATTCTTAACTGTTTATTGGCTCGAGGCTCAACTTCTTAACTATTTATGAATAATGGGCCAACTTCTTCACTATTTTTGGGCCCGAGGCCAACTTCTTAACTGTTTATTGGCTCGAGGGCCAACTTCGTCACTATTTTTGGGCTCGGGGGCAAACTTCTTAACTGTTTGTGGGCTGTAGGGCCAATTCTTCTTAACTGTTTATGGGCTCGGGGGCCAACTTCTTCACTGTTTATGGGCTCGGGGGCCAACTTCTTAATTGTTTATGGGTTCAGGGGCCAACTTCTTAACAGTTTGTTTTCTCGGGGGCCAATTTGTTAAGTGTTTATGGGCTCGGGGGCAAAGTTCTTAACTGTTTATGGGCTCGAGGCAAACTGCTTAACTGTTTATGGGATCGGGGACGACTTCTTAATAATTTATGGGTTCGGAAAACATCTTCTTAATTGATTATGGGATTGGGGCCAAATTCTTAACTATTTATAGGCTCGGGGACCATCTTACTAACTGTTTATGGGCTCGATGGCCAAATTCTTAATTGTTTATGGGCCCTGTTGCCAACTTCTTTATAGTTTATGGGCTCGGGGACCATCTTCTTAATTGTTTATGGGCTCAGGGCCACCTTCTTAACAGTTTATGGGCTTTGGGGCCAACTACTTAACCATTAATTGGCTCAGGGCCAACTTTTAAATAGTTTTTGTAATCGGGGTCAACTTCTTCACTGTTTATGGGCTCAAGGCCAACATCTTAACTGTTTATGGGCTCGGGGATCCACTTCTTAACTGTTTATGGGCTCGGGGGCTAACTTCTTAATAGTTTATGGGCTCGGGGGCCAACTTCTTAACTGTTTATAGGCTCGGGGCCAGCTTCTTAACTGTTTATTAGCTCGGGACCACCTTCTTAACTGTTTATGGGCTCGGGCACCGTTTTCTTAACTGTTTATGGGCTCAGGGGCCAACTTCTTAACTGTTTATGGGCTCGATTGCAACTTCTTAACTGTTTATGGGCTCGAGGGCAAACTTCTTAACTTTTTATGGGCTCGGGGGCCCACTTTTTAATAGTTTATGGGCTCGGGGACCATCTTCTTAATTTTTTATGGGGCTCAGGGGCCAACTTCTTAACTGCTTATGAGCTCGGGGACCATCTGCTTAACTGTTTATGGGCTCGGGGCCAACTTCTTAACTAACTTCTTCATTGTGTATGGGCTCGGGTTTCAAATTCTTAACTGTTTATGTGCTCGGGGGCCACCTTCTTTACTGTTTATAGGCTCGGGGGCCAACTTCTTAACTGTTTATGGGCTCGGGGACCATCTTCTTAACTGTTTATTAGCTCGGGGACTAACTACTTACCAGTTTATGGGCTCGGGGACCCGCTTCTTAACTTTTTATGGGCTCGGGGGCAAACTTCTTAACTGTTTAACTGTTCGGGGGCCAACTTCTTCACTGTATATGGGCTCGGGGCCAACTTCTTAACTGTTTAACTGTTCAGGGTCCAATTTCTTCACTGTTTATGGGCTCAGGGGCCATCTTCTTAACTGTTTATGGGCTCGGGGGCCAACTTCTTCACTGTTTATAGCTCAGGGGCCAACTTCTTAACTGTTTATGGGCTCTGGGCCTACTTCTTAACTGTTTATTGACTCGGGTGCTAACTTCTTTACTGTTTATGGGCTCGGGGCCATCTTCTTAACTGTTTAACTGTTCAGGGTCCAATTTCATCACCGTTTATTGGATCAGGGGCCATCTTCTTAATTGTTCATGGGCTCGGGGACCCTCTTCTTAACTGTTTATGGGCTCGGGGGGCCAACTTCTTTACTGTTTATGGGCTCGGGGCCAACTTCTTTACTGTTTTTGGGCTCGGGGGCCAACTTCTTCGCTGTGCATGGGCTCGGGTGCCAACTTCTTAACTGTTTTTGTGCTCGGGGGCTACCTTCTTCACTGTTTATGGGCTCGGGGGCCATCTTCTTAATTGTTTATGGGTTCAGGGGCCACCTTCTTAACTGTTTATAGGCTCGGGGGCCAACTTCATAACTGTTTATTAGCTCGGGGACCAACTTCTTAACAGCTTATGGGCTCGGGGACGCACTTCTTAACTTTTTATGGGCTAGGGGCCAACTTCTTATTTGTTTTTGGGCTCGGGGACCGTCTTCTTAACTGTTTATGGGCTCAGGGGCAAATTTCTTAACTGTTTAACTTTTCTGGGGCCAACTTCTTAACTGTTTAACTGTTCGGGGGCCAACTTCTTCAATGTTTATGGGCTCGAGGGGCCAAATTGTTCACTGTTTATTGGCTCGAGGGCCAACTTATTCACTATTTTTGGCTCGGGGGCCAACTTCTTAACTGCTTATTGGCTTGAGGGCCAACTTCTTCACTATTTTTGGGCTCGGAGGCCAAATTCTTAACTGGTTATAGGCTCGGGGGCCAACTTCTTCACTATTTTTGAACTCGGTGGGGCCAACTTCTTAACTATTTACGGGCTCAGGGGCCAACTTCTTCACTGTTTATTGGCGCGGGCGCCAACTTCTTAACTGTTTATGGGCTCGGGGCCAACTTCTTTACTGTTTATGGGTTAAGGGGCCAGATTTTTAACAGTTTGTGGGCTCGGAAGCCAACTTCTAAAGTGTTTATTGGCTCAAGGGCCAACTTCTTCACTGTTTTTGGGCTCCGGAGCCAACTTCTTAACTATTTATGAACCAGGGGCCAACTTCTTAACTCTTTATTGGCTTGGGGGGCCAACTTCTTAACTGTTTATGGGCTCGAGGGCCAACTTCTTAACTATTTATGAACCATGGGCCAACTTCTTCACTATTTTTGGGCTCGGGGCCAACTTCTTAACTGTTTATTGGCTCGAGGGCCAACTTCTTCACTATTTTTGGGTTCGGGGGCAAACTTCTAAACTATTTATGGGTTCGGAGGTCAACTTCACTATTTTTGGGCTCGGGGGCTAACTTCCTAACTATTTATGTGCTCGAGGGTCACCTTCTTCACTATTTTTTGGTTCGGGGGCCAACTTCTTAAATGTTTATGGGCTTGGAGGCCAACTTCTTCACTATTTTTGGGCTCGGTTGCCCACTTCTTAACTGTTTATGGGCTCGGGGGCCAACTTCTTAACTGTTTATGGGTTTGGGGGCCAACTTCTTAACTGTTTATAGGCTCGGGGGCCAACTTCTTAACTGTTGCTGGCTCGGGGGCCAACTTCTTAACTGTTTATGGGCTTGGGGGCAAAGTTCTTAACTGTTTATGGGCTCAAGGCCAACTGCTTTACTGTTTTTGGGCTCGGGGGCCAACTTCTTAACTGTTTATCGGCTCGGTGGCCAAATTCTTAATTGTTTATGGGCCCTGTTGCCAACTTCTTTATAGTTTATGGGCTCGGGGACCATCTTTTTAATTGTTTATGGGCTCAGGGCCACCTTCTTAACTATTTATGGGCTTAGGGACCAACTACTTAACTATTAATTGGCTCAGGGCCAACTTTTAAATAGTTTTTGTAATCGGGGGCCAACTTCTTCACTGTTTATGGGCTCAAGGCCAACATCTTAACTGTTTATGGGCTCGGGGATCCACTTCTTAACTGTTTATGAGCTCGGGGGCTAACTTCTTAATAGTTTATGGGCTCGGCGGCCAACTTCTTAACTGTTTATAGGCTCGGGGCCAGCTTCTTAACTGTTTATTAGCTCGGGGCCATCTTCTAAACTGTTTATGGGCTCTGGCACCGTTTTCTTAACTGTTTATGGGCTCAGGGGCCAACTTCCTAACTGTTTATGGGCTCGATTGCAACTTCTTAACTGTTTATGGGCTCGAGGACAAACTTCTTAACTTTTTATGGGCTCGGGGGCCCACTTTTTAATAGTTTATGGGCTCGGGGACCATCTTCCTAATTTTTTATGGGGCTCAAGGGCCAACTTCTTAACTGCTTATGAGCTCGGGGACCATCTTCTTAACTGTTTATGAGCTCGGGGCCAACTTCTTAACTGTTAATGGGCCTGGGGGCCAATTTCTTCACTGTGTATGGGCTTGGGTGTCAAATTCTTAACTGTTTATGTGCTCGGGGGCCACCTTCTTCACTGTTTATGAGCTCGGGGCCATCTTCTTAACTGTTTATTAGCTCGGGGACTAACTTCTTAACTTTTTATGGGCTTGGGGCCAACTTCTTAATTGTTTTTGGGCTCGGGGACCGTCTTCTTAACTGTTTAACTGTTCGGGGGCCAACTTCTTAACTGTTTAACTGTTCGGGGGCCAACTACTTCAATGTTTATGGGGTCGAAGGGCCAACTTCTTCACTGTTTATGATCCGGGGGGGCAACCTTCTCCACTGTATGTGGGCTCGGGGCCAACTTCTTAACTGTTTAACTGTTCAGGGTCCAATTTCTTCACTGTTTATGGGCTCAGGGGCCATCTTCTTAACTGTTTATGGGCTCGGGGGCCAACTTCTTCACTGTTTATAGCTCAGGGGTCATCTTCTTAACTGTTTATGGGCTCTGGGCCTACTTCTTAACTGTTTATTGGCTCGGGTGCCAACTTCTTTACTGCTTATGGGCTCGGGGCCAACTTCTTAACTGTTTAAGTGTTCAGGGTCCAATTTCTTCACCGTTTATTGGCTCAGGGGCCATCTTCTTAACTGTTCATGGGCTCGGGGACCATCTTCTTAACTGTTTATGGGCTCGGAGGGCCAACTTCTTTACTGTTTATGGGCTCGGGGCCAACTTCTTAACTGTTTTTGGGCTCGGGGGCCAACTTCTTCACTGTGTATGGGCTCGACTGCCAACTTCTTAACTGTTTATGTCCTCGGGGGCTACCTTCTTCACTGTTTATATGCTCGGGGGCTAACTTCTTAACTGTTTATGGGCTCGGGGGCCATCTTCTTAATTGTTTATGGGTTCAGGGGCCACCTTCTTAACTGTTTATAGGCTCGGGGGCCAACTTCATAACTGTTTATTAGCTCGGGGACCAACTTCTTAACAGCTTATGGGCTCGGGGACGCACTTCTTAACTTTTTATGGGCTAGGGGCCAACTTCTTAATTGTTTTTGGGCTCGGGGACCGTCTTCTTAACTGTTTATGGGCTCAGGGGCAAATTTCTTAACTGTTTAACTTTTCGGGGGCCAACTTCTTAACTGTTTAACTGTTCGGGGGCCAACTTCTTCAATATTTATGGGCTCGGGGGCCAAATTCTTAACTGGTTATAGGCTCGGGGGCCAACTTCTTCTCTATTTTTGAACTCGGGGGGGGGCCAACTTTTTAACCATTTACGGGTTTAGGGGACAACTTCTTCACTGTTTATTAGCGCGGTCGCCAACTTTTTAACTGTTTATGGGCTCGGGGCCAACTTCTTAATTGCTTATGGGTTAAGGGGCCAACTTTTTAACAGTTTGTGGGCTCGGGAGCCAACTTCTTCACTGTTTATAGCTCAGGGGCCAACTTCTTAACTGTTTATGGGCTCTGGGCCTACTTCTTAACTGTTTATTGGCTCGGGTGCCAACTTTTTAACTGTTTATATGCTTGGGGGCCAACTTCTTCACTTTTTATGGGCTCGGGGGCCAACTTCTTAACTCTTTATGGGCTCTAGGCACACTTCCTCATTGTTTATGGGCTCGGGGGCCCACTTCTTAGCTGTTTATGGCCATTGGGTCCAACTTCTTAACTGTTTATGGGCTCGGGGGGCCCATCTTCTTTATTATTTATGGGATCAGGGGCCAACTTCTTAACTGTATATAGGCTCGGGGGCCAACTTCATAACTGTTTATTAGCTCGGGGACCAACTTCTTAACTTTTTATGGGCTTAGGGACCGTCTTCTTTACAGTTTATGGGCTCAGGGGCCAACTTCTTATCTGTTTATGGGCACGAGGACCAACTTTTTAACTGTTTATTGGCTCGGGGGCAAACTTCTTAACTGTTTATGGGCTCGGGGCCATCTTCCTAATTGTTTATGGGCTCGGGGGCCAACTTCTTAACTGTTTTTGGGCTCGGGGGCCAACTTCTTAACTGTTTTTAGGTTCGGGGCCAACTTCTTAACTGTTTACGGGCTCGGGCGCCAACTTCTTAACTGTTTATGGGCTCTGGGACCGTCTTTTTTACTGTTTATGGGCGCAGGGGCCACCTTCTTATCTGTTTATGGGCTCAGGGGCCACTTCTTAATAGTTTATGGGCTCGGTGACCATCTTCGTAATTGTTTATTGGGCTCGGGGGCCACCTTCCTAACTGTTCATAGGCTCGGAGGTCAACTTTATAACGGTTTATTAGCTTGGGGACCAACTTCTTAACTGTTTATGTGCTCGGGGGCTACCTTCTTCACTGTTTATGGGCTCGGGGGCCATCTTCCTAATTGTTTATGGGTTCAGGGGGCCGCCTTCTTAACTGTTTATAGGCTCGGGGCCAACTTCATAACTGTTTATTAGCTCGGGGACCAACTTCTTAACAGTTTATGGGCTCGGTGACCCACTTCTTAACTTTTTATGGGCCAGGGGCTAACTTCATTATTGTTTTTGGGCTCGGGGACCGTCTTCTTAACTGTTTATGGGCTCAAAGGCAAATTTCTTAACTGTTTAACAGTTCGGGGGCCAACTTCTTCACTGTTTATAGGCTCGGGGCCAGCTTCTTAACTGTTTATTAGCTCGGGGCCATCTTCTAAACTGTTTATGGGCTCTGGCACCGTTTTCTTAACTGTTTATGGGCTCAGGGGCCAACTTCCTAACTGTTTATGGGCTCGATTGCAACTTCTTAACTGTTTATGGGCTCGAGGACAAACTTCTTAACTTTTTATGGGCTCGGGGGCCCACTTTTTAATAGTTTATGGGCTCGGGGACCATCTTCCTAATTTTTTATGGGGCTCAAGGGCCAACTTCTTAACTGCTTATGAGCTCGGGGACCATCTTCTTAACTGTTTATGAGCTCGGGGCCAACTTCTTAACTGTTAATGGGCCTGGGGGCCAACTTCTTCACTGTGTATGGGCTTGGGTGTCAAATTCTTAACTGTTTATGTGCTCGGGGGCCACCTTCTTCACTGTTTATGAGCTCGGGGCCATCTTCTTAACTGTTTATTAGCTCGGGGACTAACTTCTTAACTTTTTATGGGCTTGGGGCCAACTTCTTAATTGTTTTTGGGCTCGGGGACCGTCTTCTTAACTGTTTAACTGTTCGGGGGCCAACTTCTTAACTGTTTAACTGTTCGGGGGCCAACTACTTCAATGTTTATGGGGTCGAAGGGCCAACTTCTTCACTGTTTATGATCCGGGGGGGCAACCTTCTCCACTGTATGTGGGCTCGGGGCCAACTTCTTAACTGTTTAACTGTTCAGGGTCCAATTTCTTCACTGTTTATGGGCTCAGGGGCCATCTTCTTAACTGTTTATGGGGTCGGGGGCCAACTTCTTCACTGTTTATAGCTCAGGGGCCATCTTCTTAACTGTTTATGGGCTCTGGGCCTACTTCTTAACTGTTTATTGGCTCGGGTGCCAACTTCTTTACTGCTTATGGGCTCGGGGCCAACTTCTTAACTGTTTAAGTGTTCAGGGTCCAATTTCTTCACCGTTTATTGGCTCAGGGGCCATCTTCTTAACTGTTCATGGGCTCGGGGACCATCTTCTTAACTGTTTATGGGCTCGGAGGGCCAACTTCTTTACTGTTTATGGGCTCGGGGCCAACTTCTTAACTGTTTTTGGGCTCGGGGGCCAACTTCTTCACTGTGTATGGGCTCGACTGCCAACTTCTTAACTGTTTATGTCCTCGGGGGCTACCTTCTTCACTGTTTATATGCTCGGGGGCTAACTTCTTAACTGTTTATGGGCTCGGGGGCCATCTTCTTAATTGTTTATGGGTTCAGGGGCCACCTTCTTAACTGTTTATAGGCTCGGGGGCCAACTTCATAACTGTTTATTAGCTCGGGGACCAACTTCTTAACAGCTTATGGGCTCGGGGACGCACTTCTTAACTTTTTATGGGCTAGGGGCCAACTTCTTAATTGTTTTTGGGCTCGGGGACCGTCTTCTTAACTGTTTATGGGCTCAGGGGCAAATTTCTTAACTGTTTAACTTTTCGGGGGCCAACTTCTTAACTGTTTAACTGTTCGGGGGCCAACTTCTTCAATATTTATGGGCTCGGGGGCCAAATTCTTAACTGGTTATAGGCTCGGGGGCCAACTTCTTCTCTATTTTTGAACTCGGGGGGGGGGCCAACTTTTTAACTATTTACGGGTTTAGGGGACAACTTCTTCACTGTTTATTAGCGCGGTCGCCAACTTTTTAACTGTTTATGGGCTCGGGGCCAACTTCTTAATTGCTTATGGGTTAAGGGGCCAACTTTTTAACAGTTTGTGGGCTCGGGAGCCAACTTCTTCACTGTTTATAGCTCAGGGGCCAACTTCTTAACTGTTTATGGGCTCTGGGCCTACTTCTTAACTGTTTATTGGCTCGGGTGCCAACTTTTTAACTGTTTATATGCTTGGGGGCCAACTTCTTCACTTTTTATGGGCTCGGGGGCCAACTTCTTAACTCTTTATGGGCTCTAGGCACACTTCCTCATTGTTTATGGGCTCGGGGGCCCACTTCTTAGCTGTTTATGGCCATTGGGTCCAACTTCTTAACTGTTTATGGGCTCGGGGGGCCCATCTTCTTTATTATTTATGGGATCAGGGGCCAACTTCTTAACTGTATATAGGCTCGGGGGCCAACTTCATAACTGTTTATTAGCTCGGGGACCAACTTCTTAACTTTTTATGGGCTTAGGGACCGTCTTCTTTACAGTTTATGGGCTCAGGGGCCAACTTCTTATCTGTTTATGGGCACGAGGACCAACTTTTTAACTGTTTATTGGCTCGGGGGCAAACTTCTTAACTGTTTATGGGCTCGGGGCCATCTTCCTAATTGTTTATGGGCTCGGGGGCCAACTTCTTAACTGTTTTTGGGCTCGGGGGCCAACTTCTTAACTGTTTTTAGGTTCGGGGCCAACTTCTTAACTGTTTACGGGCTCGGGCGCCAACTTCTTAACTGTTTATGGGCTCTGGGACCGTCTTTTTTACTGTTTATGGGCGCAGGGGCCACCTTCTTATCTGTTTATGGGCTCAGGGGCCACTTCTTAATAGTTTATGGGCTCGGTGACCATCTTCGTAATTGTTTATTGGGCTCGGGGCCCACCTTCCTAACTGTTCATAGGCTCGGAGGTCAACTTTATAACGGTTTATTAGCTTGGGGACCAACTTCTTAACTGTTTTTGTGCTCGGGGGCTACCTTCTTCACTGTTTATGGGCTCGGGGGCCATCTTCCTAATTGTTTATGGGTTCAGGGGGCCGCCTTCTTAACTGTTTATAGGCTCGGGGCCAACTTCATAACTGTTTATTAGCTCGGGGACCAACTTCTTAACAGTTTATGGGCTCGGTGACCCACTTCTTAACTTTTTATGGGCCAGGGGCTAACTTCATTATTGTTTTTGGGCTCGGGGACCGTCTTCTTAACTGTTTATGGGCTCAAAGGCAAATTTCTTAACTGTTTAACAGTTCGGGGGCCAACTTCTTCACTGTTCGGGCGCCAACTTCTTCAATGTTTATGGGCCCGAGGGGCCAACTTCTTAACTGTTTGTGGGATCGGGGCCAACTTCTTAATTGTTTATGGGTTCAGGGGCCAACTTTTTAACAGTTTGTGGGCTCGGGAGCAAACTTCTAAAGTGTTTATTAGCTCAAGGGCCAACTTCTTCATTATTTTTGGGCACCGGAGCCAACTTCTTAACTATTTATGAACCAGGGGCCAACTTCTTCACTATTTTTGGGCTTGGAGTCCAAATTCTTAACTGGTTATAGGCTCTGGGGCCAACTTCTTCACTATTTTTGGACTCAGGGCCCACTTTCGTAACTGTTTATTGGATCGAAGGCCAACTTCTTCACTAATTTTGGCTCGGGCGCCAAATTCTTAACTGTTTATTGGATCGAGGGTCAACTTCTTCGCTATTTTTGGGGGCGGGGGCCAACTTCTTAACTCTTTATTGGCTTGGGGGGCCAACTTCTTAACTCTTTATGGGCTCGAGGGCCAACTTCTTAACTGTTTATGGGCTCGGGGACGCACTTCTTAACTTTTTATGGGCGAGGGGCCACCTTCTTAATTGTTTTTGGGCTCGGGGACCGTCTTTTTAACTGTTTATGGGCTCAGGGGCAAATTTCTTAACTGTTTAACTTTTCGGGGGCCAACTTCTAAACTGTTTAACTGTTCGGGGGCCAACTTCTTCAATGTTTATGGGCTCGAGGGGCCAACTTCTTCACTGTTTATTGGCTCGAGGGCCAACTTATTCACTATTTTTGGCTCAGGGGGCCAACTTCTTAACTGTTTATTGGCTCGAGGGCCAACTTCTTCACTATTTTTGGGATCGGGGGCCAAATTCTTAACTGGTTATAGGCTCAGGGGCCAACTTCTTCACTATTTTTGAACTCGGGGGGGGGGGCCAACTTCTTAACTATTTACGGGCTCAGGGGCCAACTTCTTCACTGTTTATTGGCGCGGTCGCCAACTTCTTAACTGTTTATGGGCTCGGGGCCAACTTCTTAATTGCTTATGGGATAAGGGGCCAACTTTTTAACAGTTTGTGGGCTCGGGAGCCAACTTCTTCACTGTTTATAGCTCAGGGGCCAACTTCTTAACTGTTTATGGGCTCTGGGCCTACTTCTTAACTGTTTATTGGCTCGGGTGCCAACTTCTTAACTGTTTATATGCTTGGGGGCCAACTTCTTCACTTTTTATGGGCTCGGGGGCCAACTTCTTAACTCTTTATGGGCTCTAGGCACACTTCCTCATTGTTTATGGGCTCGGGGGCCCACTTCTTAGCTGTTTATGGCCATTGGGTCCAACTTCTTAACTGTTTATGGGCTCGGGGGGCCCATCTTCTAAATTATTTATGGGATCAGGGGCCAACTTCTTAACTGTATATAGGCTCGGGGACCAACTTCATAACTGTTTATTAGCTCGGGGACCAACTTCTTAACTTTTTATGGGCTTAGGGACCGTCTTCTTTACAGTTTATGGGCTCAGGGGCCAACTTCTTATCTGTTTATGGGCACGAGGACCAACTTTTTAACTGTTTATTGGCTCGGGGGCAAACTTCTTAACTGTTTATGGGCTCGGGGCCATCTTCCTAATTGTTTATGGGCTCGGGGGCCAACTTCTTAACTGTTTTTGGGCTCGGGGGCCAACTTCTTAACTGTTTTTAGGTTCGGGGCCAACTTCTTAACTGTTTACGGGCTCGGGCGCCAACTTCTTAACTATTTATGGGCTCTTGGACCGTCTTTTTTACTGTTTATGGTCGCAGGGGCCACCTTCTTATCTGTTTATGGGCTCAGGGGCCACTTCTTAATAGTTTATGGTCTCGGGGACAATCTTCGTAATTGTTTATTGGGCTCGGGGCCCACCTTCCTAACTGTTCATAGGCTCGGAGGTCAACTTCATAACTGTTTATGGGTTCAGTGGCCTACTTCTTAACAGTTTGTTGGCTCGGGGGCCAACTTCTTAAGTGTTTATTGGCTTGAGGGCCAATTTCTTTACTCTTTTTGGGCTCGGAAGCCAACTTCTTAACTATTTATGGGCACGGAGGCAAACTTCTTCACTATTTTTGGGCTCGGGGGCCAACTTCCTAACTATTTATGGGGTCGAGGGCCACCTACTTCACTGTTTATGGGCTCTAGGCCAACTTCTTAACTATTTATGGTCTAGTGGGCCAACTTCTTAAATGCTTATGGGCTCGGAGGCCAACTTCTTTACTATTTTTGGGCTCGGGGGCCAACTTCTTAACTTTTTATGGACTCGATGGCCAACTTTTTAACTATTTATGGGATCGGGGGCCAATTTCTGCACTGTTTATGGGCTTAGGGGCTAAATTCTTAACTGTTTATGGGCTCGGGGGCCAACTTCTTAACTGATTAAGGGCTTAGGGACCGTCTTCTTAGCTTTTTATTGGCTCAGGGGTCAACTTCTTAACTGTTTATGGGCTCGGTGGCAAACTTCTTATCTTTTTATGGACTCGGGGCCATCTTCTTAATAGTTTATGGGCACTGGGGCAACTTCTTAACTGTTTATGGGCTCGGAGGTCAACTTCTTAACTGATTATGGGCTCGGGCGCAAACTTTCTAACTGTTTATGGGCTCGGGGCCAACTTCATAACTGTTTATGGGTTCGGTGGAAAACTTCTTAACTTTTTAGGTGCTCGGAGCCATCTTCTTAATTGTTCTTGGGCACTGTGGCCAACTTCTTAACTGTTGTTGGCTCGTGGGCCAACTTCTTAACTGTTTATGGGCTCAGGGGCAACATCTTAACTCTTTATGGGCGCGGGAATCCACGTCTTAACTGTTTATGGGCTCGGAGGTCAACTTCTTAACTGATTATGGGCTCGGGCGCAAACTTTCTAACTGTTTATGGGCTCGGGGCCAACTTCATAACTGTTTATGGGTTCGGTGGAAAACTTCTTAACTTTTTAGGTGCTCGGAGCCATCTTCATAATTGTTCTTGGGCACTGTGGCCAACTTCTTAACTGTTGTTGGCTCGTGGGCCAACTTCTTAACTGTTTATGGGCTCAGGGGCAAAGTTCTTAACTGTTTATGGGCTCGGGGGCCAACTTCTTAACTGTTTATGGGCTCGGGGGCCAACTTCTTAACTGTTTATGTGCTCGGGAACGACTTCTTTGTATTTTATGGGCTCGGAAAACATCTTCTTAATTGTTTATGGGCTCGGGGCCAAATCCTTAACTATTTATAGGCTCGGGGACCATCTTCCTGACTGTTTATGGGCTCGGGGGCCAACTTCTTAACTGTATATCGGCTCAGTGGCCAACTTCTTTAAAGTTTATGGACTCGGGGACCATCTTCTTAATTGTTTATGGGCCCAGGGCCACCTTCCTCACTGTTTATAGGCTTAGTGGCCAAATTCTTAACTATTTATTTGCTCAGGGCCAACTTTTAAATAGTATTTTGAATCGGGGGCAAACTTCTTCACTGTTTATGGGCTCAGGGCCAACATCTTAACTCTTTATGGGCGCGGGAATCCACGTCTTAACTGTTTATGGGCTCGGGGCCAACTTCTTAATAGTTTATGGGCTCGGGGGCAAAATTCTTAACTGTTTAACAGTTCGGGAGCCAACTTCTTAACTGTTTAACTGTTCGGGGGCCAACTTCTTCAACGTTTATGGGCTCGAAGGGCCAACTTCTTCACTGTTTGTGGTCTCGGGGGGGCCAACTTCTTCACTGTATATGGGCTAGGAGCCAACTTTCTAACTGTTTAACTGTTCGGGGTCCAATTTCTTCACCGTTTATGGGCTCAGGGGCCATCTTCTTAAGGGGGCATATCGTTATAAATCGTTATAAATTAAAAGTTGTTCAATTTGCTTATAAATTTATTTATGAAATGGTTATAGAAAGGGCTGCAACTGGTCCAAGTTTCACCATCACACCCTAAACAGAAAAGGAGAAAAAAATACACAACGTACTATGCAACGAATGTTCAACATTCTCAAATAATCTCAGGGAACACATGTGTCAACTAAAATGTCTATGTGCTGTAGAAGCACAAACTCTTGTAATAATTGTAATATGTATGTGCAATATATTTATATGTAATTTTTTTTTTTTCTTTTTTTTTCTTCTTTTTTTTGGCCAATTTTTTTTTTCGTTTGTTATCATGGGATTTGCATGAAACTTGCACACCTTGCTCAATGGATGCCTATCTGTAAGGGTGCCAATTATGAACGAAATCTGTAGAAGTCAAGCTCAGCTACAGGTGGCCGAACTTTGATCTTTATTTTACTCAGGAAAGTAATTTACAACTTCAAAGTACTTCATAGCTTTCATTTATTAATCAATTTACATGCACATTACACCTTATATGTAGAGTTTGTGCTTCTACAGTATGTTGTAGACATTTTAGTCCAAAGTCCATTTGTTGATTTTATAAAAATTTATAAACATCATATATTGCATATTTTTGGAAGGGTAACTTTGAATAATTATATTATTGCACTAAACACTTTTTTGATAAAACTACTCACAACAATCCTTTATTATATGCTAGTTTTAATATCTGAGTGTTATAGAAAGGATTTTAGTTGAAACATGTGTTCCCTGAAATTATTTGAAAATGTTGAAAAATCGTTGCATAATATGTTGTGTATTTTTTTTCTCCTTTTCTGTTTAGGGTGTGATGGTGAAACTTTGACCAGTTGCAGCCCTTTCTATACCCATTTCATAAATAAATTTATAAGCAAATTGAACAACTTTTAATTTATAACGATTTATAACGATATGCCCCCTTAACTGTTTATGGGCTCGGGGGCCAACTTCTTCACTGTTTATAGCTCAGGGGCCAACTTCTTATCTGTTTATGGGCACGAGGACCAACTTCTTAACTGTTTATTGGCTCGGGGGCAAACTTCTTAACTGTTTATGGGCTCGGGGCCATCTTCCTAATTGTTTATGGGCTCGGGGGCCAACTTCTTAACTGTTTTTGGGCTCGGGAGCCAACTTCTTAACTGTTTTTTGGTTCGGGGCCAACTTCTTAACTGTTTACGGGCTCGGGCGCCAACTTCTTAACTGTTTATGGGCTCTGGGACCGTCTTTTTTACTGTTTATGGGCGCAGGGGCCACCTTCTTATCTGTTTATGGGCTCAGGGGCCCACTTCTTAATAGTTTATGGGCTCGGGGACCATCTTCATAATTGTTTATGGGGCTCGGGGGCCACCTTCTTAACTGTTCATAGGCTCGGGGGTCAACTTTATAACGGTTTATTAGCTCGGGGACCAACTTCTTAACTGTTTATGGGCTCGGGGGCCAACTTCTTCACTGTGTATGGGCTCGGGTGCCAGCTTCTTAACTGTTTATGTGCTCGGGGGCTACCTTCTTAACTGTTTATGTGCTCGGGGGCCGCCTTCTTAACAGTTTATGGGCTCGGTGACCACTTTTTAACTTTTTATGGGCTAGCGGCTAACTTCATTATTGTTTTTGGGCTCGGGGACCGTCTTCTTAACTGTTTATGGGCTCAAAGGCAAATTTCTTAACTGTTTAACAGTTCGAGGGCCAACTTCTTCACTGTTTAACTGTTCGGGCGCCAACTTCTTCAATGTTTATGGGCCCGAGGGGCCAACTTCTTAACTGTTTATGGGATCGGGGCCAACTTCTTTATTGTTTATGGGTTCAGGGGCCAACTTTTTAACAGTTTGTGGGCTCGGGAGCCAACTTCTAAAGTTTTTATTAGCTCAAGGGCCAACTTCTTCACTATTTTTGGGCTCCGGAGCCAACTTCTTAACTATTTATGAACCAGTGGCACACTTCTTCACTATTTTTGGGCTCGGGCCCATCTTCTTAACTGTTTATTGGCTCGAGGGCCAACTTCTTCACTATTTTTGGCTCGGGGGGGCCACCTTCTTAACTGTTTATTGGCTCGACGGGCCAACTTCTTCACTTTTTTTGGGCTCAGGGGCCAAATTCTTAACTGGTTATAGGCTCTGGGGCCAACGTCTTCACTATTTTTGGACTCAGGGGCCAACTTCTTAACAGTTTATTGGCTCGAAGGCCAACTTCTTCACTATTTTTAAGCTCGGGGCCCAAATTCTTAACTGTTTATTGACTCGAGGGCCAACTTCTTCGCTATTTTTGGGCGCGGGGGCCAACTTCTTAACTGTTTATGGGCTCGAGGGCCAACTTCTTAACTATTTATGAATCATGGGCCAACTTCTTTACTATTTTGCGGCTCGAGGCCAACTTCTTAACTGTTTATTGGCTCGAGGGCCAACTTCTTCACTATTAATGCACTCGGAGGGCCAACTTCTTAACTATTTACGGGCTCAGGGGCCCAACTTCTTCACTGTTTATGGGCGCAGGGACCATCTTCTTAACTGTTTATTGGCTCGAGGGCCAACTTCTTAACTGTTTATGGGCTCGGGGGAGAAATTCTTAACTGTTTATGGGCTCGGGGGCCAACTTCTTCACTGTTTATGGGTTCAGGGGCTAACTTCTTAACAGTTTTCGGGGTTGGGGGCCAATTTCTTAAGTGTTTATTGGCTCAAGGGCAAATTTTTTAACTGTTTATAGGCTCGGGGGCCAACTTCTTTATTGTTTAAGGGTTCAGGGGCCAACTTTATAAAAGTTTGTGGGCTCGGGAGCCAACTTCTAAAGTGTTTATTGGCTCAAGGGCCAACTTCTTCACTATTTTTGGCTCCGGAGCCAACTTCTTCAATATTTTTGGGCTCGGGGGCCAACTTCTTAATGGTTTATGGGTTCAGGGGCCTACTTCTAAACAGTTTGTGGGCTCGGGAGCCAACTTCTTAAGTGTTTATTGGCTTGAGGGCCAATTTCTTCACTATTTTTGGTCTCGGGGGCCAACTTCCTAACTATTTATGGGGTCGAGGGCCACCTTCTTCACTGTTTATGGGCTCTAGGCCAACTTCTTAACTATTTATGGTCTCGTGGGCCAACTTCTTAAATGTTTATGGGCTCTGAGTGTGAGGGATCTAGATCCCTCAGCTAGTTTTCCTAGTTTCTAGAGCAGGCTAGACACTCTAGAAATTGAAGCTTTCAAAAATAACATATGCTTGTTGGGTGTTGAATGAAAGCTTATGTCAAGAACTATCACTTGAGAGTAGTTAGAAGTCTGTGATTGCTCTGTAGAGAGAATTACAGAGATTTTCCTGTTTCTGTGAAATAGGATGTGAGTTGAGAGTGAGTGTGAGAGGATACTAGACTAAAACCGTTAGAGGTGGGGGGGAAGAGTGGGGGAGCGCTGCCTCACCCCCCCCACATGGGAGACATCACGCCACTCCTTAGGCCTCCTCCTCCTTGTGACGTCACAAGACGCCGAGGGTGACGGAGAGAGGTGATTGGTTTGGGGCACGTGTGGTCCAAGCCTAGTTTTGGCGCGAAGAATTCTGATTGGGGGCGGCACGAGGGCCTGTGCCGGCTCCAAGCTGATTGGTTTAGGCAGTGTAGGGAGTAGGTATGGGTATCTGGTACCCTTAGCCCGCGAAATCGGGTAGTTTGAATTGGGCGGCCAGGGAAGGAAGAGGTGTTTGGGTGGGGCGGCACGCTTGCCGCCTCCACCCCCTGTTAATCGCTTCTGTCGTCCAAATTACTCGATTGGTGGCACTCCTGCCATCAGGGGTTGTCTCAAGGCCTAATTAAGTGAATTGGGGCCAGGGATTTACGGTAGAAACAGTAAAAAGCTAAGGGACAGTTGACTGTGTGAACGCATGAGGCAGGCTGGCAGAAGCCTCGTGGAGTATCAGATTGATCCCTCATCCCTCGGGTCTGAGCATCCTGTCTAGTGGCAATGGACAATTGATGTTGGCCAGTGTACGCGTATGTGTGATTGCAGGCCCATGTTGGACTCTGCATTCCGCCAGGCTGCGTCAGTATGGGACGCCGCCTGGGGACGCCACCAACCATTGTCACCCCAGTGTAGAACAAAGGCATGGTTCTAGAGTGATGGGGTGGAGATTCCCCAGCCGCATGGGTACTCCTGTGGGCGGCAGCCTGCCAGCCCGCGGCCACCCGTGGCCACCCGCGCCTGCCCGCGCGCCGGCCACCCCAGGCCACCCACCCGCCTGCCCGCGAGGCGGCCACCCAGGCCACCCGCGAGCCGGCCACCCCAGGCCACCCAACCCCCCCTCTCTCAGCTCGGGAGGGGCGCTGTGGCCACCTGCCTTGGCCACATGCCTTGGCCACTTTCCCGGGACAGCCTAGGGCCACATCTTGTCGACGCATGAGGAGCAAGCCAGCTAAGTGTGTCAGCTAAAAGCTAAGTGTGGTAGTCAGTTTTGGGAATGAGAAAAAAATAAGGCAGTAGAAATGAGTAGAAATGAGTACTGTTACAGTGTGATGAGTACCGGTGGATGTTCCCGGTAAGAGTTATCTCAGAGCCTCGCCAGGCTAGGAAAAAACAGCTGGGGGGCAGCTGTCAGTGGAATCCAGATGTCGGGTAGGGGCGGTACCTGGAGATAGAGATTATACACGGGACCACGCTGTATGGTAGTATGTTGGTAGACTGACTAGAGGATGTGACCAGTCAGTGTAGAGATTTACCATATAAGTGATCCAGCCTGTCTGTTCTATATAATCGTTCAGGCTGGATTAATGCCATAGAGTACAGTAAAATTATAATCATTAGAGGTAGTCAGGAGTGTCAGTGAGGACCCCTGAAGTCTGTGTAATTAGTACATATTACTTGGTGATATAATTTTCAGAGAGTAGGTGAAGGCCATTTCTATGTGTTTATTTGCATGTCTATGTACTGTGTTGTGTGGTGGTCAGTAGAGGTGATTGCTGACCGAGTGCCTAATGATGTCATTAGCATGTGGGGTATGCTGACGGCATCATTATGTTGCAGGTTTGTGCAGTGTTGTTATCAGTATACAATATTATTGCCCCAGGAACTGTGTTGAGGGTAAGGGACCTCTAGGATTATTCAGGGGAATTTTCAGTACTTAATGAGAGCAGGCAATTGATGGGTTAATTGCCTGGCTGAAGTATGTGTGTGTTCACAGTATTCCTTTGCAATCGGGTGCAAATAAAAGAAGAGGAGGGGCAGTAATATTAGTATACTTGTGTGTGTTGCACAACCGTGTGTTTTATTGTGTGGGCACAGTAATTAGCGAGTTGCAGTGCTGCAACTATATGTGTGGGTAGTGCTGATAGGATGTTGCATGCCATTATAGTGTGACCTATGTAACGCTGGGGTTACTTTGTTCTTTAAGTTATGTTGAGGACTTAAGGATTCAGTGAGTTAATTAAGGGGTAATTAACTGGATAAGGGGTGCACACTTAGTATTGGGGAGTGAGTGAGGGCTGTTATAAGAGGGAACAGTGTTGAGCGAGAATGAGATACGTCTCGGGAGCAATTAATTGTCCATGTGACAGTTAATTGACCACTCTAGCTAATTATGTAATTAGCCTTCTCATCATGAATTCACGTAGTGGGAGAGGTTCTGTCAGAGTCTGTCAGTATTTGTGTTAACGTAATATGCTCGAGACTAATTACCTTTCAGGGGTATAGCATTAGTGGCTCATGTTAATTAGTGGAGTAATTAGCATTGGAGAGCTCCGGTGACTCGGTAAAGCGAGGTCATGGAGCTAGCATAAATCGTTGTATTAATCATATCCTGTCTGAGGACAGTGGATTATTGGCACATCTTGTTAATTAGGGTAATTAACTCCTTTCCCGTGAATTCACAGTGTTTGATGAGACCTGCTTAGGCAGTGCGGAGCGAGACGTATTTATGGAGGATTAATTATCGGTCCTGGTGACAGGTAATTAATGGCTCAGCAGTAATTAGTGCCCTAATTAGGGTAATTAACACTCACTAGTAAATTTTTGACACAGACTGTGGAGAAGCTACCAAGTTAGGGTAGGCTTAGTTAACGTAACTCAATGGGGATGTAATTAGTGGTCCGTTTGACCTTAATTGAGAATTACTCACTGAATACTTGCAAGGAGTCAAGTGTGTTGTAATATGTTGAGTTATTGTTAACAAGAGAGAGACAAGTGTTAAAGATTAACGTAGAGTATCATCATGTTGTTGTCTAGTGGGAGACAATTGTTTGTGATTACCGTAGTACTTTGTTGCTGACTGCTGCGATCAGTCAATTAACGTAATTAATCACTTCAGGCAATTTCTTTTGGTTGTCGTCTGGTGACGAGAGTAGAGTCATACTAGGGATCTGTGGAGCTGTGTCCCAGAATTCCCGCCTTGCCTGTCGGTGTATCGGGTTACAACAGGGCAACTTCTTAGAGGGAGTTGCAAAGAGTGTTCACACGGGGTTGTGATAGGGGGGAGTCACTGTTAGACTTCCACCTAGTTACGTGGGTCTCTCCTGGGGGGCGGGAGGACTCCTAAGCTTGTGATTATAGTAGCTGTCAGGGAAACCGTGACACTATTGATTGCCTGCTTGTGTCTTTGTTTCAGTGGATCCTTCATTTGTTCAGTTAGTTCATGTTATCAGCCCGAAGTGTCAGCAAGATGGAGCCTGCTGTCACTTCTCGAGGGGCTGTTGAATAGCTGTGTTGCAAATGCCACTTGATGTACAATAACGTAACCATTCGCTGTGGTGTAACTTAGTCTGTGATATTTTCTTTGATTTGCAATATTGCGTCATCAGTGGGCACACCTGTGTTCAGGTTAGTTCAGTATGCAGCCTCACAGCAAGGGTTGCTATTTAGCTGTTTGTTATCGTGCCATTGGATTGACATTAACGTAACGTAAACTCGGTAATGTAGTAGTTAGTCTCTTGTTATTAATAAATTGTTATGTTATAGAAAACAGTCTTTGATGTCAACCCTTCAACCATATTATTCCACTATATTTCTGCATAATATTATTAAATGTTGATGTGATCTTGATAAGGCGGCTGTTCTTGGGAATTCGAATTCCAATTCATAGCGCCACTTCAAATATAAATATTTGATTGTGAGAACCCGTCGGTTACCCTTTATTAGTTTTAACGTCCTGTTTAACTAGAAGGAGCCAGCGGCCAATTGTGGACAGGTTTTCACCCTTGTTGGTGGAGGCCTGGCGGTTTGCTCCCGCTTTTCCTTTTTCTACTGGACTCATGCTTAACTGCCGTGAGCAGACTTTAAACTTGTAGTCCACCTCTTAAGGGAGGTAGGCGTAGAGAAAAATCTCACAGCTGGCGCCCAACGTGGGGCTATGCAACTTGGGTTCGAGCCCATGAAGAGTAGTCTTATTGAATTTTTAAAGTAACATAAAATATCGTTGCAGAATATTGTGGAACAGTATTGTTGGAGGTATGTTTTGTGCACGGTTGTCACACGTAGGTACACACACCACACACACACAGTATGAAAGAGGTATTTCATGGTAGATATGGGGAAATCTGTCTGGCTTTTTGTGGCTGCGAGCTAGTGGACATTGACACACTCATTGGTGAGGGGTGTCAGCTCAGCAGCAGGTGTCGTGGACACACAGCCAGCGTGCAACAGTGGTTGCAAGAGTGCACTCAGGATCTGCCTGAGGTGCAAGACACCACCTACCTTAGGGTAGAAGAAGCTTCTAGAAGTGACCTCAAGTGTGAGAGGTCTTATTGGACGACACTGTAGTTGTCAAGGGTGTCATAGGAGTGTAGTTATTGTTACACAGTAGGATCTTAGTGGGAGGTCGCGCCACCAGAGTAGGATCCAAGTAGACTTCTTTAGAGAAGTGGAGTAATTCATCTGTAGTTAGACAGGTGATGGAATTTCTTGCCAGAGTGGGGACTGTACAACCCCAGGAAGAATTCATGGTAGTCACTAGAGAGGTTGAGCAGAGGCTCCCGTTTGCAGAGGTGACAGCAAGGCCGAGTTCGAGCCTGATGGTGAGAGCGCAGCAAGTCAGTGCTGGCTCAAGTGCAGATTGCAAGGAGGCAATCTCACACAGGGAAGGGAAGACAAACCCACCCTAGTGCACTTAACCCGGTGACAAGGTATGAAGGTAAAGATGCCTAGCTTGGCAGTTTTGAGAAAGACGATTCGATGGATGCATACATCGATCGCCTTTTGAGGAAAGGCTGCCAATGCAAGATGGCAAGGGTCATTTTGGGCTGGTGATTTTCCATGGTTCAGATCCCCAGCAGCATAATGATTTTGTTCTTTAAGGATTGCCTTGGTAAAGGGTTATAGTAGATCTGCAGAGGGAATGCTGATCACATTCCAAGTTAGGTCCATGGGAGAACTAGACAAGAGGGTTTGACAGATGTCAAAAGTTGTGCTTGAGTCCTTGTTAGAGTAGGGGGACCTAGGAGAAGCAAGGGAGGGACCCCAGGCTCAGTAGGGGAGCATAGGTACTTGTAGAAGAGGGTTTTCTCCCAGATAGTTCAGTCGGTAGAGCAAGACCGGCTGGTGTTGGGCAGTTGGACAGTGAGAGTGATCCTGTCAACTTGTTGCTAGGTCAGGTGGAGGACTGACAGTAAGTCTTTTGTAGGCTGAGGGGAGTGTAGAAGTGCTTCACCGGTAAGGCCACACCAGTGTGTTGCTCATGTGTCCAGCATGACACAGACCGAGGATGGAAATGGGAGGTCCAGTGTTGGAAATGGTTGCGAGGTGTTGAACCGGCCAGGACCAGAGCTGGAGCCGAACATGTTGCCACTCCAAGGTCGGGCAGCACCACCAGGGTGATCCGGTGGTAGTGCACAGAGACCCTCAGGCCAGGATGGATAGGAAACAGAGTTTCACACTCCACACTTGTTTAGCTAGTACACCTGTTGGGCAGGTGTGTGCAGAAAAACTAGCTGGTGTTTTGAATGTATTTTCCTTGCAGGAAAATATATTCTTTAGTGGGAGGTTGTGTGAGGGATCTAGATCCCTCAGCTAGTTTTCCTAGTTTCTAGAGCAGGCTAGACACTCTAGAAATTGAAGCTTTCAAAAATAACATATGCTTGTTGGGTGTTGAATGAAAGCTTATGTCAAGAACTATCACTTGAGAGTAGTTAGAAGTCTGTGATTGCTCTGTAGAGAGAATTACAGAGATTTTCCTGTTTCTGTGAAATAGGATGTGAGTTGAGAGTGAGTGTGAGAGGATACTAGACTAAAACCGTTAGAGGTGGGGGGGAAGAGTGGGGGAGCGCTGCCTCACCCCCCCCACATGGGAGACATCACGCCACTCCTTAGGCCTCCTCCTCCTTGTGACGTCACAAGACGCCGAGGGTGACGGAGAGAGGTGATTGGTTTGGGGCACGTGTGGTCCAAGCCTAGTTTTGGCGCGAAGAATTCTGATTGGGGGCGGCACGAGGGCCTGTGCCGGCTCCAAGCTGATTGGTTTAGGCAGTGTAGGGAGTAGGTATGGGTATCTGGTACCCTTAGCCCGCGAAATCGGGTAGTTTGAATTGGGCGGCCAGGGAAGGAAGAGGTGTTTGGGTGGGGCGGCACGCTTGCCGCCTCCACCCCCTGTTAATCGCTTCTGTCGTCCAAATTACTCGATTGGTGGCACTCCTGCCATCAGGGGTTGTCTCAAGGCCTAATTAAGTGAATTGGGGCCAGGGATTTACGGTAGAAACAGTAAAAAGCTAAGGGACAGTTGACTGTGTGAACGCATGAGGCAGGCTGGCAGAAGCCTCGTGGAGTATCAGATTGATCCCTCATCCCTCGGGTCTGAGCATCCTGTCTAGTGGCAATGGACAATTGATGTTGGCCAGTGTACGCGTATGTGTGATTGCAGGCCCATGTTGGACTCTGCATTCCGCCAGGCTGCGTCAGTATGGGACGCCGCCTGGGGACGCCACCAACCATTGTCACCCCAGTGTAGAACAAAGGCATGGTTCTAGAGTGATGGGGTGGAGATTCCCCAGCCGCATGGGTACTCCTGTGGGCGGCAGCCTGCCAGCCCGCGGCCACCCGTGGCCACCCGCGCCTGCCCGCGCGCCGGCCACCCCAGGCCACCCACCCGCCTGCCCGCGAGGCGGCCACCCAGGCCACCCGCGAGCCGGCCACCCCAGGCCACCCAACCCCCCCTCTCTCAGCTCGGGAGGGGCGCTGTGGCCACCTGCCTTGGCCACATGCCTTGGCCACTTTCCCGGGACAGCCTAGGGCCACATCTTGTCGACGCATGAGGAGCAAGCCAGCTAAGTGTGTCAGCTAAAAGCTAAGTGTGGTAGTCAGTTTTGGGAATGAGAAAAAAATAAGGCAGTAGAAATGAGTAGAAATGAGTACTGTTACAGTGTGATGAGTACCGGTGGATGTTCCCGGTAAGAGTTATCTCAGAGCCTCGCCAGGCTAGGAAAAAACAGCTGGGGGGCAGCTGTCAGTGGAATCCAGATGTCGGGTAGGGGCGGTACCTGGAGATAGAGATTATACACGGGACCACGCTGTATGGTAGTATGTTGGTAGACTGACTAGAGGATGTGACCAGTCAGTGTAGAGATTTACCATATAAGTGATCCAGCCTGTCTGTTCTATATAATCGTTCAGGCTGGATTAATGCCATAGAGTACAGTAAAATTATAATCATTAGAGGTAGTCAGGAGTGTCAGTGAGGACCCCTGAAGTCTGTGTAATTAGTACATATTACTTGGTGATATAATTTTCAGAGAGTAGGTGAAGGCCATTTCTATGTGTTTATTTGCATGTCTATGTACTGTGTTGTGTGGTGGTCAGTAGAGGTGATTGCTGACCGAGTGCCTAATGATGTCATTAGCATGTGGGGTATGCTGACGGCATCATTATGTTGCAGGTTTGTGCAGTGTTGTTATCAGTATACAATATTATTGCCCCAGGAACTGTGTTGAGGGTAAGGGACCTCTAGGATTATTCAGGGGAATTTTCAGTACTTAATGAGAGCAGGCAATTGATGGGTTAATTGCCTGGCTGAAGTATGTGTGTGTTCACAGTATTCCTTTGCAATCGGGTGCAAATAAAAGAAGAGGAGGGGCAGTAATATTAGTATACTTGTGTGTGTTGCACAACCGTGTGTTTTATTGTGTGGGCACAGTAATTAGCGAGTTGCAGTGCTGCAACTATATGTGTGGGTAGTGCTGATAGGATGTTGCATGCCATTATAGTGTGACCTATGTAACGCTGGGGTTACTTTGTTCTTTAAGTTATGTTGAGGACTTAAGGATTCAGTGAGTTAATTAAGGGGTAATTAACTGGATAAGGGGTGCACACTTAGTATTGGGGAGTGAGTGAGGGCTGTTATAAGAGGGAACAGTGTTGAGCGAGAATGAGATACGTCTCGGGAGCAATTAATTGTCCATGTGACAGTTAATTGACCACTCTAGCTAATTATGTAATTAGCCTTCTCATCATGAATTCACGTAGTGGGAGAGGTTCTGTCAGAGTCTGTCAGTATTTGTGTTAACGTAATATGCTCGAGACTAATTACCTTTCAGGGGTATAGCATTAGTGGCTCATGTTAATTAGTGGAGTAATTAGCATTGGAGAGCTCCGGTGACTCGGTAAAGCGAGGTCATGGAGCTAGCATAAATCGTTGTATTAATCATATCCTGTCTGAGGACAGTGGATTATTGGCACATCTTGTTAATTAGGGTAATTAACTCCTTTCCCGTGAATTCACAGTGTTTGATGAGACCTGCTTAGGCAGTGCGGAGCGAGACGTATTTATGGAGGATTAATTATCGGTCCTGGTGACAGGTAATTAATGGCTCAGCAGTAATTAGTGCCCTAATTAGGGTAATTAACACTCACTAGTAAATTTTTGACACAGACTGTGGAGAAGCTACCAAGTTAGGGTAGGCTTAGTTAACGTAACTCAATGGGGATGTAATTAGTGGTCCGTTTGACCTTAATTGAGAATTACTCACTGAATACTTGCAAGGAGTCAAGTGTGTTGTAATATGTTGAGTTATTGTTAACAAGAGAGAGACAAGTGTTAAAGATTAACGTAGAGTATCATCATGTTGTTGTCTAGTGGGAGACAATTGTTTGTGATTACCGTAGTACTTTGTTGCTGACTGCTGCGATCAGTCAATTAACGTAATTAATCACTTCAGGCAATTTCTTTTGGTTGTCGTCTGGTGACGAGAGTAGAGTCATACTAGGGATCTGTGGAGCTGTGTCCCAGAATTCCCGCCTTGCCTGTCGGTGTATCGGGTTACAACAGGGCAACTTCTTAGAGGGAGTTGCAAAGAGTGTTCACACGGGGTTGTGATAGGGGGGAGTCACTGTTAGACTTCCACCTAGTTACGTGGGTCTCTCCTGGGGGGCGGGAGGACTCCTAAGCTTGTGATTATAGTAGCTGTCAGGGAAACCGTGACACTATTGATTGCCTGCTTGTGTCTTTGTTTCAGTGGATCCTTCATTTGTTCAGTTAGTTCATGTTATCAGCCCGAAGTGTCAGCAAGATGGAGCCTGCTGTCACTTCTCGAGGGGCTGTTGAATAGCTGTGTTGCAAATGCCACTTGATGTACAATAACGTAACCATTCGCTGTGGTGTAACTTAGTCTGTGATATTTTCTTTGATTTGCAATATTGCGTCATCAGTGGGCACACCTGTGTTCAGGTTAGTTCAGTATGCAGCCTCACAGCAAGGGTTGCTATTTAGCTGTTTGTTATCGTGCCATTGGATTGACATTAACGTAACGTAAACTCGGTAATGTAGTAGTTAGTCTCTTGTTATTAATAAATTGTTATGTTATAGAAAACAGTCTTTGATGTCAACCCTTCAACCATATTATTCCACTATATTTCTGCATAATATTATTAAATGTTGATGTGATCTTGATAAGGCGGCTGTTCTTGGGAATTCGAATTCCAATTCATAGCGCCACTTCAAATATAAATATTTGATTGTGAGAACCCGTCGGTTACCCTTTATTAGTTTTAACGTCCTGTTTAACTAGAAGGAGCCAGCGGCCAATTGTGGACAGGTTTTCACCCTTGTTGGTGGAGGCCTGGCGGTTTGCTCCCGCTTTTCCTTTTTCTACTGGACTCATGCTTAACTGCCGTGAGCAGACTTTAAACTTGTAGTCCACCTCTTAAGGGAGGTAGGCGTAGAGAAAAATCTCACACTGAGGCCAACTTCTTTACTATTTTTGGGCTCGGGGGCCAACTTCTTAACTGTTTATGGACTCGGTGGCCAACTTCTTAACTATTTATGGGATCGGGGGCCAATTTCTGCACTGTTTATGGGCTCAGGGGCTAAATTCTTAACTGTTTATGGGCTCGGGGGCAAACTTCATAACTGTTTATGGGCTCGGGGGCCAACTTCTTAACTGTTTATGGATTCGGGGGCCAACCTCTTAACTGATTAAGGGCTTAGGGACCGTCTTCTTAGCTTTTTATGGGCTCCGAGGTCAACTTCTTAACAGATTATGGGCTCGGGCGCAAACTTCCTAACTGTTTATGGGCTCGGGGCCAACTTTATAACTGTTTATGGGCTCGGTGGAAAGCTTCTTAACTTTTTAGGTGCTCGGAGCCATATTCTTAATTGTTCTTGGGCACTGTGGCCAACTTCTTAACTGTTGTTGGCTCGTGGGCCAACTTCTTAACTGTTTATGGGCTCAGGGGCAAAGTTCTTAACTGTTTATGGGCTCGGGGGCCAACTTCTTAATTGTTTCTGGGCTCGGGGGCCAACTTCTTAACTGTTTATGGGCTCGGGAACGACTTCTTTGTAATTTATGGGCTCGGAAAACGTCTTCCTTATTGTTTATGGGCTCGGGGCCAAATTCTTAACTATTTATAGGCTCGGGGACCATCTTCCTGACTGATTATGGGCTCTGGGGCCAACTTTTTAACTGTATATCGGCTCAGTGGCCAACTTCTTTATAGTTTATGGGCTCGGGGACCATCTTCTTAATTGTTTATGGGCCCGGGGCCACCTTCCTCACTGTTTATAGGCTTAGGGGCCAACTTCTTAACTATTTATTTGCTCAGGGCCAACTTTTAAATAGTTTTTTTAATCGGGCGCCAACTTCTTCACTGTTCATGGGCTCAGGGCCAACATCTTAACTCTTTATGGGCGCGGGAATCCACGTCTTAACTGTTTATGGGCCCGGAGGTCAACTTCTTAATAGTTTCTGGGCTTGGGGGCCAACTTCTTAACTGTTTACAGGCTCGTGGGCCAACTTCTTAACTGTTTATTAGGTCGGGGACTGTCTTCTTAACTGTTTATGGACTCGGGGGCAAGCTTCTTAACTGTTTAACAGTTCGGGGGCCAACTTCTTAACTGTTTAACTGTTCGGGGGCCAACTTCTTCAACGTTTATGGGCTCGAAGGGCCAACTTCTTCACTGTATATGGGCTAGGAGCCAACTTCTTAACTGTTTAACTGTTCGGGGTCCAATTTCTTTACCGTTTATGGGCTCAGTGGCCATCTTTTTAACTGTTTATGGGCTCGGGGGCGAACTTCTTCACTGTTTATAGCTCAGGGGCCAACTTCTTAACTGTTTATGGGCTCTGGGCCTTCTTCTTAACTGTTTATTGGCTCGGATGCCAACTTCTTAACTTTTTATATGCTTGGGGGCCAACTTCTTAACTGATTAAGGGCTTAGGTACCGTCTTCTTAGCTTTTTATGGGCTCAGGGGCCAATTTCTGCACTGTTTATGGGCTCAGGGGCTAAATTCTTAACTGTTTATGGGGCTCGAGGACAAACTTCTCAACTGTTTATGGGATCGGGCTCCCACTTGTTAATAGTTATATGCTCAGGGACCATCTTCTTAATTGTTTATGGGGGCTTGGGGGCCAACTTCTTTACTGTTTATGGGCTCGGGGACCATCTTCTTAACTGTTTATGGGCTCGGGGGGCCAACTTCTTTACTGTTCATAGGCTCGGGCAACTTCTTAACTGTTTATGGGCTCGGGGCCAACTTCTTAACTGTTTATTAGCTCAAGGGGCCAGCATCTTAACTGTTTATGGGCTCGGGGACCGTTTTCTAAAATTTTTATGGGTTCAGGGGCCAACTTCTTAACTGTTTATGGGCTCGATTGCCAACTTCTTAACTGTTTATGGGCTCGAGGACTCACTTCTTAACTTTTTGTGGGCTAGGGGCCAACTTCTTGTTTTTAGGCATGGGGACCGTCTTCTTAGCTGTTTATGGGCTCAGGGGCAAACTTCTTATCTGTTTAACTGTTCGGAGGCCAACTTCTAAACTGTTTAACTGTTCGGGG
Organism: Procambarus clarkii; assembly: GCF_040958095.1. NCBI lineage: Eukaryota > Metazoa > Arthropoda > Malacostraca > Decapoda > Cambaridae > Procambarus > Procambarus clarkii. Next base: position 46,270,261 of record NC_091154.1, read on the forward strand.
GCCAACTTCTTCAATGTTTATGGGCGCAGGGACCAACTTCTTAACTGTTTATTGGCTAGAGGGCCAACTTCTTCAATATTTTGGGGCTCGGGGACCAACTTCTTAACTGTTTATGGGCTCGGGGGCCAACTTCTTAACTGTTTATGGGCTCGGGGGCCAACTTCTTAATTGTTTATGGGTTTCAGGGGCCACCTTTTTAACAGTTTGTGGGCTCGGGAGCCAACTTCTAAAGTGTTTATTGGCTCAAGGGCCAACTTCTTCACTTTTTTGGGGCTCGGGAGCCAACTTCTTAACTATTTATGAACCAGGGGCCAATTTGTTCACTATTTTTGGGCTCGGGGGCCAAATTCTTAACTGGTTATAGGCTCTGGGGCCAACTTCTTCACTATTTTTGGACTCAGGAGCCAACTTCTTAACTGTTTATTGGCTCGAAGGCCAACTTCTTCACTATTTTTGAGCTCGGGGGCCAACTTCTTAACTGTTTATTAGCTCGAGGGCCAACTTCTTCACTGTTTTTGGGCTCGTGGGCCAACTTCTTAACTGTTTATTGGCTCGAGGGCCAACTTCTTCACTATTTTTGGGCTCGGGGGCCAAATACTTAACTGGTTATAGGATCGGTGGCCAACTTCTTCACTATTATTGGACTCGGGGGGGCCAACTTCTTAACTATTTACAGGCTCAGGGACCCAACTTCTTCACGGTTTATGGGCGCGGGGACCAATTTCTTAACTGTTTATTAGCTCGAGGGCCAAATTCTTCACCATTTTTTGGCTCGGGGGGCCAACTTCTTAACTGTTTATGGGCTCGGGGGCTAAATTCTTAACTGTTTATAGGCTCGGGAGCAAACTTCTTAACTGTTTATGGGCTCGGGGGCAAACTTCTTAACTGTATAAGGGCTTGGGGGCCAACTTCTTAGTTGTTTATGGCCTCTGGAACCGTCTTTTTTAACTATTTATTAGCATGGGGGCCAACTTCTTAACTGATTATGGGCTTAGGGACCGTCTTCTTAATAGTTTATGGGCTCAGGGTCCAACTTCAAATCTGTTTATGGGCTCAGGGGCAAACTTTTTAACTGTTTATGTGCTCGGGGACCGTCTTCTTAACTGTTTATGGGCTCAGGGGTTACCTTCTTAACTGTTTATGGTCTTGGTGGCAAAATTCTTAACTTTTTATGGACTCGGGGCCATCTTCTTAATAATTTATGGGCTCGGAAAACATCTTCTTAATTGTTTATGGGCTCAGAGCCAAATTCTTAACTATTTATGGGCTCAGGGACCATCTTCCTAACTGTTTATGGGCTCGGGGGCCAACTTCTTAACTGTTTATCAGCTCGTTGGCCAACTTCTTAATTGTTTATGGGCCCGGTGGCCAACTTCTTTACAGTTTATGGGCTCGTGGACCATCTTCCTAATTTTTTATGGGCTCGGGGCCACCATCTTAACTGTTTATGGGCTTAGGGGCCAACTTCTTAACTATTTATTGGCTCACAGCCAACTTTTAAATAGTTTTTGGAATCGGGGGCCAACTTCTTAACTGTTTATGGGCTCAGGGCCAACATCTTAACTGTTTATGGGCTTTGGGACCCACTTCTTAATAGTTTATGGGCTCGGGGACCATCTTCGTAATTGTTTATGGGGATCGGGGGCCAACTTCTTAACTGTTTGTGGGCTCGGGGGCCAACTTCTTTACCGTTTATGGGCTCGGGGCCAACTTCTTAACTGTTTATGGGCTCGGGGCCAGCTTCTTTACTGTGTATGGGCTCGGGTGCCAGCTTCTTAACTGTTTATGTGCTCGGGGGCTACCTTCTTCACTGTTTATAGCCTCGGGGGCCAACTTCTTAACTGTTTATGGCCTCGGGGGCCATCTTCCTAATTGTTTATGGGTTCAGGGGCCACCTTCTTAACTGTGTATAGGCTCGGGGGCCAACTTCATAACTGTTTATTAGCTCGGGGACCTACTTCCTAACAGTTTATGGGCTCGGGGACCCACTTCTTAACTTTTTATGGGCTAGGGGCCAACTTCCTAATTGTTTTTGGGCTCGGGGACCGTCTTCTTAACTGTTTATGGGCTCAGGGGTAAATTTGTTAACTGTTTAACTGTTCGAGGGCCAACTTCTTAACTGTTTAACTGTTCGTGGGCCAACTTCTTCAATGTTTATGGGCTCGAGGGTCCAACTTCTCACTGTTTAACTGTTTGTGGGCCAACTTCTTCAATTTTTATGAGCTCGAGGTCCAACTTCTCACTGTTTATTGGCTCGAGGGCCAACTTCTTCACTATTTTTGGCTCGGGGGGAGCCAACTTCTTAACTGTTTATTGGCTCAGGGTCCAACTTCTTAACTGTTTATGGGCTCAGGGGCGTCCTTCTTCACTGTTTATTGGCTCTGGGGCAAATTTCTTAATTGTTTATGGGCTAGGGGACCATCTTCTTAACTGTTCATTGGCTCGGGGCCAACTTCTTAACTGTTTGTGGGCTCGGTGCGCCAACTTCTTTAATGTTTATTGGCTCGGGGCCATCTTCTTAACTGTTTAACTGTTCTGGTGCCAACTTTTTCACTTTTTACGGGCTCGGGGCCAGTTTCTTCACTGTTTATGTGCCCGGGGCCAACTGATTAACTGATTAACTGTTCGGGGGCCAACTTCTTTACTATTTATGGGCTCGTGGGCCAACTTCTTCACTATTTTTGGGTTCGGGGGCCAACTTCCTAACTATTTATGGGCTCGACGGCCAACTTCTTAAATGTTTGTTGGGTCGAGGGCCAACTTCTTCACTATTTTTTGGTTCGGGGGCAAACTTCTTAACTGTTTATGGGCTCCGGGCCAACTTCTTAACTGTTTGTAATCTCCGGGGCCAACTTCTTAACTGTTTATGTGCTCGGGGGCCAACTTCTTAACTATTTATTGCCTCAGGGTCAACTTTTAAATAGTTTTTGGAATCGGGGGCCAACTTCTTCACTGTTTATGGGCTCAGGGCAAACATTTTAACTGTTCATGGGCTCGGGGATCCACTTCTTAACTGTTTATGGGTTCGGGGGCCAAGTTCTTAATAGTTTATGGGCTCGGGGGCCAACTTCTTAACTGTTTATAGGCTCAGGGGCCAACTTCTTAACTGTTTACAGGCTCAGGGGCCAACTTCTTAACTGTTTATTAGCTCTGGGGCGAGCTTCTTAACTGTTTATGTGCTCGAATGCCAACTTCTTAACTGTTGATGGGCTCGAGGACAAACTTCGTAACTTTTTATGGGCTCGGGGGCCATCTTCTTAATTGTTTATAGGGCTTGGGTGCCAACTTCTTAACTGCTTATGGGCACGGGGACCATCTTCTTAACTGTTTATGGGCTCGGGGGGCCAACTTCTTTACTGTTTATGGGCTCGGGGCCAACTTCTTAACAGTGTACGGGCTCGGGTGTCAAATTCTTAACTGTTTATGGGCTCAGGGGCAAAGTTCTTAACTGATTAACTGTTCGGGGGCCAACTTCTTAACTGTTTAACTGTTCGGGGTCCAATTTCTTCACTGTTTATATGCTCGGGGGCCAACTTCTTCACTGTTTATAGCTCAGGGGCCAACTTCTTAACTGTTTATGGGCTTTGGACCTACTTCTTAACTGTTTATTGGCTCGGGTGCCAACTTCCTAACTGTTTATGTGCTTGGGGGCCAACTTCTTCACTTTTTATGGGATCGGGGGCCAACTTCTTAACTGTTTATGGGCTCTAGGCACACTTGCTTATTGTTTATGGGCTTGGGGGCCCACTTCTTATCTGTTTATGGCCTTGGGGTCCAAATTTCTTAACTATTTATGGGCTCGGGGGGGCCATCTTACTAATTATTTATGGGATCAGGGGCCAACTTCTTAACTGTATATAGGCTCGGGGGCCAACTTCATAACTGTTTATTAGCTCGGGGACCAACTTCTTAACTGTTTATGGGCTTGGGGACTGTCTTCTTAACAGTTTATGGGCCCAGGGGCCAACGTCTTAACTGTTTATTGGCCTGGGGGCAAACTTCTTAACTTTTTATGGGCTCGGAGCCATCTTCCTAATTGTTTATGGGCTCGGGGGCTATATTCTTAACTGTTTTGGGGGCTCGGGGGCTAACTTCTTATATTTTTATGGGCACGAGAGCCAACTTCTTAACTGTTTTTAGGCTCTGGGCCAACTTCTTAACTGTTTACGGGCTCGGAGGTCAACTTCTTAAGTGTTTATTGCCTCGGGAACCGTCTTCTTAACTGTTTATGGGCTCGGTGGCAAACTTGTTATCTTTTTATGGACTCGGGGCCATCTTCTTAATAGTTTATGGGCACTGGGGCCAACTTCTTAACTTTTTATGGGCTCGGGGATCCACTTCTTAACTGTTTATGGGCTCGGGGCCAACTTCTTAACTGTTTATAGGCTCAAGGGCCAACTTCTTAACTGTTTATTAGCTCGGGGGCCAGCATCTTAACAGTTTATGGGCTCGAATGCCAACTTCTTAACTGTTTATGGGCTCGAATGCCAACTTCTTAACTGTTGATGGGATCGAGGACAAACTTCGTAACTTTTTATGGGATCGGGGGCCATCTTCTTAATTGTTTATGGGGCTTGGGGGCCAACTTCTTAACTGCTTATGGGCACGGGGACCATCTTCTTAACTGTTTATGGGCTCGGGGGGCCAACTTCTTTACTGTTTATGGGCTCGGGGCCAACTTCTTAACAGTGTACGGGCTCGGGTGTCAAATTCTTAACTGTTTATGGGCTTGGGGGCAAACTTCTTAACTGATTAACTGTTCGGGGGCCAACTTCTTAACTATTTAGCTGTTGGGGGTCCAATTTCTTCACTGTTTATATGCTCGGGGGCCAACTTCTTCACTGTTTATAGCTCAAGGCCAACTTCTTAACTGTTTATGGGCTTTGGGCCTACTTCTTAACTGTTTATTGGCTCGGGTGCCAACTTCCTAACTGTTTATATGCTTGGGGGCCAACTTCTTCACTTTTTATGGGATCGGGGGCCAACTTCTTAACTGTTTATGGGCTCTAGGCACACTTCCTTATTGTTTATGGGCTTGGGGGCCCACTTCTTAGCTGTTTATGGCCTTGGGGTCCAACTTCTTAACTATTTATGGGCTCGGGGGGGGGCCATTTTACTAATTATTTATGGGATCAGGGGCCAACTTCATAACTGTTTATTAGCTCGGGGACCAACTTCTTAACTGTTTATGGGCTTGGGGACTGTCTTCTTAACAGTTTATGGGCTCAGGGGACAACTTCTTATCTGTTTATGGGCTCGGGGGCCAACTTCTTAACTGTTTATTGGCCTGGGAGCAAACTTCTTAACTTTTTATGGGCTCGGAGCCATCTTCCTAATTGTTTATGGGCTCGGGGGCTATATTCTTAACTGTTTTGGGGGCTCGGGGGCTAACTTCTTATCTTTTTATGTGCACGGGGGCCAACTTCTTAACTGTTTTTAGGCTCCGGGCCAACTTCTTAACTGTTTACGGGCTCGGGGGTCAACTTCTTAAGTGTTTATGGCCTCGGGGCCAACTTCTTAACTGTTTATTGGCTCGGGGCCAACTTCTTAACAGTTTATGGGCTCGGGGGCCAACTTCTTCACTGTTTATTGGCTCTGGGGAAAATTTCTTAATTGTTTATGGGCTAGGGGATCATCTTCTTAACTGTTCATTGGCTCGGGGCCAACTTCTTAACTGTTTATGGGCTTGGGGCGCCAACTTCTTATCTTTTTATGGACTCGGGGCCATCTTCTTAATAGTTTATGGGCACTGGGGCCAACTTCTTAACTTTTTATGGGCTCGGGGGTCAACTTCTTAACTGATTATGGGCTCGGGGCCAACTTCTTAACTGTTTATTGGCTCGGGGCCAACTTCTTAACAGTTTATGGGCTCGGGGGCCAACTTCTTCACTGTTTATTGGCTCTGGGGCAAATTTCTTAATTGTTTATGGGCTAGGGGACCATCTTCTTAACTGTTCATTGGCTCGGGGCCAACTTCTTAACTGTTTATGGGCTTGGGGCGCCAACTTCTTTAATGTTTATTGGCTCGGGGCCATCTTCTTAACTGTTTAACTGTTCTGGTGCCAACTTTTTCACTTTTTACTGGCTCGGGCCAGTTTCTTCCCTGTTTATGGGCTCTGGGCCAACTTCTTATCTGTTTAACTTTTCGGGGGCCAACTTATTTACTGTTTATGGGCTCGGGGGCCAACTTCTTCACTCTTTATGGCTCAGGGGGCCAACTTCTTCACTGTTTTTGGGCTCGGAAGGCCAACTTCTTAACTCTTTACGGGCTCGGGGCCAACTTCTTAACTGTTTTTGGGCTCGGGGACCATCTTCTTAACTGTTTATGGGCGCAGTGGCCACCTTCTCAACTGTTTATGGGCTCGGTGGCAAACTTCTTATCTTTTTATGGACTCGGGGCCATCTTCTTAACAGTTTATGGGCACTGGGACCAACTTCTTAACTGTTTATGGGCTCGGGGGCCACCGTCTTAACTGTTTATGGGATCGGGGGCCAACTTTTTAATTGTTTATGGGCTCTGGGCCAACTTCTTAACTGTTTAACATTTCGGGGGACAACTTCTTCACTTTTTACGGGCTCGGGGCCAACTTCTTAATTGTTTATGGGTTCAGGGGCCAACTTCTTAACTGTTTATAGGCTCTGTCGCCAACTTATTAACTATTTATGGGCTCGTGAGCCAACTTCTTAACTGTTTAACTGTTCGGGGGCCAACTTCTTCACTGTTTATGGGCTCAAAGGCAAACTTCCTAATTGTTTATTGGCTCGAGGGCCAACTTCTTAACTGTTTAACGGCTCGGGGACCATCTTCTTAACTGTTTATTGGCTCAGGTGTCATCTTCTTAACTGTTTATGGGCTCGGGTGTCATCTTCTTAATTGTTTATGTGTTCAGGGCCCAACTTCTTAACTGTTTATGGGCTCAGGGGCCCAACTTCCTTATTGCTTATGTGCTTGATGACCATCTTCTTAACTGTTTATGGGTTCAGTCGCACACTTCTTAAAAGTGTATGAGCTCGGGGACCGTCTTCTTAACTGTTTATTGGCTCGGAGCCAACTTCTTTACTGTTTCTGGGCTCGGGGCAAACTTCTTAACTGTTTAACTGTTCGGGGGACAACTTCTTCACTTTTTACGGGCTCGGGGCCAACTTCTTAATTGTTTATGGGTTCAGGGCCAACTTCTTAACTGTTTATAGGCTCTGGGGCCAACTTCTTAAATGTTTATGGGATCAGGGGCCAACTTCGTAACTGTTTATGGGCTCTGGGGCCAACTTCGTAACTGTTTATGGGCTCGGGGGCCAACTTCGTAACTGTTTATGGGCTCGGGGGCCAACTTCTTAACTGTTTATGGGCTCGGGGGCCAACTTCGTAACTGTTTATGGGCTCTGGGGCCAACTTCTTAACTGTTTATGGGCTCGGGGACCAACTTCTTAACTGTTTATGGGCTCGGGGGCCAACTTCGTAACTGTTTATGGGCTCGGGGACCAACTTCTTAACTGTTTATGGGCTCGGGGACCAACTTCTTAACTGTTTATGGGCTCGGGGGCCAACTTCGTAACTGTTTATGGGCTCGGGGACCAACTTCTTAACTGTTTATGGGCTCGGGGGCCAACTTCTTAACTGTTTATGGGCTCGGGGACCAACTTCTTAACTGTTCATGGGCTCGGGGGCCAACTTCGTAACTGTTTATGGGCTCGGGGCCAACTTCGTAACTGTTTATGGGCTCGGGGGCCAACTTCGTAACTGTTTATGGGCTCGGGGGCCAACTTCGTAACTGTTTATGGGCTCGGGGGCCAACTTCGTAACTGTTTATGGGCTCGGGGGCCAACTTCTTAACTGTTTATGGGCTCGGGGACCAACTTCTTAACTGTTTATGGGCTCGGGGGCCAACTTCGTAACTGTTTATGGGCTCGGGGGCCAACGTCGTAACTGTTTATGGGCTCGGGGGCCAACTTCGTAACTGTTTATGGGCTCGGGGGCCAACTTCGTAACTGTTTATGGGCTCGGGGGCCAACTTCGTAACTGTTTATGGGCTCGGGGGCCAACTTCGTAACTGTTTATGGGCTCGGGGGCCAACTTCGTAACTGTTTATGGGCTCGGGGGCCAACTTCGTAACTGTTTATGGGCTCGGAGACCAACTTCTTAACTGTTTATGGGCTCGGGGACCAACTTCTTAACTGTTTATGGGCTCGGGGGCCAACTTCTTAACTGTTTATGGGCTTGGGGACCAACTTCGTAACTGTTTATGGGCTCGGGGGCCAACTTCGTAACTGTTTATGGGCTCGGGGGCCAACTTCTTAACTGTTTATGGGCTCGGGGGCCAACTTCGTAACTGTTTATGGGCTCGGGGGCCAACTTCGTAACTGTTTATGGGCTCGGGGGCCAACTTCGTAACTGTTTATGGGCTCGGGGGCCAACTTCGTAACTGTTTATGGGCTCGGGGGCCAACTTTGTAACTGTTTATGGGCTCGGGGGCCAACTTCGTAACTGTTTATGGGCTCGGGGGCCAACTTCGTAACTGTTTATGGGCTTGGGGGCCAACTTCGTAACTGTTTATGGGCTCGGGGTCCAACTTCGTAACTGTTTATGGGCTCGGGGGCCAACTTCGTAACTGTTTATGGGCTCGGGGGCCAACTTCGTAACTGTTTATGGGCTCGGGGGCCAACTTCGTAACTGTTTATGGGCTCGGGGGCCAACTTCGTAACTGTTTATGGGCTTGGGGGCCAACTTCGTAACTGTTTATGGGCTCGGGGGCCAACTTCGTAACTGTTTATGGGCTCGGGGGCCAACTTCGTAACTGTTTATGGGCTCGGGGGCCAACTTCTTAACTGTTTATGGGCTCGGGGGCCAACTTCATAACTGTTTGTGGGCTCGGGGGCCAACTTCTTAACTGTTTATGGGCTCGGGGGCCAACTTCTTAACTGTTTATGGGCTCGGGGGCCAACTTCGTAACTGTTTATGGGCTCGGGGGCCAACTTCTTAACTGTTTATGAGCTCGGGGGCCAACTTTGTAACTGTTTATGGGCTCGGGGGCCAACTTCGTAACTGTTTATGGGCTCGGGGGCCAACTTCTTAACTGTTTATGGGCTCGGGGGACAACTTCTTAACTGTTTATGGGCTCGGGGGCCAACTTCGTAACTGTTTATGGGCTCTGGGGCCAACTTCCTAACAGCCTTCAATTGAAAAAAAAGAAAGCTGGAATAATAAATAACACAAAATTTTATGAATAAATCCAATCAAACTACAACAGTCACTCTGGCGTCACAGACTGGTGTCCACAGTCACAGTTGTAGCACTCTGGGAGTACAGACTGGTGCCCACAGTCACAGTTGTAGCACTCTGGGAGTACAGACTGGTGCCCACAGTCACAGTTGTAGCACTCTGGGAGTACAGACTGGTGCCCACAGACACAGTTGTAGCACTCTGGGATCACAGACTGGTGCCCACAGTCACAGTTGTAGCACTCTGGGATCACAGACTGGTGCCCACAGTCACAGTTGTAGCACTCTGGGATCACAGACTGGTGCCCACAGTTACAGTTGTAGCACTCTGGGATCACAGACTGGTGCTCACAGTCACAGTTGTAGCACTCTGGGATCACAGACTGGTGCTCACAGTCACAGTTGTAGCACTCTGGGATCACAGACTGGTGCCCACAGTCACAGTTGTAGCACTCTGGGATCACAGACTGGTGCTCACAGTCACAGTTGTAGCACTCTGGGATCACAGACTGGTGCTCACAGTCACAGTTGTAGCACTCTGGGATCACAGACTGGTGCCCACAGTCACAGTTGTAGCACTCTGGGATCACAGACTGGTGCCCACAGTCACAGTTGTAGCACTCTGGGATCACAGACTGGTGCCCACAGTCACAGTTGTAGCACTCTGGGATCACTCTCGTCCTGATCCTGGCGCGATATTTTGCACCTGTACTGGCTGTGTACAGGTGAGGAATATATACACTCATAGGCCTGTATAGGCTGTGTGCAGATGTGGTACATGTGCAGCCATTGACCTGTAAACGTTGAGTACAGGTGTGGTAAGTGTATAGACAGTGTGAAGGTGCATGTGTACACACCTGTACAGTACTCACCTACTCACCTAGTTGCGCTTGCCGGGGTTGTGCTTCGTCTCTTTCGTCCCGCCTCTCAACTGTCAATCAACTGGTGTACAGATTCCTGAGCCTACTGGGCTCTATCACATCTACATTTGAAACTGTGTATGGAGTCAGCCTCCACCACATCACTGCCTAATGCATTCCATTTATTAATTTCTCTGACACTGAAAAAATCTTTCTATGTCTTTGTGGCTCATCTGGGTACTAAGTTTCCACCTGTGTCCCCTTGTTCGTGTCCCACCCGTGCTGAATAGTTTGTCTTTGTCCACCCTGTCAATTCCCATGAGAATTTTGTAGGAGGTTATCAAGTCTCCCCTTACTCTTCTGTTTTCCTTGGAAGTGAGGTTCAGCTCCTTTAGTCTTTCCTCGTAGCTCATTGCTTTCAGTTCCGGGACGAGCCTGGTGGCATACCGCTGAATCTTCTCTAACTTTGTCTTGTGTTTAATTAGGTACGGATTCCAGGCTGGAGCTGCATATTCCAGGATTAGTCTGACATAAGTGGTATTCAGGGTCCTGAACGATTCCTGAAGAGTGTCCTGAACAGTGTGAAGGTGCATATGTACAGACCTGTACAGACAGTGTGAAGGTACATGAGTACAGACCTGTACAGACAGTGTGAAGGTACATGAGTACAGACCTGTGCAGACAGTGTGAAGGTACATGAGTACAGACCTATACAGACAGTGTGAAGGTACATGAGTACAGACCTGTACAGACAGTGTGAAGGTACATGAGTACAGACCTGTACAGACAGTGTGAAGGTACATGAGTACAGACCTGTACAGACAGTGTGAAGGTACATGAGTACAGACCTATACAGACAGTGTGAAGGTGCATGAGTACAGACCTGTACAGACAGTGTGAAGGTACATGAGTACAGACCTGTACAGACAGTGTGAAGGTGCATGAGTACAGACCTGTACAGACAGTGTGAAGGTGCATGAGTACAGACCTGTACAGACAGTGTGAAGGTGCATGAGTACAGACCTGTATAGACAGTGTGAAGGTGCATGAGTACAGACCTATACAGACAGTGTGAAGGTACATGAGTACAGACCTGTACAGACAGTGTGAAGGTACATGAGTACAGACCTATACAGACAGTACTCACCTAGTTGTGCTTGCGGGGTTGAGCTCTGTCTCTTTGGTCCCGCCTCTCAACCGTCAATCAACAGGTGTACAGGTTCCTGAGTAGTGGAAAAGGTCCCAATGACCGGCAATTTTGCTTTTTTCCCATGCCTGTCATTGGCGCATGGGGTTTTCTCATATTTTTTTCTCCATGCCGGTCATTGGCGCATGGGGTTTTCTTGAATTTTTTTCTACAAGTCGCTCTATGACCCCTACCATTAAGCTCAAGGGGATTAAAATGCCGGTCCCTGGCGCATCCAATTTCCGTTACCCCGGCGACCTTGCACAGACATAACCAATGGTTAATGACGTCACCAGCTAGCCGCTGAGCGTTCCTGCACAGGCACGATCAAGGGGATTAAAAAGCCGGTCTATGAGTCGTGTATTTTGTGATACAACAGTAACCCTGAAACCTAATGTAAAATACCATCAACCCTAAACTATTTTAAATTTCCTATTTACTTCCAACCATCGGCCATTGCATGAAACAAAAGGGGAGCAGCACTGCAAGAAGTTATTTGTGTATTTTTCGAGTTCTTCCCCTGTTACCTGTATTTACCCAGGTATTTTCCTAAATCTAAAAAACCAATCCAATTCATTCCTGTTCTGTTTCATGCTGATACGTTTAATAAGTTATTAATATTCCCCTTTACTATAACCATTCAGTCACACCTCTATTATGTCACCCCTATTTCTTCTTCTTCGTCTTTCTAGAGAATGTAATTTGAGCTTTGACAATCTTTCTTGAAGGATCGTTTATTATGCATAGGGCAAAAAATAAAATGAAAAAACTGCTATCAGTCGTTTATATGAAAAAAACAGAGCCCTGGGCATTGGTGATTTCAATGCGTGTTCAGTAGTAAACCAATATTGTCCTTAACCGCATACACGTCTCACATTCGTTCAAAACATACCTCCCACACCTTACTGTGGCATATAACAAATAAAAAAAACTCATTCAGTAAAAGCAAGCCTCTCATGTTTTAAAATATGGCCTTCTGCGGCTCGAGGCGCGCTAAATGCGGATCCCAGGAGGTACACACATAAGTGTGAACTCTTAATCTGGCTTAATACCTCACCTATACTCTGTGCTTCATCAAAGTTGATATTTAGCTACAATAGCTCGTATTTTCGCTCATTGCTTATATTTTCTGTTATTCATAAACCCTATCAAACCATCCTAACCTAACCTAACCCAACTTATTATATATAACAAACAAATACATTCTTCAGACCAGTTATTGTTGTTGTTTAGTGACATCGTGAAAAGAGACCTCAGGTATAGGGATAAGGTATTACTGGCCATTAGCATATAGGTGTCAAGGTATTACAGCACCTGACTGGTCAACTATGTATGACGTCACCAGATGGCCAATGCGGCCTTTAGCTTCCTACCTGTATATGTACTGTATTTGATGTTATTATTAATCAAAAAATGATTAGACTAACCATCCCCACCTAACCTAATCAGAGGTTTAAGAATATACATTTTAGTCATTCACAACTGTATTCATTATTCAGTGATAACTTCAAAACTAGAATAGCAACCCAATGTCGTACCGCTATTTGAGCAGAATCGTATGTCTGGCATCATGACAGGTAAGATGACCTGGTTTAAGAATATACATTTTAATTATCCACAACTGTAATTATTATTCGGTGATAAGTGCAAAAGTATAACAGCAACCCAAATGTCGTACCGCGATTTTTTGTAGAATCGTACATCTGGCAGCATAGCAGGTGAGCTGAACATAAGAATAAAGATAACTGCAAAAGTCCTATTGGCCCATACGAGGCAGCTCCTATATATTTCCACCCAATCTCATTCATATTCATGTCCACCCTATGCTTAAAGCAACCAAGGGAACCCACTTAAAGTATTAGTGTACAATAATAGATTTAATAAATAGCTGTCATTCTTGTTTTATACACAACAGCAATTATGAAACCCTATTGCTAGATATTCTACTATAATCCACAAGTAGCCACCACACATCTGGCAGCACAGCGGATTAGTAGCTGTGTTCATAGGCTAGTCAACTATCCTCACATCCATCAAATAGCTATCCAAATGTCGCACCTCAATTCATCCATCTAGCAACTCAGCTGGATGCTAGCCACTATATTCATAAGCTAATCATTTCTACACCTCGAAAATAAAAAATCCTAATTTTGCTACACAAATCAGCTAACTTGTTTCTAAACCAACAGTCGCAAATACATGCATACATACCTACACATACTCCACAACCCATACATTCATAGAGAATAGTCTAGTTTTGTGCCACCATTTCCCCCATTAATCAAATGTGATTTATGCCATACACAGAAAATACAGCAGTTGCACGCCAAATATGCCATTTATGCACAAAATATATTATTTACACTCAAAATATACCATCACACAAAAATATGTCATTTATAGACAAAAATATGACATTTACATACAAAAGAAGCCAGTTGCACGCCAAATATGCCATTTACACAATATTGCATGTATACTCAGATTATAACATTTACAGAAAGTATGATATTTGTACAAATATATCAAAATGCTTATGCATTTAGACAATCAAAAATGCGCTTTCACTAAAATTCCACAATTCCACAAACATAATTTTCACAAAATACTCATACATTGTCTCATAAACCAAATACACTTACACCACTAAGGTCTATTTTTTCAGATTACAGAGCTTACACAAAATACACAATTTGCACACAAAAATACAGTTGCACCAGTTCCACGTCAACAAATTAAAAACACAACTTGCATAAATGCACTATTAGTACAAAAATTATTATAAAACATGTACAATTATTGCACAATTTGTGTAATTATTGTACATCTTTGCACAATTAATACAAGAAAACTTGCTATATAATTTCTCGACTTGCACAATGACAATAAATACACAAAGGTATAAATAAACAATTCGTTCATATGCAATTACACAACATGCGCAATTAATAAACAACTTTCACAAATATTACACATCTTTCATAATTATTACACAACTTTCACAAATACATATCTAGCACAAATACGTACAATACATAACTACCTCAAATATGAAAATACACAACTGGCATAAAACACTATTTACACAAATACAATTGCGACATTTACACAACTTGCTCAAAAATAAAATCAATACACAACTGAACAATACATAACTAGCACATATTCATTAAATACACAACTAGAAAATTTCCACAAATACATATACAATTAATACATACGACTTGCACAAAACAATACACAATTTATAGAAATATAATCAATACATAATTGCAATAATCATACGACTTATGCAAAATATATAATCTACACAATCAATACACAAGTATATTAATTGTGCAATATATGTACAAATACAGACACAACCAACTGGGTCAAACAATACACAATTTGCAAGATATTTTTCTAGGTATATTTAGGACATTAATTACAATATGCTGAGTTTAACCAACTCCCCAAAAATCAGAATTTCACATATTAAAAAGGTACATATGACTTCCGATGAGCGCTATTATTAATACATTCATTTTCCATTAATATTTCAACATTATCAGTGCTAAACTATTCATCTAACATATGTCCATTGTTTGTAATACATTCCTTGTTACATCCTCTCCAATCAGGCCACCCATATATATTTATGCAAACCATCTAACAGACTTATTTATTCTAGCCTTAGTTATGTTAGGTTTGGTGAAGTCAGTATTTTATATGATAATTTTAAGAAAATTTGCTATATCTTATCAAAAATGCATGCTATCAAAACCTAAATTCATCAAAATCTTTAAAAAAATATACTTATACTTCACAAATTTACCTAAATTCAACCTAGTAAAAGCTAAACTAACAAAATATGAGCATCCCATATCCTCACATACAAGCCTATAACACCTCTGTCCATACATTACATGAGTTGGCCATATAGCTCGAACCCCAAATAGGAAAATTTACACTATTTCATAAACATGCTAGTTCATGACCCCTAAGATATTATATGTATATGTCCTTCCCTACACGACCTCATCTAACCTGACCTAGCATATCCAAACCTGGATTTGGTTAAAGTTGGCGAAATTTATGCTATGCCACCTAAATATGACCTAATTTATGGCAATTTCCACCAAATATACCCAAATGTTGTGTATCATAGCATCACCAAAGCCCATTTTTACCTACATTTTCTCCTATTCCATCCTACCCTACACAACCTCACCTAACCTATCCTAGCATATCCAAACCTGGATTTGGTTAAAGTCTGCAAAATTGAAGCTATTCCACATAAATTCGACCTAATTTAAGGCAATTCCCACCAAATATCCCCAAATGTTGTGTATCACAGCACTGCCAAAGCCCATTTTTACCTACATTTTCTCCTATTCCATCCTACCCTACACAACCTTACCTAACCTATCCTACCATATCCAAACCTAGATTTGGTTAAAGTCTGCGAAATTTAAGTTATCCCATATAAATTTGTCCTAATTTAAGACAATTTCCACCAAATATACCCAAAAATGTTTTGGAACATAGCACGGCCAAAGCTCATTTTAGCTGAGTTTTCACCTATTCCAACCTGCCCTAGAAAACCCTACCCAGCCTCTCCTGGCATATCCAAAGTCGGATTTGATTATAGTTGGCAAAATTTATGCCTTTCCCACCTAAATTTCACCTAATTTATGCCAATTTCCACCGAATATACCCAAATGTTTTGTATCTTAGCATGGTCACAGTTCATTTCACCCAAGTTTTTCACCTATTCCATCTTACCTTACACAGCCTTACCTAACCTGACCTAGCATATCCCAAGCTAGATTTGATTAGAGTTCGTGAAATTTATGCTTACTCACCTAAATTCAACCTAATTTAAGACAATTTCTACCCAATATACCCAAAATGTTTTGTTACATAGCTCAGCCAAAGACCATTTTAGCCGAGTTTTCACATATTCCAACCTACCCTACATAGCCTTACCTATCCCTGACCTAGCAGATTTGATTAAAGTTGGGGAAATTTAAGCTATCGTTATCAAATTGGAGACAATTTCCACCAAATATGCCTAAATGTTGTGTATCATAGCACAGCCAAAATCTATTTTATCCACATTTTCACCCATTCCAACTAAACCTGGACCCAACCTCAAATGCGACATATACTCAGAGAAGTGATGTTTTTTGGATATGAACCTAAATGCCCGTGCCTAACCTGCAAGAGTCTTGGAGCTTTGTTGAATATTTTATCTATTTTTCTTCGAAAACTGAAGTTTGGGATATGAACCTATCCGCACTGTGCCTAACCTGCTAGGTTTTTTGTTGAACATCGTAACCATATTCATAGAAAAGTGATGTTTTGGATATGGACCTAACAGCCCCTCTCCTTTAAAACTTGGAACTGTGTTCAATATTGTAGATATAGTGTTGGGTATGTGTTTTGTTTTTACACATCAACCCAACTGTCCTGGACCTAACCTCCCTTCATCTAACTTAAAATTTATCGTAAATATGGAAGGAACGTGTTATTTGTGCATCAACCCAACCGTCCTTGACCTAACCTCCATTTATCAAACTTCAAATTTATCATAAATATGGGAGGACCGTGTTATTTGTGCATCAACCCAGCCGTCTTGGGCCTAACCTCCCTTTATCTAACTTCAAATTTATTGTATTTATGGGAAGAAGGTGTTGTTTATGCATCAACCCAACCTCCCTGGACCTAACCTCTGATACACGAATCTTGGTTCAATATTGCATCATACTCGTACCATATTTTTTTTCACATAATTCAACCATCCTCAACCTAACCTCTATTAAATATGGTACGAGTATGATGCAATATTGAACCAAGATTCGTGTATCAGAGGTTAGGTCCAGGGAGGTTGGGTTGATGCATAAACAACACCTTCTTCCCATAAATACAATAAATTTGAAGTTAGATAAAGGGAGGTTAGGCCCAGGACGGCAGGGTTGATGCACAAATAACACGGTCCTCCCATATTTATGATAAATTTGAAGTTTGATAAATGGAGGTTAGGTCAAGGACGGTTGGGTTGATGCACAAACAACACGTTCCTTCCATATTTACGATAAATTTGAAGTTAGATGAAGGGAGGTTAGGTCCAAGACAGTTGGGTTGATGTGTAAAAACAAAACACATACCCAACACTATATCTACAATATTGAACACAGTTCCAAGTTTTAAAGGAGAGGGGCTGTTAGGTCCATATCCAAAACATCACTTTTCTTTGAATATGGTTACGATGTTTAACAAAAAACCTAGCAGGTTAGGCACAGTGCGGATAGGTTCATATCCCAAACTTCAGTTTTCGAAGAAAAATAGATAAAATATTCAACAAAGCTCCAAGACTCTTGCAGGTTAGGCACGGGCATTTAGGTTCATATCCAAAAAACATCACTTCTCTGAGTATATGTCGCATCAGAGGTTAGGTCCAGGTTTAGTTGGAATGGGTGAAAATGTGGATAAAATAGGTTTTGGCTGTGCTATGAAACACAACATTTAGGCATATTTGGTGGAAATTGTCTCCAATTTGATGGCGATAGCTTAAATTTCCCCAACTTTAATCAAATCTGCTAGGTCAGGGATAGGTAAGGCTATGTAGGGTAGGTTGGAATATGTGAAAACTCGGCTAAAATGGTCTTTGGCTGAGCTATGTAACAAAACATTTTGGGTAAATTGGTAGAAATTGTCTTAAATTAGGTTGAATTTAGGTGAGTAAGCATAAATTTCACGAACTCTAATCAAATCTAGCTTGGGATATGCTAGGTCAGGTTAGGTAAGGCTGTGTAAGGTAAGATGGAATAGGTGAAAAACTTGGGTGAAATGAACTTTGACCATGCTAAGATATAAAACATTTGGATATATTCGGTGGAAATTGGCATAAATTAGGTGAAATTTAGGTGGGAAAGGCATAAATTTTGCCAACTATAATCAAATCCGACTTTGGATATGCCAGGAGAGGCTGAGTAGGGTTTTCTAGAGCAGGTTGGAATAGGTGAAAACTCAGCTAAAATGAACCTTGGCTATGCTACGATACAAAACATTTGGGTATATTCGGTGGAAATTGGCATAAATTAGGTAAAATTTAGGTGGGAAAGGCATAAATTTTGCCAACTATAATCAAATCCGACTTTGGATATGCCAGGAGAGGCTGAGTAGGGTTTTCTAGAGCAGGTTGGAATAGGTGAAAACTCAGCTAAAATGAGCTTTGGCCGTGCTATGTTCCAAAACATTTTTGGGTATATTTGGTGGAAATTGTCTTAAATTAGGACAAATTTATATGGGATAACTTAAATTTCGCCGACTTTAACCAAATCTAGGTTTGGATATGGTAGGATAGGTTAGGTAAGGTTGCGTAGGGTAGGATGGAATAGGAGAAAATGTAGGTAAAAATGGGCTTTGGCAGTGCTGTGATACACAACATTTGGGGATATTTGGTGGGAATTGCCTTAAATTAGATCGAATTTAGGTGGGATAGCTTAAATTTCGAAGACTTTAACCAAATCTAGGTTTGGATATGGTAGGATAGGTTAGGTAAGGTTGTGTAGGGTAGGATGAAATAGGAGAAAATGTAGGTAAAAATGGGCTTTGGTGATGCTATGATACACAACATTTGGGTATATTTGGTGGAAATTGCCATAAATTAGGTCATATTTAGGTGGCATAGCATAAATTTCGCCAACTTTAACCAAATCCAGGTTTGGATATGCTAGGTCAGGTTAGATGAGGTCGTGTAGGGAAGGACATATACATATAATATCTTAGGGGTCATGAACTAGCATGTTTATGAAATAGTGTAAATTTTCCTATTTGGGGTTCGAGCTATATGGCCAACTCATGTAATGTATGGACAGAGGTGTTATAGGCTTGTATGTGAGGATATGGGATGCTCATATTTTGTTAGTTTAGCTTTTACTAGGTTGAATTTAGGTAAATTTGTGAAGTATAAGTATATTTTTTTAAAGATTTTGATGAATTTAGGTTTTGATAGCATGCATTTTTGATAAGATATAGCAAATTTTCTTAAAATTATCATATAAAATACTGACTTCACCAAACCTAACATAACTAAGGCTAGAATAAATAAGTCTGTTAGATGGTTTGCATAAATATATATGGGTGGCCTGATTGGAGAGGATGTAACAAGGAATGTATTACAAACAATGGACATATGTTAGATGAATAGTTTAGCACTGATAATGTTGAAATATTAATGGAAAATGAATGTATTAATAATAGCGCTCATCGGAAGTCATATGTACCTTTTTAATATGTGAAATTCTGATTTTTGGGGAGTTGGTTAAACTCAGCATATTGTAATTAATGTCCTAAATATACCTAGAAAAATATCTTGCAAATTGTGTATTGTTTGACCCAGTTGGTTGTGTCTGTATTTGTACATATATTGCACAATTAATATACTTGTGTATTGATTGTGTAGATTATATATTTTGCATAAGTCGTATGATTATTGCAATTATGTATTGATTATATTTCTATAAATTGTGTATTGTTTTGTGCAAGTCGTATGTATTAATTGTATATGTATTTGTGGAAATTTTCTAGTTGTGTATTTAATGAATATGTGCTAGTTATGTATTGTTCAGTTGTGTATTGATTTTATTTTTGAGCAAGTTGTGTAAATGTCGCAATTGTATTTGTGTAAATCGTGTTTTATGCCAGTTGTGAATTTTCATATTTGGGGTAGTTATGTATTGTAAGTATTTGTGCTAGATATGTATTTGTGAAAGTTGTGTAATAATTATGAAAGATGTGTAATATTTGTGAAAGTTGTTTATTAATTGCGCATGTTGTGTAATTGCATATGGACGAATTGTTTATTTATACCTTTGTGTATTTATTGTCATTGTGCAAGTCGAGAAATTATATAGCAAGTTTTCTTGTATTAATTGTGCAAAGATGTACAATAATTACACAAATTGTGCAATAATTGTACATGTTTTATAATAATTTTTGTACTAATAGTGCATTTATGCAAGTTGTGTTTTTAATTTGTTGACGTGGAACTGGTGCAACTGTATTTTTGTGTGCAAATTGTGTATTTTGTGTAAGCTCTGTAATCTGAAAAATAGATCTTCATGGTGTAAGTGTATTTGGTTTATGAGACAATGTATGAGTATTTTGTGAAAATTATGTTTGTGGAATTGTGGAATTTTAGTGAAAGCGCATTTTTGATTGTCTAAATGCATAAGCATTTTGATATATTTGTGCAAATATCATACTTTCTGTAAATGTTATAATCTGAGTATACATGCAATATTGTGTAAATGGCATATTTTGGGTGCAACATAAGAACATAAGAACATAAGAACAAAGGTAACTGCAGAAGGCCTATTGGCCCATACGAGGCAGCTCCTATTCTATAACCACCCAATCCCACTCATATACTTGTCCAACCCGTGCTTGAAACAATCGAGGGACCCCACCTCCACAATGTTACGCGGCAATTGGTTCCACAAATCAACAACCCTGTTACTGAACCAGTATTTACCCAAGTCTTTCCTAAATCTAAACTTATCCAATTTATATCCATTGTTTCGTGTTCTGTCCTGTGTTGATACTTTTAATACCCTATTAATATCCCCCGGTTATGTCCATTCATCCACTTGTAAACCTCTATCATGTCACCCCTAACTCTTCGCCTTTCCAGTGAAAGCAACTTAAGCTTTGTTAATCTTTCTTCATATGAAAGATTTCTAATTTGGGGAATTAACTTAGTCATCCTACGTTGGACACGTTCAAGTGAATTTATATCCATTCTATAATATGGCGACCAAAACTGAACTGCATAATCTAAATGGGGCCTAACTAGAGCAAGATATAGCTTGAGAACCACACCAGGTGTCTTGTTACTAACGCTGCGATTAATAAATCCAAGTGTCCGATTTGCCTTATTACGAACATTTATGCATTGATCCTTTTGTTTTAAATTCTTACTAATCATAACTCCCAGATCCCTTTCGCAATCCGACTTCGCAATCACAACACCATCTAGCTCGTATCTTGTAACTCTATCATCATTACCTAACCTCAGAACTTTACATTTATCAGCATTAAACTGCATCTGCCAATCCTTTGACCATTTCAAAACCCAATCTAGATCAACTTGAAGTGATAGTGAGTCCTCCTCCGAATTAATTTCCCTACCGATTTTCGTATCATCGGCAAATTTGCAAATGTTGCTACTCAAACCTGAATCTAAATCATTTATATATATTATAAACAACAGAGGTCCCAGGACAGAGCCTTGAGGCACTCCACTTACAACATTTTCCCACTCTGACTTGATTCCATTTATACTAACTCTCTGTTTCCTTTGGTATAGCCATGCCCTAATCCAGCTTAATATAGCACCCCCAATACCATGAGACTCTATTTTTTTAATCAGTCTTTCATGTGGCACTGTATCAAAAGCTTTGCTAAAGTCAAGGTATACAACATCGCAATCCTTACCACTATCAACTGCCTCAACAATGCTAGAATAAAAAGATAACAAATTTGTTAAACATGAACGGCCATTTATAAAACCATGTTGCGACTCAATTATTAATTTATGTTTTTCAAGATGAAGACGAATTTTATTTGCTATTATAGATTCGAGTAACTTTCCCACAATAGACGTTAGGCTAATTGGTCGATAGTTAGACGCAAGTGATCTATCTCCTTTCTTAAAAACTGGTATCACATTAGCAACTTTCCAAAACTCTGGCACTCTGCCTGACTCTATTGATTTATTAAATATGGTTGACAGTGGGTCACAAAGCTCCTCTTTGCATTCTTTAAGCACCCTAGCAAACACTTCATCCGGCCCTGGGGATTTGTTTGGTTTGAGTTTTACTATTTGTTTAAGAACATCCTCCCTGGTAACTGCTAAACTCGTCAACCTGTCCTCGTCCCCACCCACATAGACTTGTTCGGCTGAAGGCATATTGTTAAGTTCCTCTTTAGTAAATACAGATACAAAATATTTATTAAAAATACTACTCATCTCTTCATCACTATCTGTTATTTGACCTGTCTCAGTTTTTAATGGACCTATCCTTTCCCTAGTCTTAGTACGATATAACTGAAAAAACCCTTTAGGATTTGTCTTTGCTTGCCCTGCTATGCGAACTTCATAGTTTCTTTTTGCTTTCCTTATCTCTTTTTTAACATTTCTAACCAGTTGTACGAATTCCTGTTCTAAAGTGACCTCCCCATTTTTAATCCTTTTGTACCAAGCTCTCTTTTTACCTATAAGGTTCTTCAAATTCTTTGTTATCCACTTTGGGTCATTAGTATACGATCTATTCAATTTGTATGGTATACTACGTTCCTGTGCTTTGTTTAGAATATTCTTAAATAAGTTATATATTGAATCCACATCGAAATCCCCATTTAAGTCACCTATCGCTGGGTTCATGTCTCGCTCCAAGACCGGCCCACACCCCATACCCAAGCCTTTCCAATCAATTTGACCCAAAAAATTTCTTAGGCTATTAAAATCAGCTTTTCGAAAATCTGGCACTTTAACAGAATTTTCTCCTACTGGTCTATTCCATTCTATGCTAAATCTGATTTCTTTGTGATCACTGCTCCCTAGCTCACTCCCTATTTCGATGTCATTAATTTGCGTTTCCCTGTTAGTTAACACTAAATCTAAAATATTATTTTCCCGTGTTGGTTCCTTAATGTGTTGCGTAAGAAAGCAATCGTCAATTAATTCTAGAAAATCTTCTGCTTCACTATTCAATATATCTCAACTGGCATCTTTTGTATGTAAATGTCATATTTTTGTCTATAAATGACATATTTTTGTGTGATGGTATATTTTGAGTGTAAATAATATATTTTGTGCATAAATGGCATATTTGGCGTGCAACTGCTGTATTTTCTGTGTATGGCATAAATCACATCTGATTAATGGGGGATATGGTGGCACAAAACTAGACTATTCTCTATGAATGTATGGGTTGTGGAGTATGTGTAGGTATGTATGCATGTATTTGCGACTGTTGGTTTAGAAACAAGTTGGCTGATTTGTGTAGCAAAACTAGGATTTTTTATTTTCGAGGTGTAGAAATGATTAGCTTATGAATATAGTGGCTAGCATCCAGCTGAGTTGCTAGATGGATGAATTGAGGTGCGACATTTGGATAGCTATTTGATGGATGTGAGGATAGTTGACTAGCCTATGAACACAGCTACTAATCCGCTGTGCTGCTAGATGTGTGGTGGCTACTTGTGGATTATAGTAGAATATCTAGCAATAGGGTTTCATAATTGCTGTTGTGTATAAAACAAGAATGACAGCTATTTATTAAAACTATTATTGTACACTAATACTTTAAGTGGGTTCCCTTGGTTGCTTTAAGCATAGGGTGGACATTAATATGAATGAGATTGGGTGGAAATATATAGGAGCTGCCTCGTATGGGCCAATAGGACTTTTGCAGTTACCTTTATTCTTATGTTCAGCTCACCTGCTATGCTGCCAGATGTACGATTCTACAAAAAATCGCGGTACGACATTTGGGTTGCTGTTATACTTTTGCACTTATCACCGAATAATAATTACAGTTGTGGATAATTAAAATGTATATTCTTAAACCAGGTCATCTTACCTGTCATGATGCCAGACGTACGATTCTGCTCAAATAGTGGTACGACATTGGGTTGCTATTCTAGTTTTGAACTTATCACTGAATAATGAATACAGTTGTGAATGACTAAAATGTATATTCTTAAACCTCTGATTAGGTTAGGTGGGGATGGTTAGTCTAGTCATTTTTTGATTAATAATAACATCAAATACAGTACATATACAGGTAGGAAGCTAAAGGCCGCATTGGCAATCTGGTGACGTCATACATAGTTGACCAGTCAGGTGCTGTAATACCTTGACACCTATATGCTAATGGCCAGTAATACCTTATCCCTATACCTGAGGTCGCTTTTCACGATGTCACTAAACAACAACAATAACTGGTCTGAAGAATGTATTTGTTTGTTATATATAATAAGTTGGGTTAGGTTAGGTTAGGATGGTTTGATAGGGTTTATGAATAACAGAAAATATAAGCAATGAGCGAAAATACGAGCTATTGTAGCTAAATATCAACTTTGATGAAGCACAGAGTATAGGTGAGGTATTAAGCCAGATTAAGAGTTCACACTTATGTGTGAACCTCCTGGGATCCGCATTTAGCGCGCCTCGCGCCGCAGAAGGCCATATTTTAAAACATGAGAGGCTTGCTTTTACTGAATGAGTTTTTTTTATTTGTTATATGCCACAGTAAGGTGTGGGAGGTATGTTTTGAACGAATGTGAGACGTGTATGCGGTTAAGGACAATATTGGTTTACTACTGAACACGCATTGAAATCACCAATGCCCAGGGCTCTGTTTTTTCATATAAACGACTGATAGCAGTTTTTTCATTTTATTTTTTGCCCTATGCATAATAAACGATCCTTCAAGAAAGATTGTCAAAGCTCAAATTACATTCTCTAGAAAGACGAAGAAGAAGAAATAGGGGTGACATAATAGAGGTGTGACTGAATGGTTATAGTAAAGGGGAATATTAATAACTTATTAAACGTATCAGCATGTAACAGAACAGGAATGAATTGGATTGTTTTTTTAGATTTAGGAAAATACCTGGGTAAATACAGGTAACAGGGGAAGAACTCGAAAAATACACAAATAACTTCTTGCAGTGCTGCTCCCCTTTTGTTTCATGCAATGGCCGATGGTTGGAAGTAAATAGGAAATTTAAAATAGTTTAGGGTTGATGGTATTTTACATTAGGTTTCAGGGTTACTGTTGTATCACAAAATACACGACTCATAGACCGGCTTTTTAATCCCCTTGATCGTGCCTGTGCAGGAACGCTCAGCGGCTAGCTGGTGACGTCATTAACCATTGGTTATGTCTGTGCAAGGTCGCCGGGGTAACGGAATTTGGATGCGCCAGGGACCGGCATTTTAATCCTCTTGAGCTTAATGGTAGGGGTCATAGAGCGACTTGTAGAAAAAAATTCAAGAAAACCCCATGCGCCAATGACCGGCATGGAGAAAAAAATTTGAGAAAACCTCATGCGCTAATGACCGGCATGGGAAAAAAATTAAGAAAACCCCATGCGCCAATGACAGGCATGGGAAAATATTTGAGAAAACCCCATGCGCCAATGACCGGCATGGAGAAAAAATTCGAGAAAACCCCTGCGCCAATGACCGGCATGGGAAAAAAAGCAAAATTGCCGGTCATTGGGACCTTTTCCACTACTTTCCTGAGCCTATTGGGCTCTATCATATCTACACTTGAAACTGTGTATGGAGTCAGCCTCCACCACATTACTTCCTAATGCATTCCATTTGTCAACCACTCTGACACTAAAAAAGTTTTTTCTAATATCTCTGTGGCTCATTTGGGCACTCAGTTTCCACCTGTGTCCCCTAGTGTGTGTGCCCCTTGTGTTAAATAGCCTGTCTTTATCAACCCTGTCGATACCCTTGAGAATCTTGAATGTGGTGATCATGTCCCCCCTAACTCTTCTGTCTTCCAACGAAGTGAGGTTTAATTCCCGTAGTCTCTCCTCGTAGCTCATACCTCTCAGCTCAGGTACTAGTCTGGTGGCAAACCTTTGAACCTTTTCCAGTTTAGTCTTATGCATGACTAGATACGGAATCCATGCTGGAGCCGCATACTCCAGGATTGGTCTGACATATGTGTTATATAATGTTCTGAAAGATTCCTTACACAAGTTTCTAAAGGCCGTTCTTATGTTAGCCAACCTGGCATATGCTGCTGATGTTATCCTCTTGATATGAGCTTCAGGGGACAGATCTGGCGTGATATCAACCCCCAGGTCTTTCTCTCTCTCTCTGACTCTTGAAGTATTTCATCTCCCAAATGATACCTTGTTTCTGGTCTCCTGCTTCCTACCCCTATCTTCATTACATTACATTTCCTTGGGTTAAACTCTAATAGCCATTTGTTCGACCATTCCTGCAGCATGTCCAGGTCTTCTTGAAGCCTCAAGCTGTCCTCCTCTGTCTTAATCCTTCTCATAATTTTGGCGTCGTCAGCAAACATTGTGAGGAATGAGTCTATACCCTCTGAGAGATCATTTACGTATATCAGAAACAGGATAGGTCCGAGTACAGAGCCCTGTGGGACTCCACTGGTGACTTCACGCCATTCTGAGGTCTCACCCCTCACTGTAACTCTCTGCTTCCTATTGCTTAGGTACTCCCTTATCCACTGGAGCGCCTTACCAGTTACTCCTGCCTGTTTCTCCAGCTTATGCATCAACCTTTCATGGGGTACTGTGTCAAAGGCTTTCCGACAGTCCAAAAAAATGCAGTCCGCCCATCCTTCTCTTTCTTGCTTAATCTTTGTCACCGGATCGTAGAATTCTAACAAGCCTGTAAGGCAAAATTTACCCTCCCTGAACCCATGTTGATGGGTTGTCACGAAGTCTCTTCTCTCCAAGTGTGTTACTAGGTTTTTTCTCACAATCTTCTCCATCACCTTGCATGGTATACAAGTTAAGGACACTGGCCTGTAGTTCAGTGCCTCTTGTCTGTCACCCTTTTTGTATATTGGTACTACATTAGCAGTCTTCCATATTTCTGGTAGGTCTCCCGTTTCCAGTGACCTATTATACACTATGGAGAGTGGCAAGCAAAGTGCTCCTGCACACTCTTTCAATACCCATGGTGAGATTCCTTTCGGCCCAACAGCTTTTCTCACATCCAGCTCATATAGGTGTTTCTTGACCTCATCTCTTGTAATTTCGAATCTTTCCAAGGTCACCTGGTTTGCTGCCACCTCTCCTATCGCCATGACTTCTTCCTGTTCTATTGTAAAGACCTCCTGGAACCTTTTGTTGAGTTCTTCACACACCTCTTTGTCATTCTCTGTGTACCTGTCCTCGCCCACCCTAAGTTTCAGCACCTGTTCCTTCACTGTTGTCTTCCTCCTGATGTGACTGTGTAGTAGCTTTGGCTCGGTCTTGGCTTTATTAGCTATATCATTTTCATACCTTTTCTCAGCTGCTCTTCTCACACTAACATATTCGTTCCTGGTTCTCTGGTATCTCTCTCTACTTTCTGGTGTTCTTTTATTACGGAAGTTCCTCCATGCCCTATTGTTCAGCTCCTTTGCTTTCATACATTCCCTATTAAACCATGGATTCTTCCTTTGCTTCTCTGTTTTTTGCTGTAGGGCTGGGACAAACCTGCTAACAGCCTCCTGACATTTTTGGGTGACATAGTCCATCATGTCTTGTACGGACTTGGTTATGAGTTCTGTGTCCCAATGTATATCCCATAGGAATTTATTCATCTCCTCATAGTTTCCCTTTCAGTACGCCAGCCCTTTGTTTCCCAGTTCTTTTTTTGGGGTGATAATTCCTAGCTCAACCAGGTACTCAAAGCTCAATACACTATGATCACTCATTCCCAAGGGGGCTTCCAACTTAACTTCCCTTATATCCGACTCATTTAGGGTAAATATCAGGTCAAGCAAGGCTGGTTCATCCCCTCCTGTCATTCTTGTCGGTCCCTTGACGTGTTGACTTAGAAAGTTTCTTGTTGCCACATCCAGCAGCTTAGCTCTCCATGTGTCTGGGCCTCCATGTGGGTCTCTGTTCCCCCAATCTATCTTCCCATGGTTGAAGTCTCCCATGATTCGTAGTCTGGATCCGTTCCTGCTAGCCACAGAAGCTGCTCTCTCTATTATATTGATGGTGGCCAAGTTGTTTCTATCATATTCCTGTCTGGGTCTTCTGTCATTCGGTGGGGGGTTATTTATGACTACTACTATAATTTTCTGTCCTCCAGTTGCTATGGTGCCTGATATGTAATCACTGAAAACTTCACAGTTCTGAATTACCATCTCTTCGAAATTCCAACCTTCTCTTATTAGCAAAGCTACACCATCTCCTCCTCTCCCTTCTCTCTCTTTCCTCACTACATAGTAGCCCTGTGGAAACACTGCATTTGTTATGGTTTTCGTTAGCTTTGTTTCTGTGAGTGGTATTATGTCTGAGTTTTCTTCTCCTGTCCATTCTCCGAGTTCACTTGTTTTATTTGTAATCCCATCTATGTTAGTGTACATTGCCTTGAAGCTCACTTTCTTCTGTTCATTTTCTTGTCCCTTTCTTGGCGAGCATTCTGCTGGTGTGGGAAGCTGTTCCGTGGGTGAGAAGGTCTGTGGGTCTCAAAGGATTTTAGGGTGGGGGGTACGTGTTTAAGGGAAGGGGGGGACAGGTAGGGTGTGGCTTAAATTAAGGAGATAGGGGGGACATGGAGGATACGGGGTGAGGAGGGATAGGGAGGGTATGGGATGAAGGGGAGAAGGGGAAAGGCAGGAGGGGGGATATGATGGGAATGGGGAAGGGGTGACAGGGTCAGAATGGGGTGGGGGGGAGGGAGGGATGAGTGGGGGCAGGTAGGGTAAGGGGAAGGGAGGGTTTCTATGCAGAGGGGGGTGGTGGTGTTTCCCTCCCCTCTGGTGTTCCTGGGATGCTTGTTTTGGGTTCCCCTCTTGTCTCTGGGACTGTTGTGTTGAGGGGCTGTGCTTTCCTGGTTTGCTCCTCTCTCCCTGTGCTTCCTCCTTGCCTCTGCTGCCCTGGCTTTCTCTTCCTTCGTCCTATCCCTCTGCAGGAATACTTTTTTGTATCCCTCCACATACTGCAGACGTCTCTTCCTTTCGAGAATATCCTCCTTCGTGGTTTCATTTGTAAACATCACCTTTACAAGTCGGTTTCTGTCCTTGTTGTACCAGCCCTACCTGAAAACCTTCTCAATGCTTTGTTCAGCCCCTTCCATCTGTAACTCCTTCAGCAGCCCATGTACTGCCTCTCTATCCTTGCTATTCCATTCTTGCCTGTTGGATCCTTCCTGTTCTTTGATGCCTACAACTACCACTGATCTTTTTCTCTCCAGCAGCTGAGTGGTGCACCTTGCTTTTTCTGTGAGGTAGCTGCTTGCATGGCTACCTCCCTCACTGTGTCCATTGCTTCTGAGCTCTTTTTCAGTCTTTCCGCAAATGTTTCAGGTACAGAGGCATTTCCTTCCAATGCAACATACCCACCTTCCCTTTGGATGATAATCTGATGCTCGGTCTCTTTATTTTTCTCTGTGAGGGATTTGATCTCCTCCCTTGCTGATGTCAGCTCACTTTGCAGGTTGTTAATTGTAATCCACATTTCATGTATCTCCCTCCTGAATTCCTCCAGAACTTGGGTTAACATTTCCTTCGCTTGGTCACTTTGGCTGTTCCCTGTGTCCCAGCTGCGTCCTCCTGCCATTTTGCCCCTTGTCAAGAGAGAGAGAGCAAGAGAGCAAGAGAGAGAGAGCAAGAGAGAGAGAGCAAGAGAGAGAGAAAGAGAGAGAGAGAGAGAGAGAGAGAGAGAGAGAGAGAGAGAGAGAGAGAGAGAGAGAGAGAGAGAGAGAGAGAGAGAGAGAGAGAGAGAGAGAGAGAAGAGAGAGAGAGAGAGAGAACAGAGAGACCGTGTGTGTGTGTGCATGTGTGCGCGTGTGATGGGGGTGAAGAGGAGGTGGGTGAGGTGTTGTCTTCAGATTACAGCAGGTAAGAGAGGGGGTAAGAAAGGGAGTGGATTATGAGTGAAGTTTTATCCCCTTTCCACGAAAAGGTGTTAATCCCTTCTAGCCTGACTGGACGTATATGTGTGTGTGTGTGCGCATGCATGTGTGCTTGTGTTTGTTTTTGTGTGTGTGCTTGCAAACGTACATGTACGTATGTGCATGCGTGTGTTACGGGGGTCCCGTAAAATGTCAACCTCTACCCAAAATGAGCCACTTTGATATACTGAACAAGAATTTGGTAATATTTTACCTCCGTACACCTGAAGAATTGAGTGTGAAGTGTGCATGTGTACTGACCTGTACAGACAGTGTGAAGGTGCATGTGTACAGACGAGGAGAGAGATGTCTGTACACATGCACTAGGACCTGTACAGGACTTATAGAGCCCATAACATTGTGTCAACAAACATCTTCTCTAACAGAGGCCGGCTTCAACCCGTCCCTGGCGAAGGCCAGCTTGTGCCTTCCTCAGCCACGATACTTGCCTCTTCCTCCTGACAACCAGCACGGTAAGTCCTTGCTTCACAGTGAGTCCTTGCTTCACGGTGAGTCCTTGCTTCACAGTGAGTCCCTTGCTTCACGGTGAGTCCTTGCTTCATGGTGAGTCCTTGCTTCACAGTAAGTCCTTGCTTAATGGTGAGTCTTTGCTTCACAGTGAGTCCTTGCTTCACGGTGAGTCTTTGCTTCACAGTGATTCCTTGCTTCACGGTGAGCCCTTGCTTCACAGTGAGTCCCTTGCTTCAAGGTGAGTCCTTGCTTCACGGTGAGTCCTTGCTTCACAGTGAGTCCTTGCTTCACAGTGAGTCCCTTGCATCACAGTGAGTACTTGCTTCACAGTGACTCCCTTGCATCACGGTGAGTCCATGCTTAACAATGAGTCCCTTGCTTCACAGTGAGTCCTTGCTTCACGGTGAGTCCTTGCTTCACAGAGAGTCCCTTGCTTCATAGTGAGTCCCTTGCTTCACGGTGAGTCCTTGCTTCAAAGTGAGCCCCTTGCTTCACAGTGAGTCCTTGCTTCACAGTGAGTCCTTGCTTCACAGTGAGTTCCTAGCTTTACAATGAGTCCTTGCTTCACAGTGAGTCCCTTGCTTCACAGTGAGTCTTTGCTTCACAGTGAGTCCCTTGCTTCACGGTGAGTCCTTGCTTCACAGTGAGTCCCTTGCTTCACAGTGAGTCCCTTGCTTCACAGTGAGTCCCTTGCTTTACAGTGAGTCCTTGCTTCATGGTGAGTCCTTGCTTCACGGTTAGTCCTTGCTTCACAGTGAGTCCTTGCTTCACGGTTAGTCCTTGCTTCACAGTGAGTCCTTGCTTCACAATGAGTTCCTTGCTTCACAGTGAGTCCTTGCTTCACGGTTAGTCCTTGCTTCACAGTGAGTCCCTTGCTTCATAGTCTCCCTTCCTTCACAGTCAATGCTGATACTAATAGTAGAGTGTCAGCCAGCTGGGTGATAATAGTGTCACCCATCTGGGTGATAGTACGGTGTCAGCCAGCTGGGTGACAGTAGGGTGTCAGCCAGCTGGGTGACAGTAGGGTGTCAGCCAGCTGGGGTGATAGTAGGGTGTCAGCCAGCTGGGTGACAGTAGGGTGTCAGCCAGCTGGGTGACAGTAGGGTGTCAGCCAGCTGGGGTGATAGTAGGGTGTCAGCCAGCTGGAGTGATAGTAGGGTGTCAGCCAGCTGGGGTGATAATAGGGTGTCAGCCAGCTGGAGTGATAATAGGGTGTCAGCCAGCTGGGTTATAGTAGAGTGTCAGCCAGCTGGGGTGATGGTAGGGTGTCAGCCAGCTGGGGTGATAGTAGGGTGTCAGCCAGCTGGGGTTATAGTAGAGTGTCAGCCAGCTGGGTAATAGTTGAGTGTCAGCCAGTTGGGTGATAGTAGGGTGTCAGCCAGCTGGGATGATAGTAGGGTGTCAGCCAGCAGGGTGACAGTGAAGTGTCAGCCAGCTGGGTGATAGTAGGGTGTCAGCCAGCTGGGGTGATAGTAGAGTGCCAGCCAGCTGGGGTGATAGTAGGGTGTCAGCAGGCTGGGGTGATAGTAGAGTGTCAGCCAGCTGAGGTAATAGTATGGTGTCAGCCAGCTGGGGTTATAGTAGAGTGTCAGCCAGCTGGGGTGATAGTAGAGTGTCAGCCAGCAAGGGTGATAGTAAGGTGTCAGCCAGCTAGGGTGATAGTAGAGTGTCAGCCAGCCGGGGTGAAAGTAGAGTGTCAGCCAGCTGGGGTGATAGTAGGGTGTCAGCAAGGTGGGGTGATAGTAGAGTGTCAACCAGCTGGGGTTATAGTAGGGTGTCAGCCAGCTAGGGTTATAGTAGAGTGTCAGCCAGCTGGGGTGATAGTAGGGTGTCAGCCAGCAGGGGTGATAGTAGAGTGTCACCCAGCTGGGGTAATAGTAGGGTGTCAGCCAGCTGGGGTGATAGTAAAGTGTCAGCCAGCTGGGGGAATAGTAGGGTGTCAGCCATCTAGGGTGATAGTAGAGTGTCAGCCAGCTGCGGTGATAGTATAGTGTCAGCCAGCTAGGGTGATAGTAAAGTGTCAGCCAGCAGGGGTGATAGTAGGGTGTCAGCCAGCTAGGGTGATAATAGAGTGTCAGCCAGCTGCGGTGATAGTAGGGTGTCAGCCAGCTAGGGTGATAGTAGAGTTTCAGCCAGTAGGGTGATAGCAGGGTGTCAGCCAGCTGGGTGATAGTAGAGTGTCAGCCAGCTGGGTGATAGTAGGGTATCAGCCAGCTGGGTGATAGTAGAGTGTCAGCCAACTGGGTGATAGTAAAGTATCAGCCAACTGGGTGATAGGTGGGTGTCAGCCAGCTGTGTGATAGTAGAGTGCCAACCTGCTGGGGTGATAGTAGGGTATCAGCCAGCTGGGGTGATAGTAGGGTGTCAGCCAGCTGGGGTAATAGTAGAGTGTCAGTCAGCAAGGGTGATACTAGGGTGTCAGACAGCTAGGGTGATAGTAGAGTGTCAGCCAGCTGGGGTGATAGTAGGGTGTCAGTCAGCTGGGGTAATAGTAGAGTGTCAGCCAGCTGAGGTGATAGTAGAGTGTCAGCCACCTGGGCTGATAGTAGAGTGTCAGCCAGCTGGGGTGATAGTAGAGTGTCAGCCACCTGGGCTGATAGTAGAGTGTCAGCCAGCTAGGGTGATAGTAGAGTGTCAGCCAGCTGGGGTGATAGTAGATTGTAAGCCAGCTGGGTGATAGTAGGGTGTCAGCCAGCTGGGTGATAATAGAGTGTAAGACTGCAGGGGTGATAGTAGGATGTCAGCCAGCTGGGGTGATAGTAAAGTGTCAGCCAGCTGGGGGGATAGTAGGGTGTCAGCCATCTAGGGTGATAGTAGAGTGTCAGCCAGCTGCGGTGATAGTATGGTGTCAGACAGCTAGGGTGATAGTAAAGTGTCAGCCAGCTGGGGTGATAGTAGGGTGTCAGCCAGCTAGGGTGATAGTAAAGTGTCAGCCAGCTAGGGTGATAGCAGGGTGTCAGCCAGCTGGGTGATAGTAGAGTGTCAGCCAGCTGGGTGATAGTAGGGTGTCAGCCAGCTGGGTGATAGTAGAGTGTCAGCCAGCTGAGTGATAGTAGGGTATCAGCCAGCTGGGTGATAGTAGAGTGTCAGCCAACTGGGTGATAGTAGAGTATCAGCCAACTGGGTGATAGTAGGGTGTCAGCCAGCTGTGTGATAGTAGTGTCAGCAAGCTGGGGTGATAGTAGGGTATCAGCCAGCTGGGGTGATAGTAGAGTGTCAGTCAGCAAGGGTGATACTAGAGTGTCAGCCAGCTAGGGTGATAGTAGAGTGTCAGGAAGCTGGGGTGATAGTAGGGTGTCAGTCAGCTGGGGTAATAGTAGAGTGTCAGCCAGCTGGGGTGATAGTAGAGTGTCAGCCACCTGGGCTGATAGTTGAGTGTCAGCCAGCTAGGGTGATAGTAGAGTGTCAGCCAGCTGGAGTGATAGTAGAGTGTCAGCCAGCAAGGGTGATAGTAAGGTGTCAGCCAGCTAGGGTGATAGTAGAGTGTCAGCCAGCCGGGGTGATAGTAGAGTGTCAGCCAGCTGGGGTGATAGTAGGGTGTCAGCACGGTGGGGTGATAGTAGAGTGTCAACCAGCTGGGGTTATCGTAGGGTGTCAGCCAGCTAGGGTTATAATAGAGTGTCAGCCAGCTGGGGTGATAGTAGGGTGTCAGCAAGCTGGGGTGATAGTAGAGTGTCAACCAGCTGGGGTTATAGTAAGGTGTCAGCCAGCTAGGGTTATAGTAGAGTGTCAGCCAGCTGGGGTGATAGTAGGGTGTCAGCCAGCAGGAGTGATAGTAGAGTGTCAACCAGCTGGGGTTATAGTAGGGTGTCAGCCAGCTAGTGTTATAGTAGAGTGTCAGCCAGCTGGGGTGATAGTAGGGTGTCAGCAAGCTGGGGTGATAGTAGAGTGTCAACCAGCTGGGCTTATAGTAGGGTGTCAGCCAGCTGGGTGATAGTAGAGTGTAAGACTGCAGGGGTGATAGTAGGGTGTCAGCCAGCTGAGGTGATAGTAAAGTGTCAGCCAGCTGGGGGGATAGTAGGGTGTCAGCCATCTAGGGTGATAGTAGAGTGTCAGCCAGCTGCGGTGATAGTATGGTGTCAGCCAGCTAGGGTGATAGTAAAGTGTCAGCCAGCTGGGGTGATAGTAGGGTGTCAGCCAGCTAGGGTGATAGTAGAGTTTCAGCCAGCAGGGTGATAGCAGGGTGTCAGCCAGCTGGGTGATAGTAGAGTGTCAGCCAGCTGGGAGATAGTAGGGTGTCTGCCAGCTGGGTGATAGTAGAGTGTCAGCCAGCTGGGTGATAGTAGGGTATCAGCCAGCTGGGTGATAGTAGAGTGTCAGCCAACTGGGTGATAGTAGAGTATCAGCCAACTGGGTGATAGTTGGGTGTCAGCCAGCTGTGTGATAGTAGAGTGCCAACCTGCTGGGTGATAGTAGAGTGTCAGCAAGCTGGGGTGATTGTAGGGTATCAGCCAGCTGGGGTGATAGTAGAGTGTCAGTCAGCAAGGGTGATACTAGGGTGTCAGCCAGCTAGGGTGATAGTAGAGTGTCATCAAGCTGGGGTGATAGTAGGGTGTCAGTCAGCTGGGGTAATAGTAGAGCGTCAGCCAGCTGGGGTGATAGTAGAGTGTCAGCCACCTGGGCTGATAGTTGAGTGTCAGCCAGCTAGGGTGATAGTAGAGTGTCAGCCAGCTGGGGTGATAGTAGGGTGTCAGCCAGCTAGGGTGATAGTATATTGTCAGCCAGCTGGGTGATAGTAGGGTGTCAACCAGCTGGGTGATAGTAGAGTGTCAGCCAGCTGGATGATAGTAGGGTGTCAGCCAGCTGGGTGATAGTAGAGTGTCAGCCAGCTGGGTGATAGTAGGGTCTCAGCCAGCTGGGTGATAGTAGAGTCTCAGCCAGCTGGGTGATAGTAGAGTGTCAGCCAGCTGGGTGATAGTAGGGTGTCAGCCAGCTGGGTGATAGTAGAGTGTAAGCCTGCTGGGTGATAGTAGAGTGTCAGCCACCTGGGTGACAGTAGAGTGTCCGCCAGCTGGGGGTGATAGTAGGGTGTCAGTCAGCTGGGGTAATAGTAGAGTGTCAGCCAGCTAGGGTGATAGTAGAGTGTCAGCCAGCTGGGGTGATAGTAGGGTGTCAGCCAGCTGGGATGATAGTAGAGTGTCAGCCAGCTTGGGTGATAGTAGAGTGTCAGCCAGCTGGGGTTATAGTAGAGTGTCAGCCAGCTAGGGTGATAGTAGAGATTCAGCCAGCTTGGGTGATAGTAGGGTATCAGCCAGCTTGGGTGATAGTAGGGTATCAGCCGGCTAGGGTGATAGTAGAGTGTCAGCCAGCTGGGGTGATAGTAGAGTGTCAGCCAGCTGGGTAATAGTAGAGTGTCAGCCTGCTGGGTGATAGTAGAGTGTTAGCCAGCTGGGGTGATAGTAGGGTGTCAGCCAGCTAGGGTGATAGTAGAGTCTCAGCCAGCTGGGGTGATAGTAGAGTGTCAGCTAGCTGAGTGATAGTAGAGTGTCAGCCTGCTGGGTGACAGTAGAGTGTCAGTCAGCTGGGGTGATAGTAGGGTGTCAGCCAGCTATGGTGATAGTAGAGTGTCAGCCAGCTGGGGTGATAGTAGGGTTTCAGCCAGCTGGGTGATAGTAGACTGTCAGGCTGCTGGGTGATAGTAGAGTAACAGTCAGCTAGGGTGATAGTAGAGTGTCAGCCAGCTAGGGTGATAGTAGAGCGTCAGCCAGCTGGGGTGATAGTAGAGAAGTCAGTTAGCTGGGTGAAAGTAGAATGTCAGCCAGCTAGGATGATAGTATGGTTTCAGTCAGCTAGGGTGATAGTAGAGTGTCAGCCAGCTGGGGTGATAGTAGAGTGTCAGCCGGCTGGGGTGATAGTAGAGTGTCAGCCAGCTGGGGTGATAGTAGTGTGTCAGCCAGCTTGGGTGATAGTAGGGTGTCAGCCAGCTAGGGTGATAGTAGAGTGTCACCCAGCTGGGGTGATAGTAGAGTGTCAGCTAGCTAGGTGATAGTAGAGTGTCAGCCAGCTAGGGTGATAGAAGAGTGTCTGCCAGCTAGGGTGATAGAAGAGTGTTAGCCAGCCGGGGTGATAGTAGAGAAACAGTCAGCTGGGGTGATAGTAGAGAGTCAGCCAGTTAGAGTGTTAGTAGAGTGTCAGCCAACTTGGGGTGATAGTAGGGTGTCGGCCGGCTAGGGTGATAGTAAAGTGTCAGCCAGCTGGGTGTTAGTAGAGTGTCAGACAGCTAGGATGATCGTAAAGTGTCAGCCAGCTAGAGTGATAGAAGAGTGTTAGTCAGCCGGTGTGATAGTAGGGTGTAAGCCAGCTAGGTTGATAGTAGAGTGTCAGCCAGCCGGGGTGATAGTAGGGGGTCAGTCAGCTAGGGTGATATAAGAGTGTTAGCCAGCCGGGGTGATAGTAGGGTGTATGCTAGCTAGGGTGATAGTAGGGTGTCAGCCAGCTGGGGTGATAGTAGAGTGTCAGCCAGCTGGGATGATAGTAGGGTGTCAGCCAGCAGGGTGACAGTGAAGTGTCAGCCAGCTGGGTGATAGTAGGGTGTCAGCCAGCTGGGGTGATAGTAGAGTGCCAGCCAGCTGGGGTGATAGTAGGGTGTCAGCAGGCTGGGGTGATAGTAGAGTGTCAGCCAGCTGAGGTAATAGTATGGTGTCAGCCAGCTGGGGTTATAGTAGAGTGTCAGCCAGCTGGGGTGATAGTAGAGTGTCAGCCAGCAAGGGTGATAGTAAGGTGTCAGCCAGCTAGGGTGATAGTAGAGTGTCAGCCAGCCGGGGTGAAAGTAGAGTGTCAGCCAGCTGGGGTGATAGTAGGGTGTCAGCAAGGTGGGGTGATAGTAGAGTGTCAACCAGCTGGGGTTATAGTAGGGTGTCAGCCAGCTAGGGTTATAGTAGAGTGTCAGCCAGCTGGGGTGATAGTAGGGTGTCAGCCAGCAGGGGTGATAGTAGAGTGTCACCCAGCTGGGGTAATAGTAGGGTGTCAGCCAGCTGGGGTGATAGTAAAGTGTCAGCCAGCTGGGGGAATAGTAGGGTGTCAGCCATCTAGGGTGATAGTAGAGTGTCAGCCAGCTGCGGTGATAGTATAGTGTCAGCCAGCTAGGGTGATAGTAAAGTGTCAGCCAGCAGGGGTGATAGTAGGGTGTCAGCCAGCTAGGGTGATAGTAGAGTGTCAGCCAGCTGCGGTGATAGTAGGGTGTCAGCCAGCTAGGGTGATAGTAGAGTTTCAGCCAGTAGGGTGATAGCAGGGTGTCAGCCAGCTGGGTGATAGTAGAGTGTCAGCCAGCTGGGTGATAGTAGGGTATCAGCCAGCTGGGTGATAGTAGAGTGTCAGCCAACTGGGTGATAGTAAAGTATCAGCCAACTGGGTGATAGGTGGGTGTCAGCCAGCTGTGTGATAGTAGAGTGCCAACCTGCTGGGGTGATAGTAGGGTATCAGCCAGCTGGGGTGATAGTAGGGTGTCAGCCAGCTGGGGTAATAGTAGAGTGTCAGTCAGCAAGGGTGATACTAGGGTGTCAGACAGCTAGGGTGATAGTAGAGTGTCAGCCAGCTGGGGTGATAGTAGGGTGTCAGTCAGCTGGGGTAATAGTAGAGTGTCAGCCAGCTGAGGTGATAGTAGAGTGTCAGCCACCTGGGCTGATAGTAGAGTGTCAGCCAGCTGGGGTGATAGTAGAGTGTCAGCCACCTGGGCTGATAGTAGAGTGTCAGCCAGCTAGGGTGATAGTAGAGTGTCAGCCAGCTGGGGTGATAGTAGATTGTAAGCCAGCTGGGTGATAGTAGGGTGTCAGCCAGCTGGGTGATAATAGAGTGTAAGACTGCAGGGGTGATAGTAGGATGTCAGCCAGCTGGGGTGATAGTAAAGTGTCAGCCAGCTGGGGGGATAGTAGGGTGTCAGCCATCTAGGGTGATAGTAGAGTGTCAGCCAGCTGCGGTGATAGTATGGTGTCAGACAGCTAGGGTGATAGTAAAGTGTCAGCCAGCTGGGGTGATAGTAGGGTGTCAGCCAGCTAGGGTGATAGTAAAGTGTCAGCCAGCTAGGGTGATAGCAGGGTGTCAGCCAGCTGGGTGATAGTAGAGTGTCAGCCAGCTGGGTGATAGTAGGGTGTCAGCCAGCTGGGTGATAGTAGAGTGTCAGCCAGCTGAGTGATAGTAGGGTATCAGCCAGCTGGGTGATAGTAGAGTGTCAGCCAACTGGGTGATAGTAGAGTATCAGCCAACTGGGTGATAGTAGGGTGTCAGCCAGCTGTGTGATAGTAGTGTCAGCAAGCTGGGGTGATAGTAGGGTATCAGCCAGCTGGGGTGATAGTAGAGTGTCAGTCAGCAAGGGTGATACTAGAGTGTCAGCCAGCTAGGGTGATAGTAGAGTGTCAGGAAGCTGGGGTGATAGTAGGGTGTCAGTCAGCTGGGGTAATAGTAGAGTGTCAGCCAGCTGGGGTGATAGTAGAGTGTCAGCCACCTGGGCTGATAGTTGAGTGTCAGCCAGCTAGGGTGATAGTAGAGTGTCAGCCAGCTGGAGTGATAGTAGAGTGTCAGCCAGCAAGGGTGATAGTAAGGTGTCAGCCAGCTAGGGTGATAGTAGAGTGTCAGCCAGCCGGGGTGATAGTAGAGTGTCAGCCAGCTGGGGTGATAGTAGGGTGTCAGCACGGTGGGGTGATAGTAGAGTGTCAACCAGCTGGGGTTATCGTAGGGTGTCAGCCAGCTAGGGTTATAATAGAGTGTCAGCCAGCTGGGGTGATAGTAGGGTGTCAGCAAGCTGGGGTGATAGTAGAGTGTCAACCAGCTGGGGTTATAGTAAGGTGTCAGCCAGCTAGGGTTATAGTAGAGTGTCAGCCAGCTGGGGTGATAGTAGGGTGTCAGCCAGCAGGAGTGATAGTAGAGTGTCAACCAGCTGGGGTTATAGTAGGGTGTCAGCCAGCTAGTGTTATAGTAGAGTGTCAGCCAGCTGGGGTGATAGTAGGGTGTCAGCAAGCTGGGGTGATAGTAGAGTGTCAACCAGCTGGGCTTATAGTAGGGTGTCAGCCAGCTGGGTGATAGTAGAGTGTAAGACTGCAGGGGTGATAGTAGGGTGTCAGCCAGCTGAGGTGATAGTAAAGTGTCAGCCAGCTGGGGGGATAGTAGGGTGTCAGCCATCTAGGGTGATAGTAGAGTGTCAGCCAGCTGCGGTGATAGTATGGTGTCAGCCAGCTAGGGTGATAGTAAAGTGTCAGCCAGCTGGGGTGATAGTAGGGTGTCAGCCAGCTAGGGTGATAGTAGAGTTTCAGCCAGCAGGGTGATAGCAGGGTGTCAGCCAGCTGGGTGATAGTAGAGTGTCAGCCAGCTGGGAGATAGTAGGGTGTCTGCCAGCTGGGTGATAGTAGAGTGTCAGCCAGCTGGGTGATAGTAGGGTATCAGCCAGCTGGGTGATAGTAGAGTGTCAGCCAACTGGGTGATAGTAGAGTATCAGCCAACTGGGTGATAGTTGGGTGTCAGCCAGCTGTGTTATAGTAGAGTGCCAACCTGCTGGGTGATAGTAGAGTGTCAGCAAGCTGGGGTGATTGTAGGGTATCAGCCAGCTGGGGTGATAGTAGAGTGTCAGTCAGCAAGGGTGATACTAGGGTGTCAGCCAGCTAGGGTGATAGTAGAGTGTCATCAAGCTGGGGTGATAGTAGGGTGTCAGTCAGCTGGGGTAATAGTAGAGCGTCAGCCAGCTGGGGTGATAGTAGAGTGTCAGCCACCTGGGCTGATAGTTGAGTGTCAGCCAGCTAGGGTGATAGTAGAGTGTCAGCCAGCTGGGGTGATAGTAGGGTGTCAGCCAGCTAGGGTGATAGTATATTGTCAGCCAGCTGGGTGATAGTAGGGTGTCAACCAGCTGGGTGATAGTAGAGTGTCAGCCAGCTGGATGATAGTAGGGTGTCAGCCAGCTGGGTGATAGTAGAGTGTCAGCCAGCTGGGTGATAGTAGGGTCTCAGCCAGCTGGGTGATAGTAGAGTCTCAGCCAGCTGGGTGATAGTAGAGTGTCAGCCAGCTGGGTGATAGTAGGGTGTCAGCCAGCTGGGTGATAGTAGAGTGTAAGCCTGCTGGGTGATAGTAGAGTGTCAGCCACCTGGGTGACAGTAGAGTGTCCGCCAGCTGGGGGTGATAGTAGGGTGTCAGTCAGCTGGGGTAATAGTAGAGTGTCAGCCAGCTAGGGTGATAGTAGAGTGTCAGCCAGCTGGGGTGATAGTAGGGTGTCAGCCAGCTGGGATGATAGTAGAGTGTCAGCCAGCTTGGGTGATAGTAGAGTGTCAGCCAGCTGGGGTTATAGTAGAGTGTCAGCCAGCTAGGGTGATAGTAGAGATTCAGCCAGCTTGGGTGATAGTAGGGTATCAGCCAGCTTGGGTGATAGTAGGGTATCAGCCGGCTAGGGTGATAGTAGAGTGTCAGCCAGCTGGGGTGATAGTAGAGTGTCAGCCAGCTGGGTAATAGTAGAGTGTCAGCCTGCTGGGTGATAGTAGAGTGTTAGCCAGCTGGGGTGATAGTAGGGTGTCAGCCAGCTAGGGTGATAGTAGAGTCTCAGCCAGCTGGGGTGATAGTAGAGTGTCAGCTAGCTGAGTGATAGTAGAGTGTCAGCCTGCTGGGTGACAGTAGAGTGTCAGTCAGCTGGGGTGATAGTAGGGTGTCAGCCAGCTATGGTGATAGTAGAGTGTCAGCCAGCTGGGGTGATAGTAGGGTTTCAGCCAGCTGGGTGATAGTAGACTGTCAGGCTGCTGGGTGATAGTAGAGTAACAGTCAGCTAGGGTGATAGTAGAGTGTCAGCCAGCTAGGGTGATAGTAGAGCGTCAGCCAGCTGGGGTGATAGTAGAGAAGTCAGTTAGCTGGGTGAAAGTAGAATGTCAGCCAGCTAGGATGATAGTATGGTTTCAGTCAGCTAGGGTGATAGTAGAGTGTCAGCCAGCTGGGGTGATAGTAGAGTGTCAGCCGGCTGGGGTGATAGTAGAGTGTCAGCCAGCTGGGGTGATAGTAGTGTGTCAGCCAGCTTGGGTGATAGTAGGGTGTCAGCCAGCTAGGGTGATAGTAGAGTGTCACCCAGCTGGGGTGATAGTAGAGTGTCAGCTAGCTAGGTGATAGTAGAGTGTCAGCCAGCTAGGGTGATAGAAGAGTGTCTGCCAGCTAGGGTGATAGAAGAGTGTTAGCCAGCCGGGGTGATAGTAGAGAAACAGTCAGCTGGGGTGATAGTAGAGAGTCAGCCAGTTAGAGTGTTAGTAGAGTGTCAGCCAACTTGGGGTGATAGTAGGGTGTCGGCCGGCTAGGGTGATAGTAAAGTGTCAGCCAGCTGGGTGTTAGTAGAGTGTCAGACAGCTAGGATGATCGTAAAGTGTCAGCCAGCTACAGTGATAGAAGAGTGTTAGTCAGCCGGTGTGATAGTAGGGTGTAAGCCAGCTAGGTTGATAGTAGAGTGTCAGCCAGCCGGGGTGATAGTAGGGGGTCAGTCAGCTAGGGTGATATAAGAGTGTTAGCCAGCCGGGGTGATAGTAGGGTGTATGCTAGCTAGGGTGATAGTAGGGTGTCAGCCAGCTGGGGTGATAGTAGAGTGTCAGCCAACTGGGGTGATAGTCGGGGGTCAGTCAGCTAGGGTGATATAAGAGTGTTAGCCAGCCGGGCTGATAGTAGGGTGTATGCTAGCTAGGGTGATAGTAGGGTGTCAGCCAGCT
This sequence comes from Procambarus clarkii, assembly GCF_040958095.1. NCBI lineage: Eukaryota > Metazoa > Arthropoda > Malacostraca > Decapoda > Cambaridae > Procambarus > Procambarus clarkii. The sequence goes on from NC_091154.1 coordinate 46,312,312, forward strand.
GGGGTGATAGTAGAGTGTCAGCCAGCTGGGGTGATAGTAGAGTGTCAGCCAGCTGGGTAATAGTAGAGTGTCAGCCTGCTGGGTGATAGTAGAGTGTCAGTCAGCTGGGGTGATAGTAGCGTGTCAGCCAGCTAGGGTGATAGTAGTGTGTCAGCCAGCTGGGTGATAGTAGGGTGTCAGCCAGCTGGGTGATAGTAGAGTGTCAGTCAGCTGGGGGGATAGTAGGGTGTCAGTCATCTAGGGTGATAGTAGAGTGTCAGCCCGCTGCGGTGATAGTATGGTGTCAGCCAGCTAGGGTGATAGTAAAGTGTCAGCCAGCTGGGGTGATAGTAGGGTGTCAGCCAGCTGGGTGATAGTAGGGTGTCAGCCAGCTGAGGTGATAGTAAAGTGTCAGCCAGCTGGGGGGGATAGTAGGGTGTCAGCCATCTAGGGTGATAGTAGAGTGTCAGCCAGCTGCGGTGATAGTATGGTGTCAGCCAGCTAGGGTGATAGTAAAGTGTCAGCCAGCTGGGGTGATAGTAGGGTGTCAGCCAGCTAGGGTGATAGTAGAGTTTCAGCCAGCAGGGTGATAGCAGGGTGTCAGCCAGCTGGGTGATAGTAGAGTGTCAGCCAGCTGGGAGATAGTAGGGTGTCAGCCAGCTGGGTGATAGTAGAGTGTCAGCCAGCTGGGTGATAGTAGGGTATCAGCCAGCTGGGTGATAGTAGAGTGTCAGCCAACTGGGTGATAGTAGAGTATCAGCCAACTGGGTGATAGTTGGGTGTCAGCCAGCTGTGTGATAGTAGAGTGCCAACCTGCTGGGTGATAGTAGAGTGTCAGCAAGCTGGGGTGATTGTAGGGTATCAGCCAGCTGGGGTGATAGTAGAGTGTCAGTCAGCAAGGGTGATACTAGGGTGTCAGCCAGCTAGGGTGATAGTAGAGTGTCATCAAGCTGGGGTGATAGTAGGGTGTCAGTCAGCTGGGGTAATAGTAGAGCGTCAGCCAGCTGGGGTGATAGTAGAGTGTCAGCCACCTGGGCTGATAGTTGAGTGTCAGCCAGCTAGGGTGATAGTAGAGTGTCAGCCAGCTGGGGTGATAGTAGGGTGTCAGCCAGCTAGGGTGATAGTATATTGTCAGCCAGCTGGGTGATAGTAGGGTGTCAACCAGCTGGGTGATAGTAGAGTGTCAGCCAGCTGGATGATAGTAGGGTGTCAGCCAGCTGGGTGATAGTAGAGTGTCAGCCAGCTGGGTGATAGTAGGGTCTCAGCCAGCTGGGTGATAGTAGAGTCTCAGCCAGCTGGGTGATAGTAGAGTGTCAGCCAGCTGGGTGATAGTAGGGTGTCAGCCAGCTGGGTGATAGTAGAGTGTAAGCCTGCTGGGTGATAGTAGAGTGTCAGCCACCTGGGTGACAGTAGAGTGTCCGCCAGCTGGGGGTGATAGTAGGGTGTCAGTCAGCTGGGGTAATAGTAGAGTGTCAGCCAGCTAGGGTGATAGTAGAGTGTCAGCCAGCTGGGGTGATAGTAGGGTGTCAGCCAGCTGGGATGATAGTAGAGTGTCAGCCAGCTTGGGTGATAGTAGAGTGTCAGCCAGCTGGGGTTATAGTAGAGTGTCAGCCAGCTAGGGTGATAGTAGAGATTCAGCCAGCTTGGGTGATAGTAGGGTATCAGCCAGCTTGGGTGATAGTAGGGTATCAGCCGGCTAGGGTGATAGTAGAGTGTCAGCCAGCTGGGGTGATAGTAGAGTGTCAGCCAGCTGGGTAATAGTAGAGTGTCAGCCTGCTGGGTGATAGTAGAGTGTTAGCCAGCTGGGGTGATAGTAGGGTGTCAGCCAGCTAGATTGATAGTAGAGTCTCAGCCAGCAGGGGTGATAGTAGAGTGTCAGCTAGCTGAGTGATAGTAGAGTGTCAGCCTGCTGGGTGACAGTAGAGTGTCAGTCAGCTGGGGTGATAGTAGGGTGTCAGCCAGCTATGGTGATAGTAGAGTGTCAGCTAGCTGGGGTGATAGTAGGGTTTCAGCCAGCTGGGTGATAGTAGACTGTCAGGCTGCTGGGTGATAGTAGAGTAACAGTCAGCTAGGGTGATAGTAGAGTGTCAGCCAGCTAGGGTGATAGTAGAGCGTCAGCCAGCTGGGGTGATAGTAGAGAAGTCAGTTAGCTGGGTGAAAGTAGAATGTCAGCCAGCTAGGGTGATAGTAGAGTGTCAGCCAGCTAGGGTGATAGAAGAGTGTTAGCCAGCCGGGGTGATAGTAGAGAGTCAGTCAGCTGGGGTGATAGTAGAGTGTCAGCCAGCTGGGGTGATAGTAGGGTGTCAGTCAGCTAGGGTGATAGTAGAGTGTCTCCCAGATGGGGTGATAGTAGAGTGTCTGCCAGCTGGGGTGATAGTAGGGTTTCAGTCAGCTAGGGTGATAGTAGAGTGTCAGCCAGCTGGGGTGATAGTAGAGTGTCAGCCGGCTGGGGTGAGAGTAGAGTGTCAGCCAGCTGGGGTGATAGTAGTGTGTCAGCCAGCTTGGGTGATAGTAGGGTGTCTGCCAGCTAGGGTGATAGTAGAGTGTCACCCAGCTGGGGTGATAGTAGAGTGTCAGCTAGCTAGGTGATAGTAGAGTGTCAGCCAGCTAGGGTGATAGAAGAGTGTCTGCCAGCTAGGGTGATAGAAGAGTGTTAGCCAGCCGGGGTGATAGTAGAGAAACAGTCAGCTGGGTTGATAGTAGAGAGTCAGCCAGTTAGAGTGTTAGTAGAGTGTCAGCCAACTTGGGGTGATAGTAGGGTGTCGGCCGGCTAGGGTGATAGTAAAGTGTCAGCCAGCTGGGTGTTAGTAGAGTGTCAGACAGCTAGGATGATAGTAAAGTGTCAGCCAGCTAGAGTGATAGAAGAGTGTTAGTCAGCCGGTGTGATAGTAGGGTGTAAGCCAGCTAGGTTGATAGTAGAGTGTCAGCCAGCCGGGGTGATAGTAGGGGGTCAGTCAGCTAGGGTGATATAAGAGTGTTAGCCAGCCGGGGTGATAGTAGGGTGTATGCTAGCTAGGATGATAGTAGGGTGTCAGCCAGCTGGGGTGATAGTAGAGTGTCAGCCAGCTGGGGTGATAGTAGGGGGTCAGTCAGCTAGGGTGATATAAGAGTGTTAGCCAGCCGGGCTGATAGTAGGGTGTATGCTAGCTAGGGTGATAGTAGGGTGTCAGCCAGCTGGGGTGATAGTAGAGTGTCAGCCAGCTGGGGTGATAGTAGAGTGTCAGCCAGCTGGGTAATAGTAGAGTGTCAGCCTGCTGGGTGATAGTAGAGTGTCAGTCAGCTGGGGTGATAGTAGCGTGTCAGCCAGCTAGGGTGATAGTAGTGTGTCAGCCAGCTGGGTGATAGTAGGGTGTCAGCCAGCTGGGTGATAGTAGAGTGTCAGTCAGCTGGGGTGATAGTAGAGTGTCAGCCAGTTAGGGTGTTAGTAGAGTGTCGGCTAACTTGGCGTGATAGTAGGGTGTCGGCCGGCTAGGGTGACAGTAAAGTGTCAGCTAGCTGGGTGTTAGTAGAGTGTCAGACAGCTAGGGTGATAGTAAAGTGTCAGTCAGCTAGGGTGATAGAAGAGTGTTAGCCAGCCGGGGTGATAGTAGGGTGTAAGCCAGCTAGGGTGATAGAAGGGTGTCAGTCAGCTAGGGTGATAGTAGAGTGTCAGCCAGCTGGGGTGATAGTAGAGTGTCAGCCAGCTGGGTAATAGTAGAGTGTCAGCCTGCTGGGTGATAGTAGAGTGTCAGTCAGCTGGGGTGATAGTAGAGTGTCAGACAGCTAGGGTGATAGTAGATTGTCAGCCAGCTGGGTGATAGTAGGGTGTCAGCCAGCTGGGTGATAGTAGAGTGTCAGCCAGCAGGGTGATAGTAGGGTGTCAGCCAGCTGGGTGATAGTAGAGTATCAGCCAACTAGGTGATAGTAGGGTGACAGCCAGCTGGGTGATAGTAGAGGCCAGCCAGCTGGGTAATAGTAGAGTGTCAGCCAGCTGGGGTGATAGTAGGGTATCAGCCAGCTGGGGTTATAGTAGAGTGTCAGTCAGCTAGTGTGATACAAGGGTGTCAGCCAGCTATGGTGATAGTAGAGTGTTAGCCAGCTGGGGTGATAGTAGGGTGTCTGTCAGCTGAGGTGATAGTAGAGTGTCAGCTACCTGGGCTGATAGTAGGGTGTCAGCCAGCTAGGGTGATAGTAGAGTCAGCCAGCTGGGGTGATAGTAGGGTGTCAGCCAGCTAAGGTGATATTAGATTGTCAGCCAGCTGGGTGATAGTAGAGTGAGCCAGCTGGGGTGATAGTAGGGTGTCAGCCAGCTAAGGTGATATTAGAATGTCAGCCAGCTGGGTGATAGTAGGGTGTCAACTAGCTGGGTGATAGTAGAGTGTCAGCCAGCTGGGGTGATAGTAGAGTGTCAGCCAGCTGGGTGATAGTAGGGTGTCAGCCAGCTGGGTGATAGTAGAGTGTAAGCCTGCTGGGTGATAGTAGAGTGTCAGCCACCTGGGTGACAGTAGAGTGTCCGCCAGCTGGGGGTGATAGTAGGGTGTCAGTCAGCTGGGGTAATAGTAGAGTGTCAGCCAGCTAGGGTGATAGTAGAGTGTCAGCCAGCTGGGGTGATAGTAGGGTGTCAGCCAGCTGGGATGATAGTAGAGTGTCAGCCAGCTTGGGTGATAGTAGAGTGTCAGCCAGCTGGGGTTATAGTAGAGTGTCAGCCAGCTAGGGTGATAGTAGAGATTCAGCCAGCTTGGGTGATAGTAGGGTATCAGCCAGCTTGGGTGATAGTAGGGTATCAGCCGGCTAGGGTGATAGTAGAGTGTCAGCCAGCTGGGGTGATAGTAGAGTGTCAGCCAGCTGGGTAATAGTAGAGTGTCAGCCTGCTGGGTGATAGTAGAGTGTTAGCCAGCTGGGGTGATAGTAGGGTGTCAGCCAGCTAGATTGATAGTAGAGTCTCAGCCAACTGGGGTGATAGTAGAGTGTCAACTAGCTGAGTGATAGTAGAGTGTCAGCCTGCTGGGTGACAGTAGAGTGTCAGTCAGCTGGGGTAATAGTAGGGTGTCAGCCAGCTATGGTGATAGTAGAGTGTCAGCCAGCTGGGGTGATAGTAGGGTTTCAGCCAGCTGGGTGATAGTAGACTGTCAGGCTGCTGGGTGATAGTAGAGTAACAGTCAGCTAGGGTGATAGTAGAGTGTCAGCCAGCTAGGGTGATAGTAGAGCGTCAGCCAGCTGGGGTGATAGTAGAGAAGTCAGTTAGCTGGGTGAAAGTAGAATGTCAGCCAGCTAGGGTGATAGTAGAGTGTCAGCCAGCTAGGGTGATAGAAGAGTGTTAGCCAGCCGGGGTGATAGTAGAGAGTCAGTCAGCTGGGGTGATAGTAGAGTGTCAGCCAGCTGGGGTGATAGTAGGGTGTCAGTCAGCTAGGGTGATAGTAGAGTGTCTCCCAGATGGGGTGATAGTAGAGTGTCTGACAGCTGGGGTGATAGTAGGGTTTCAGTCAGCTAGGGTGATAGTAGAGTGTCAGCCAGCTGGGGTGATAGTAGAGTGTCAGCCGGCTGGGGTGAGAGTAGAGTGTCAGCCAGCTGGGGTGATAGTAGTGTGTCAGCCAGCTTGGGTGATAGTAGGGTGTCAGCCAGCAAGGGTGATAGTAGAGTGTCACCCAGCTGGGGTGATAGTAGAGTGTCAGCTAGCTAGGTGATAGTAGAGTGTCAGCCAGCTAGGGTGATAGAAGAGTGTCTGCCAGCTAGGGTGATAGAAGAGTGTTAGCCAGCCGGGGTGATAGTAGAGAAACAGTCAGCTGGGGTGATAGTAGAGAGTCAGCCAGTTAGAGTGTTAGTAGAGTGTCAGCCAACTTGGGGTGATAGTAGGGTGTCGGCCGGCTAGGGTGATAGTAAAGTGTCAGCCAGCTGGGTGTTAGTAGAGTGTCAGACAGCTAGGATGATAGTAAAGTGTCAGCCAGCTAGAGTGATAGAAGAGTGTTAGTCAGCCGGTGTGATAGTAGGGTGTAAGCCAGCTAGGTTGATAGTAGAGTGTCAGCCAGCCGGGGTGATAGTAGGGGGTCAGTCAGCTAGGGTGATATAAGAGTGTTAGCCAGCCGGGGTGATAGTAGGGTGTATGCTAGCTAGGATGATAGTAGGGTGTCAGCCAGCTGGGGTGATAGTAGAGTGTCAGCCAGCTGGGGTGATAGTAGGGGGTCAGTCAGCTAGGGTGATATAAGAGTGTTAGCCAGCCGGGCTGATAGTAGGGTGTATGCTAGCTAGGGTGATAGTAGGGTGTCAGCCAGCTGGGGTGATAGTAGAGTGTCAGCCAGCTGGGGTGATAGTAGAGTGTCAGCCAGCTGGGTAATAGTAGAGTGTCAGCCTGCTGGGTGATAGTAGAGTGTCAGTCAGCTGGGGTGATAGTAGCGTGTCAGCCAGCTAGGGTGATAGTAGTGTGTCAGCCAGCTGGGTGATAGTAGGGTGTCAGCCAGCTGGGTGATAGTAGAGTGTCATTCAGCTGGGGTGATAGTAGAGTGTCAGCCAGTTAGGGTGTTAGTAGAGTGTCGGCTAACTTGGCGTGATAGTAGGGTGTCGGCCGGCTAGGGTGACAGTAAAGTGTCAGCTAGCAGGGTGTTAGTAGAGTGTCAGACAGCTAGGGTGATAGTAAAGTGTCAGTCAGCTAGGGTGATAGAAGAGTGTTAGCCAGCCGGGGTGATAGTAGGGTGTAAGCCAGCTAGGGTGATAGAAGGGTGTCAGTCAGCTAGGGTGATAGTAGAGTGTCAGCCAGCTGGGGTGATAGTAGAGTGTCAGCCAGCTGGGTAATAGTAGAGTGTCAGCCTGCTGGGTGATAGTAGAGTGTCAGTCAGCTGGGGTGATAGTAGAGTGTCAGACAGCTAGGGTGATAGTAGATTGTCAGCCAGCTGGGTGATAGTAGGGTGTCAGCCAGCTGGGTGATAGTAGAGTGTCAGCCAGCAGGGTGATAGTAGGGTGTCAGCCAGCTGGGTGATAGTAGAGTATCAGCCAACTAGGTGATAGTAGGGTGACAGCCAGCTGGGTGATAGTAGAGGCCAGCCAGCTGGGTGATAGTAGAGTGTCAGCCAGCTGGGGTGATAGTAGGGTATCAGCCAGCTGGGGTTATAGTAGAGTGTCAGTCAGCTAGTGTGATACAAGGGTGTCAGCCAGCTATGGTGATAGTAGAGTGTTAGCCAGCTGGGGTGATAGTAGGGTGTCTGTCAGCTGAGGTGATAGTAGAGTGTCAGCTACCTGGGCTGATAGTAGGGTGTCAGCCAGCTAGGGTGATAGTAGAGTCAGCCAGCTGGGGTGATAGTAGGGTGTCAGCCAGCAAAGGTGATATTAGATTGTCAGCCAGCTGGGTGATAGTAGAATGAGCCAGCTGGGGTGATAGTAGGGTGTCAGCCAGCTAAGGTGATATTAGAATGTCAGCCAGCTGGGGTGATAGTAGGGTGTCAGTCAGCTAGGGTGATAGTAGAGTGTCTCCCAGATGGGGTGATAGTAGAGTGTCTGCCAGCTGGGGTGATAGTAGGGTTTCAGTCAGCTAGGGTGATAGTAGAGTGTCAGCCAGCTGGGGTGATAGTAGAGTGTCAGCCGGCTGGGGTGAGAGTAGAGTGTCAGCCAGCTGGGGTGATAGTAGTGTGTCAGCCAGCTTGGGTGATAGTAGGGTGTCTGCCAGCTAGGGTGATAGTAGAGTGTCACCCAGCTGGGGTGATAGTAGAGTGTCAGCTAGCTAGGTGATAGTAGAGTGTCAGCCAGCTAGGGTGATAGAAGAGTGTCTGCCAGCTAGGGTGATAGAAGAGTGTTAGCCAGCCGGGGTGATAGTAGAGAAACAGTCAGCTGGGTTGATAGTAGAGAGTCAGCCAGTTAGAGTGTTAGTAGAGTGTCAGCCAACTTGGGGTGATAGTAGGGTGTCGGCCGGCTAGGGTGATAGTAAAGTGTCAGCCAGCTGGGTGTTAGTAGAGTGTCAGACAGCTAGGATGATAGTAAAGTGTCAGCCAGCTAGAGTGATAGAAGAGTGTTAGTCAGCCGGTGTGATAGTAGGGTGTAAGCCAGCTAGGTTGATAGTAGAGTGTCAGCCAGCCGGGGTGATAGTAGGGGGTCAGTCAGCTAGGGTGATATAAGAGTGTTAGCCAGCCGGGGTGATAGTAGGGTGTATGCTAGCTAGGATGATAGTAGGGTGTCAGCCAGCTGGGGTGATAGTAGAGTGTCAGCCAGCTGGGGTGATAGTAGGGGGTCAGTCAGCTAGGGTGATATAAGAGTGTTAGCCAGCCGGGCTGATAGTAGGGTGTATGCTAGCTAGGGTGATAGTAGGGTGTCAGCCAGCTGGGGTGATAGTAGAGTGTCAGCCAGCTGGGGTGATAGTAGAGTGTCAGCCAGCTGGGTAATAGTAGAGTGTCAGCCTGCTGGGTGATAGTAGAGTGTCAGTCAGCTGGGGTGATAGTAGCGTGTCAGCCAGCTAGGGTGATAGTAGTGTGTCAGCCAGCTGGGTGATAGTAGGGTGTCAGCCAGCTGGGTGATAGTAGAGTGTCAGTCAGCTGGGGTGATAGTAGAGTGTCAGCCAGTTAGGGTGTTAGTAGAGTGTCGGCTAACTTGGCGTGATAGTAGGGTGTCGGCCGGCTAGGGTGACAGTAAAGTGTCAGCTAGCTGGGTGTTAGTAGAGTGTCAGACAGCTAGGGTGATAGTAAAGTGTCAGTCAGCTAGGGTGATAGAAGAGTGTTAGCCAGCCGGGGTGATAGTAGGGTGTAAGCCAGCTAGGGTGATAGAAGGGTGTCAGTCAGCTAGGGTGATAGTAGAGTGTCAGCCAGCTGGGGTGATAGTAGAGTGTCAGCCAGCTGGGTAATAGTAGAGTGTCAGCCTGCTGGGTGATAGTAGAGTGTCAGTCAGCTGGGGTGATAGTAGAGTGTCAGACAGCTAGGGTGATAGTAGATTGTCAGCCAGCTGGGTGATAGTAGGGTGTCAGCCAGCTGGGTGATAGTAGAGTGTCAGCCAGCAGGGTGATAGTAGGGTGTCAGCCAGCTGGGTGATAGTAGAGTATCAGCCAACTAGGTGATAGTAGGGTGACAGCCAGCTGGGTGATAGTAGAGGCCAGCCAGCTGGGTAATAGTAGAGTGTCAGCCAGCTGGGGTGATAGTAGGGTATCAGCCAGCTGGGGTTATAGTAGAGTGTCAGTCAGCTAGTGTGATACAAGGGTGTCAGCCAGCTATGGTGATAGTAGAGTGTTAGCCAGCTGGGGTGATAGTAGGGTGTCTGTCAGCTGAGGTGATAGTAGAGTGTCAGCTACCTGGGCTGATAGTAGGGTGTCAGCCAGCTAGGGTGATAGTAGAGTCAGCCAGCTGGGGTGATAGTAGGGTGTCAGCCAGCTAAGGTGATATTAGATTGTCAGCCAGCTGGGTGATAGTAGAGTGAGCCAGCTGGGGTGATAGTAGGGTGTCAGCCAGCTAAGGTGATATTAGAATGTCAGCCAGCTGGGTGATAGTAGGGTGTCAACTAGCTGGGTGATAGTAGAGTGTCAGCCAGCTGGGGTGATAGTAGAGTGTCAGCCAGCTGGGTGATAGTAGGGTGTCAGCCAGCTGGGTGATAGTAGAGTGTAAGCCTGCTGGGTGATAGTAGAGTGTCAGCCACCTGGGTGACAGTAGAGTGTCCGCCAGCTGGGGGTGATAGTAGGGTGTCAGTCAGCTGGGGTAATAGTAGAGTGTCAGCCAGCTAGGGTGATAGTAGAGTGTCAGCCAGCTGGGGTGATAGTAGGGTGTCAGCCAGCTGGGATGATAGTAGAGTGTCAGCCAGCTTGGGTGATAGTAGAGTGTCAGCCAGCTGGGGTTATAGTAGAGTGTCAGCCAGCTAGGGTGATAGTAGAGATTCAGCCAGCTTGGGTGATAGTAGGGTATCAGCCAGCTTGGGTGATAGTAGGGTATCAGCCGGCTAGGGTGATAGTAGAGTGTCAGCCAGCTGGGGTGATAGTAGAGTGTCAGCCAGCTGGGTAATAGTAGAGTGTCAGCCTGCTGGGTGATAGTAGAGTGTTAGCCAGCTGGGGTGATAGTAGGGTGTCAGCCAGCTAGATTGATAGTAGAGTCTCAGCCAACTGGGGTGATAGTAGAGTGTCAACTAGCTGAGTGATAGTAGAGTGTCAGCCTGCTGGGTGACAGTAGAGTGTCAGTCAGCTGGGGTAATAGTAGGGTGTCAGCCAGCTATGGTGATAGTAGAGTGTCAGCCAGCTGGGGTGATAGTAGGGTTTCAGCCAGCTGGGTGATAGTAGACTGTCAGGCTGCTGGGTGATAGTAGAGTAACAGTCAGCTAGGGTGATAGTAGAGTGTCAGCCAGCTAGGGTGATAGTAGAGCGTCAGCCAGCTGGGGTGATAGTAGAGAAGTCAGTTAGCTGGGTGAAAGTAGAATGTCAGCCAGCTAGGGTGATAGTAGAGTGTCAGCCAGCTAGGGTGATAGAAGAGTGTTAGCCAGCCGGGGTGATAGTAGAGAGTCAGTCAGCTGGGGTGATAGTAGAGTGTCAGCCAGCTGGGGTGATAGTAGGGTGTCAGTCAGCTAGGGTGATAGTAGAGTGTCTCCCAGATGGGGTGATAGTAGAGTGTCTGACAGCTGGGGTGATAGTAGGGTTTCAGTCAGCTAGGGTGATAGTAGAGTGTCAGCCAGCTGGGGTGATAGTAGAGTGTCAGCCGGCTGGGGTGAGAGTAGAGTGTCAGCCAGCTGGGGTGATAGTAGTGTGTCAGCCAGCTTGGGTGATAGTAGGGTGTCAGCCAGCAAGGGTGATAGTAGAGTGTCACCCAGCTGGGGTGATAGTAGAGTGTCAGCTAGCTAGGTGATAGTAGAGTGTCAGCCAGCTAGGGTGATAGAAGAGTGTCTGCCAGCTAGGGTGATAGAAGAGTGTTAGCCAGCCGGGGTGATAGTAGAGAAACAGTCAGCTGGGGTGATAGTAGAGAGTCAGCCAGTTAGAGTGTTAGTAGAGTGTCAGCCAACTTGGGGTGATAGTAGGGTGTCGGCCGGCTAGGGTGATAGTAAAGTGTCAGCCAGCTGGGTGTTAGTAGAGTGTCAGACAGCTAGGATGATAGTAAAGTGTCAGCCAGCTAGAGTGATAGAAGAGTGTTAGTCAGCCGGTGTGATAGTAGGGTGTAAGCCAGCTAGGTTGATAGTAGAGTGTCAGCCAGCCGGGGTGATAGTAGGGGGTCAGTCAGCTAGGGTGATATAAGAGTGTTAGCCAGCCGGGGTGATAGTAGGGTGTATGCTAGCTAGGATGATAGTAGGGTGTCAGCCAGCTGGGGTGATAGTAGAGTGTCAGCCAGCTGGGGTGATAGTAGGGGGTCAGTCAGCTAGGGTGATATAAGAGTGTTAGCCAGCCGGGCTGATAGTAGGGTGTATGCTAGCTAGGGTGATAGTAGGGTGTCAGCCAGCTGGGGTGATAGTAGAGTGTCAGCCAGCTGGGGTGATAGTAGAGTGTCAGCCAGCTGGGTAATAGTAGAGTGTCAGCCTGCTGGGTGATAGTAGAGTGTCAGTCAGCTGGGGTGATAGTAGCGTGTCAGCCAGCTAGGGTGATAGTAGTGTGTCAGCCAGCTGGGTGATAGTAGGGTGTCAGCCAGCTGGGTGATAGTAGAGTGTCATTCAGCTGGGGTGATAGTAGAGTGTCAGCCAGTTAGGGTGTTAGTAGAGTGTCGGCTAACTTGGCGTGATAGTAGGGTGTCGGCCGGCTAGGGTGACAGTAAAGTGTCAGCTAGCAGGGTGTTAGTAGAGTGTCAGACAGCTAGGGTGATAGTAAAGTGTCAGTCAGCTAGGGTGATAGAAGAGTGTTAGCCAGCCGGGGTGATAGTAGGGTGTAAGCCAGCTAGGGTGATAGAAGGGTGTCAGTCAGCTAGGGTGATAGTAGAGTGTCAGCCAGCTGGGGTGATAGTAGAGTGTCAGCCAGCTGGGTAATAGTAGAGTGTCAGCCTGCTGGGTGATAGTAGAGTGTCAGTCAGCTGGGGTGATAGTAGAGTGTCAGACAGCTAGGGTGATAGTAGATTGTCAGCCAGCTGGGTGATAGTAGGGTGTCAGCCAGCTGGGTGATAGTAGAGTGTCAGCCAGCAGGGTGATAGTAGGGTGTCAGCCAGCTGGGTGATAGTAGAGTATCAGCCAACTAGGTGATAGTAGGGTGACAGCCAGCTGGGTGATAGTAGAGGCCAGCCAGCTGGGTGATAGTAGAGTGTCAGCCAGCTGGGGTGATAGTAGGGTATCAGCCAGCTGGGGTTATAGTAGAGTGTCAGTCAGCTAGTGTGATACAAGGGTGTCAGCCAGCTATGGTGATAGTAGAGTGTTAGCCAGCTGGGGTGATAGTAGGGTGTCTGTCAGCTGAGGTGATAGTAGAGTGTCAGCTACCTGGGCTGATAGTAGGGTGTCAGCCAGCTAGGGTGATAGTAGAGTCAGCCAGCTGGGGTGATAGTAGGGTGTCAGCCAGCAAAGGTGATATTAGATTGTCAGCCAGCTGGGTGATAGTAGAATGAGCCAGCTGGGGTGATAGTAGGGTGTCAGCCAGCTAAGGTGATATTAGAATGTCAGCCAGCTGGGTGATAGTAGGGTGTCAACTAGCTGGGTGATAGTAGAGTGTCAGCCAGCTGGGGTGATAGTAGGGTGTCAGCCAGCTAAGGTGATATTAGATTGTCAGCCAGCTGGGTGATAGTAGAGTGAGCCAGCTGGGGTGATAGTAGGGTGTCAGCCAGCTAAGGTGATATTAGAATGTCAGCCAGCTGGGTGATAGTAGGGTGTCAACTAGCTGGGTGATAGTAGAGTGTCAGCCAGCTGGGTGATAGTAGAGTGTCAGCCAGCTGGGTGATAGTAGAGTGTCAGCCAGCTGGGTGATAGTAGGGTCTCAGCCACCTTGGTGATAGTAAGGTCTCAGCCAGCTGGGTGATAGTAGAGTGTCAACCAGCTGGGTGATAGTAGGGTGTCAGCCAGCTGGGTGATAGTAGAGTGTAAGCCTGCTGGGTGATAGTAGAGTGTCAGCCAGCTGGGTGACAGTAGAGTGTCAGCCAGCTGGGGATGATAGTAGGGTGTCAGCCGGCTGGGGTGACAGTAGAGTGTCAGCCAGCTGGGTGTTATTAGAGTGACAGCCATCTAGGGTGATAGTAGAGTGTCAGCCAGCTGGGATGATAGTAGGGTGTCAGTTATCTGGGGTGATAGTAGGGTGTCAGCCAGCTGGGGTGATAGTAGAGTGCCAGCCAGCTAGGGTGATAGTAGAGTGTCAGCCAGCTGGGGTGATAGTAGGGGGTCAGTCAGCTAGGGTGATAGTAGAGTGTCAGCCAGCTGGGGTGATAATAGAGTGTCAGCCAGCTGGGGTGATAGTAGAGTGTCAGCCTGCTGGGTGATAGTAGAGTGTCAGCCTGCTGGGTGATAGTAGAGTGTCAGTCAGATGGGGTGATAGTAGGGTGTCAGCTAGCTGGGTGATAGTAGAGTGTCAGCCAGTTAGGGTGTTAGTAGAGTGTCAGCCTACTTGGGGTGATAGTAGGGTGTCGGCAGACTAGGGTGATAGTAAAGTGTCAGCCAGCTGGGTGTTAGTAGAGTGTCAGCCAGCTAGGGTGATAGTAGAGTGTCAGCCAGCTAGGGTGATAGAAGAGTGTTAGCCAGCCGAGGTGATAGTAGGGTGTAAGCCAGCTAGGGTGATAGTAGGGTGTCAGCCAGCTGGGGTAATAGTAGGGTGTCAGTCAACTAGGGTGATAGTAGAGTGTCAGCTAGCTGGGGTGATAGTAGAGTGTCTGCCAGCTGGGTAATAGTAGAGTGTCAGCCTGCTGGGTGATAGTAGAGTGTCAGCCAGCTGGGTAATAGTAGAGTGTCAGCCTGCTGGGTGATAGTAGAGTGTCAGCCAGCTAGGGTGATAGTAGAGTGTCAGCCAGCTAGAGTGATAGAAGAGTGTTAGCCAGACGGGGTGATTGTAGAGAGTCAGTCAGATGGGGTGATAGTAGAGTGTCAGCCAGCTGGGGTGATAGTAGGGTGTCAGTCAGCTGGTGATAGTAGAGTGTCAGCCAGCTGGGGTGATAGTAGAGTGTCAGCCAGCTGGGGTGATAGTAGGGTGTCAGTCAGCCAGGGTGATAGTAGAGTGTCAGCCAGCTGGGGTGATAGTAGAGTGTTAACCAGCTGGGGTGATAGTAGGGTGTCAGTCAGCTAGGGTGATAGTAGAGTGTCAGCCAGCTGGGGTGATAGTAGAGTGTCAGCCAGCTGGGTGATAGTAGAGTGTCAGCCTGCTGGGTGATAGTAGAGTGTCAGTCAGATGGGGTGATAGTAGGGTGTCAGCAACCTAGGGTGATAGTAGAGTGTCAGCCAGCTGGGGTGATAGAAGAGTGTCAGCTAGCTGGGTGATAGTAGAGTGTCAGCCTGCTGGGTGACAGTAGAGTGTCAGTCAGCTGGGGTGATAGTAGGGTGTCAGCCAGCTGTAGTGATAGTAGAATGTCAGCCAGCTGGGGTGATAGTAGGGTGTCAGCCAGCTAGGGTGATAGCAGAGTGTCAGCCAGCTGGAGTGATAGTAGAGTGTCAGCCAGCTGGGTGATAGTAGAGTGTCAGTCAGATGGGGTGATAGCAGGGTGTCTGCAAGCTGGGTGATAGTAGAGTGTAAGCCAGCTGGGTGATAGTAGGGTGTCAGCCAGCTAGGTGATAGTAGAGTGCCAGCCAGCTGGGGTGATAGTAGAGTGTCAGCCAGCTGGGTGTTAGTAGAGTGTCAGCCTGCTGGGTGATAGCAGAGTGTCATTCAGCTGGGGTGATAGCAGGGTGTCAGCCAGCTGGGTGATAGTAGAAAGTCAGCCAGCTGGGTGAGAGTATGGTGTCAGCCAGCTGGGTGATAGTAGAGTGTCAGCCAGCTGGGTCATAGTAGGGTGTCAGCCAGCTGGGTGATAGTAGAGTGTCAGCCAACTGAGTGATAGTAGGGTGTCAGCCAGCTGGGTGATAGTAGAGTGCCAGCCTGCTGGGTGATAGTAGAGTGTCAACAAGCTGGGGTGATAGTAGAGTGTCAGCCAGCTGGGGTGATAGTAGAGTGTCAGCCTGCTGGGTGATAGTAGAATGTCAACAATCTGGGGTGATAGTAGAGTGTCAGCCAGCTGGGGTTACAGTAGAGTGTCAGCTAGCTGGGTGATAGTAGAGTGTCAGCCAGCTGGGTGATAGTAGAGTGCCAGCCTGCTGGGTGATAGTAGAATGTCAACAATCTGGGGTGATAGTAGAGTGTCAGCCAGCTGGGGTTATAGTAGAGTGTCAGCTAGCTGGGTGATAGTAGAGTGTCAGCCAGCTAGGGTGATAGCAGAGTGTCAGCCAGCTGGGGTGATAGTAGAGTGTCAGCCAGCTGGGGTGATAGTAGAGTGTCAGCCAGCTGGGGTGATAATTGGGTGTCAGTCAGCTAGTGTGATAGTAGAGTGTCAGCCAGCTGGGGTGATAGTAGAGTGTCAGCCAGCAGGGTGATAGTAGAGTGTCAGTCTGCTGGATAATTGTAGAGTGTCAGTCAGCTGGGGTGATAGCAGGGTGTCTGCCAGCTGGGTGATAGTAGAGTGTCAGCCAGCTGGGTGATAGTAGGGTGTCAGCCAGCTAGGTGATAGTAGAGTGTCAGCCAGCTGGGGTGATAGTAAAGTGTCAGCCAGCTGGGTGTTAGTAGAGTATCAGTCAGCTGGGGTGATAGCAGGGTGTCAGCCAGCTGGGTGATAGTAGAGTGTCAGCCAGCTGGGTGATAGTAGAGTGTCAGTCAGCTAGGGTGATAGTAGGGTGTCAGCCAGCTGGGTGATAGTAGAGTGTCAGCCAACTGAGTGATAGTAGGGTGTAAGCCAGCTGGGTGATAGTAGAGTCCCAGCCTGCTGGGTGATAGTAGAGTGTCAGCCAGCTGGGGTGATAGTAGAGTGTCAGCTAGCTGGGGTGATAGTAGAGTGTCAGCTAGCTGGGGTGATAGTAGAGTGTCAGCCATCTAGAGTGATAGAAGAGTGTAAGCCAGCCGGGGTGATAGTAGAGAGTCAGTCAGCTGGGGTGATAGTAGAGTGTCAGCCAGCTGGGGTGATAATTAGGTGTCAGTCAGCTAGTGTGATAGTAGAGTGTCAGCCAGCTGGGGTGATAGTAGAGTGTCAGCCAGCTGGGTGATAGTAGAGTGTCAGCCTGCTGGATAATTGTAGAGTGTCAGCCAGCTGGGTGATAGTAGGGTGTCAGCCAGCTAGGTGATAGTAGAGTGTCAGCCAGCTGGGGTGATAGTAAAGTGTCAGCCAGCTGGGTTTTAGTAGAGTGCCAGCCTGCTGGGTGATAGTAGAGTGTCAGTCAGCTGGGGTGATAGCAGGGTGTCAGCCAGCTGGGTGATAGTAGAGTGTCAGCCAGCTGGGTGATAGTATGGTGTCAGCCAGCTGGGTGATAGTAGAGTGTCAGCCAGCTGGGTGATAGTAGAGTGTCAGCCAGCCGGGGTGATAGTAGGATGTCAATCAGCTAGGGTGATAGAAGAGTGTTAGCCAGCCGGGGTGATAGTAGGGTGTCAGTCAGCTAGGGTGATAGAAGAGTGTTAGCCAGCCGAGGTGATAGTAGGGTGTAAGCCAGCTAGGGTAATAGTAGGGTGTCAGCCAGATGGGGTGATAGTAGGGTGTCAGTCAGCTAGGGTGATAGTAGAGTGTCAGCCAGCTGGGGTGATAGTAGAGCGTCAGCCAGCTGGGTAATAGTAGAGTGCCAGCCTGCTGGGTGATAGTAGAATGTCAACAATCTGGGGTGATAGTAGAGTGTCAGCCAGCTGGGGTTATAGTAGAGTGTCAGCTAGCTGGGTGATAGTAGAGTGTCAGCCAGCTAGGGTGATAGCAGAGTGTCAGCCAGCTGGGGTGATAGTAGAGTGTCAGCCAGCTGGGGTGATAGTAGAGTGTCAGCCAGCTGGGGTGATAATTGGGTGTCAGTCAGCTAGTGTGATAGTAGAGTGTCAGCCAGCTGGGGTGATAGTAGAGTGTCAGCCAGCAGGGTGATAGTAGAGTGTCAGTCTGCTGGATAATTGTAGAGTGTCAGTCAGCTGGGGTGATAGCAGGGTGTCTGCCAGCTGGGTGATAGTAGAGTGTCAGCCAGCTGGGTGATAGTAGGGTGTCAGCCAGCTAGGTGATAGTAGAGTGTCAGCCAGCTGGGGTGATAGTAAAGTGTCAGCCAGCTGGCTGTTAGTAGAGTGTCAGTCAGCTGGGGTGATAGCAGGGTGTCAGCCAGCTGGGTGATAGTAGAGTGTCAGCCAGCTGGGTGATAGTAGAGTGTCAGTCAGCTGGGGTGATAGCAGGGTGTCAGCCAGCTGGGTGATAGTAGAGTGTCAGCCAGCTGGGTGATAGTATGGTGTCAGCCAGCTGGGTGATAGTAGAGTGTCAGCCAGCTGGGTGATAGTAGGGTGTCAGCCAGCTGGGTGATAGTAGAGTGTCAGCCAACTGAGTGATAGTAGGGTGTCAGCCAGCTGGGTGATAGTAGAGTGCCAGCCTGCTGGGTGATAGTAGAGTGTCAGCCAGCTGGGGTGATAGTAGAGTGTCTGCTAGCTGGGGTGATAGTAGAGTGTCAGCTAGCTGGGGTGATAGTAGAGTGTCAGCCATCTAGAGTGATAGAAGAGTGTAAGCCAGCCGGGGTGATAGTAGAGAGTCAGTCAGCTGGGGTGATAGTAGAGTGTCAGCCAGCTGGGGTGATAATTAGGTGTCAGTCAGCTAGTGTGATAGTAGAGTGTCATCCAGCTGGGGTGATAGTAGAGTGTCAGCCAGCTGGGTGATAGTAGAGTGTCAGCCTGCTGGATAATTGTAGAGTGTCAGCCAGCTGGGTGATAGTAGGGTGTCAGCCAGCTAGGTGATAGTAGAGTGTCAGCCAGCTGGGGTGATAGTAAAGTGTCAGCCAGCTGGGTTTTAGTAGAGTGCCAGCCTGCTGGGTGATAGTAGAGTGTCAGTCAGCTGGGGTGATAGCAGGGTGTCAGCCAGCTGGGTGATTGTAGAGTGTCAGCCAGCTGGGTGATAGTATGGTGTCAGCCAGCTGGGTGATAGTAGAGTGTCAGCCAGCTGGGTGATAGTAGGGTGTCAGCCAGCTGGGTGATAGTAGAGTGCCCGCCTGCTGGGTGATAGTAGAGTGTCACAAAGCTGGGGTGATAGTAGAGTGTCAGCCAGCTGGGGTTATAGTACAGTGTCAGCCAGCTAGGGTGATAGTAGGGTGTCAGCCAGCTAGGGTGATAGTAGAGTGTCAGCCAGCAGGGGTGATAGTAGGGTGTCAGTCAGCTGGGGTGATAGTAGAGTGTCAGCCATCTAGGGTGATAGTAGAGTGTCAGCCAGTTGGGATGATAGTAGGGTGTCAGTCATCTGGGGTGATAGTAGGGTGTCAGCCAGCTGGGGTAATAGTAGGGTATCAGCCAGCCTGGGTGATAGTAGGGTATCAGGCGGCTAGGGTGATAGTAGAGTGACAGCCAGCTGGGGTGATAGTAGAGTGTCAGCCAGCTGGGTAATAGTAGAGTGCCAGCCTGCTGAGTGATAGTAGAGTGTCAGTCAGCTAGGGTGATAGTAGGGTGTTAACCAGCTAGGGTGATAGTAGAGTATCAGTCAGCTGGGGTGATAGTAGAGTGTCAGCTAGCTGGGGGATAGTAGAGTGTCAGCCAGCTAGGGTGATAGTAGAGTGTCAGCCAGCTAGAGTGATAGAAGAGTGTTAGCCAGACGGGGTGATAGTAGAGAGTCAGTCAGATTGGGTGATAGTAGAGTGTCAGCCAGCTGGGGTGATAGTAGGGTGTCAGTCAGCTAGAGTGATAGTAGAGTGTCAGCCAGCTGGGGTGATAGTATAGTGTCAGCCAGCTGGGGAGATAGTAGGGTGTCAGTCAGCTAGGGTGATAGTAGAGTGTCAGCCAACTGGGGTGATAGTAGAGTGTTTGCCAGCTGGGGTGATAGTAGGGTGTCAGTCAGCTGGGGTGATAGTAGAGTGTCAGCCAGCTGGGGTGATAGTAGAGTGTCAGCCAGCTGGGTGATAGTAGAGTGTCAGCCTGCTGGGTGATAGTAGAGTGTCAGTCAGATGGGGTGATAGTAGGGTGTCAGCAAGCTAGGGTGATAGTAGAGTGTCAGCCAGCTGGGGTGATAGAAGAGTGTCAGCTAGCTGGGTGATAGTAGAGTTTCAGCCAGTTAGGGTGTTAGTAGAGTGTCAGCCAACTTTGGGTGATAGTAGGGTGTCGGCAGGCTAGGGTGATAGTAAAGTGTCAGCCAGCAGGGTGTTAGTAGAGTGTCAGACAGTTAGGGTGATAGTAAAGTGTCAGCCAGCTAGGGTGAAAGAAGAGTGCTAACCAGCCGGGGTGATAGTAGGGTGTAAGCCAGCTAGGGTGATAGTAGGGTGTCAGCCAGCCGGGGTGATAGTAGGGTGTCAATCAGCTAGGGTGATAGAAGAGTGTTAGCCAGCCGGGGTGATAGTAGGGTGTCAGTCAGCTAGGGTGATAGTAGAGTGTCAGCCAGCTGGGGTGATAGTAGAGCGTCAGCCAGCTGGGTAATAGTAGAGTGTCAGCCTGCTGGGTGATAGTAGAGTGTCAGTCAGCTGGGGTGATAGTAGGGTGTCAGCCAGCTGGGTGATAGTAGAGTGTCAGCCAGCTAGTGTGATAGTAGGGTGTCACCCAGCTAGGGTGATAGTAGAGTGTTAGCCTGCTGGGGTGATAGTAGGGTGTCAGTCAGCTGGGGTGATAGTAGAGTGTCAGCCAGCTGGGGTGATAGTAGAGTGACAGCTACCTGAGCTGATAATAGGGGTGTCAGCCAGCTAGGGTGATAGTAGAGTGTCAGCCAGCTGGGGTGATAGTAGGGTGTTAGCCAGCTAGGGTGATATTAGATTGTCAGCCAGCTGGGTGATAGTAGGGTGTCAAAGAGCTGGGTGATAGTAGAGTGTCAGCCAGCTGGGTGACAGTAGAGTGTCAACCAGCAGGGGTGATAGTAGGGTGTCAATCAGCTGGGGTGATAGTAGAGTGTCAGCCAGCTGGGGTGATAGTAGAGTGTCAGCTACCTGAGCTGATAGTAGAGTGTCAGCCAGCTGGGTGATAGTAGAGTGTCAGCCAGCTGGGTGATAGTAGAGTAGGGTGTCAGCCAGCTGGGTGATAGTAGAGTGTCAGGCAGTTGGGTGTTAGTAGAGTGACAGCCATCTAGGGTGATAGTAGGGTGTCAGTCATCTGGGGTTATAGTAGGGTGTCAGCCAGCTGGGGTGATAGTAGAGTGTCAGTCAGCTAGAGTGATAGTAGAGTGTCAGCCAGCTGGGGTGATAGTATAGTGTCAGCCAGCTGGGGAGATAGTAGGGTGTCAGTCAGCTAGGGTGATAGTAGAGTGTCAGCCAACTGGGGTGATAGTAGAGTGTCAGCCAGCTGGGGGTGATAGTAGAGTGTCAGCCAGCTGGGTGATAGTAGTGTCAGCCTGCTGGGTGATAGTAGAGTGTCAGTCAGATGGGGTGATAGTAGGGTGTCAGCAAGCTAGGGTGATAGTAGAGTGTCAGCCAGCTGGGGTGATAGAAGAGTGTCAGCTAGCTGGGTGATAGTAGAGTTTCAGCCAGTTAGGGTGTTAGTAGAGTGTCAGCCAACTTTGGGTGATAGTAGGGTGTCGGCAGGCTAGGGTGATAGTAAAGTGTCAGCCAGCTGGGTGTTAGTAGATTGTCAGACAGCTAGGGTGATAGTAAAGTGTCAGCCAGCTAGGGTGAAAGAAGAGTGTTAGCCAGACGGGGTGATAGTAGGGTGTAAGTCAGCTAGGGTGATAGTAGGGTATCAGCCAGCCGGGGTGATAGTAGGGTGTCAGTCAGCTAGGGTGATAGAAGAGTGTTAGCCAGCCGGGGTGATAGTAGGGTGTAAGCCAGCTAGGGTGATAGTAGGGTGTCAGCCAGATGGGGTGATAGTATGGTGTCAGTCAGCTAGGGTGATAGTAGAGTGTCAGCCAACTGGGGTGATAGTAGAGCGTCAGCCAGCTGGGTAATAGTAGAGTGTCAGCCTGCTGGGTGATAGTAGAGTGTCAGTCAGCTGGGGTGATAGTAGGGTGTCAGCCAGCTGGGTGATAGTAGAGTGTCAGCCAGCTAGTGTGATAGTAGGGTGTCAGCCAGCTAGGGTGATAGTAGAGTGTTAGCCTGCTGGGGTGATAGTAGGGTGTCAGTCAGCTGGGGTGATAGTAGAGTGTCAGCTACCTGAGCTGATAGTAGGGGTGTCAGCCAGCTAGGGTGATAGTAGGGTGTCAGCCAGCTAGGGTGATATTAGATTGTCAGCCAGCTGTTTGATAGTAGGGTGTCAAAGAGCTGGGTGATAGTAGAGTGTCAGCCAGCTGGGTGATAGTAGAGTGTCAGCCAGCTGGGGTGATGGTAGGGTGTCAGCCAGCTAGGGTGATATTAGATTGTCAGCCAGCTGGGTGATAGTAGGGTGTCAAAGAGCTGGGTGATAGTAGAGTGTCAGCCAGCTGGGTGATAGTAGAGTGTCAGCCAGCTGGGTGATAGTAGAGTGTCAGCCAGCTGGGTGATAGTAGAGTAGGGTGTCAGCCAGCTGGGTGATAGTAGAGTGTAAGCCTGCTGGGTGATAGTAGAGTGTCAGCCAGCTGGGTGACAGTAGAGTGTCAGTCAGCTGGGGTGATAGTTGGGTGTCAGTCAGCTGGGGTGATAGTAGAGTGTCAGCCAGCTGGGGTGATAGTAGAGTGTCAGCTACCTGCGCTGATAGTAGAGTGTCAGCCAGCTGGGTGATAGTAGAGTTTCAGCCAGCTGGGTGATAGTAGAGTAGGGTGTCAGCCAGCTGGGTGATAGTAGAGTGTCAGCCAGTTGGGTGTTAGTAGAGTGACAGCCATCTAGGGTGATAGTAGAGTGTCAGCCAGTTGGGGAGATAGTATGGTGTCAGTCAGCTAGGGTGATAGTAGAGTGTCAGCCAGCTGGGGTGATAGTAGAGTGTTAGCCAGCTGGGGTGATAGTAGGGTGTCAGCCAGCTGGGGTGATAGTAGGGTGTCAGTCAGCTTGGGTGATAGTAGAGTGTCAGCCAGCTGGGGTGATAGTATAGTGTCAGCAAGTTGGGTGATAGTAGAGTGTCAGCCTGCTGGGTGATAGTAGAGTGTCAGTCAGATGGGGTGATAGTAGGGTGTCAGCAAGCTAGGGTGATAGCAGAGTGTCAACCAACTGGGGTTATAAAAGAGTGTCAGCTAGCTGGGTGATAGTAAAGTGTCAGCCTGCTGGGTGACAGTAGAGTGTCAGTCAGTTGGGGTGATAGTAGAGTGTCAGCCCGCTGGGGTGATAGCAGAGTGTCAACCAGCTGATGTGATAGTAGAGTGTCAGCCAGCTTGGGTGATAGTAGAGTGTCAGCCAGCTGGGGTGATAGTAGAGTGTCAGCCAGCTGGGGTGATAGTAGAGTGTCAGCCAGCTGGGGTGATAGTAGAGTGTCAGCCAGCTGGGGTGATAGTAGAGTGTCAGCCAGCTGGGGTGATAGTAGAGTGTCAGCCAGCTGGGTGATAGTAGAGTGTCAGCCAGCTGGGGTGATAGTAGAGTGTCAGCCAGCTGGGGTGATAGTAGAGTGTCAGCCAGCTGGGGTGATAGTAGAGTGTCAGCCAGCTGGGGTGATAGTAGAGTGTCAGCCAGCTGGGTGATAGTAGAGTGTCAGCCAGCTGGGTGATAGTAGAGTGTCAGCCAGCTAGGGGAGAACAGAGTATCACCACCTGGAATAATATTAGTGTCAGGAGCCCCGAGACGCTAGTCATCTGCCCCTGACTGTGTTACAGACTGCTCGCTGCCTTACGTCACTATAAACTCGGCCGGACGGTTGGGCAACAAGATTACGGAATACCTGTCTCTCTCTGTCATACGTAAGGTCTTCGGTGTACGGGTGAGTTGTAATGTTCTCTTCATACAAGATCATGGATTAACAATCTATATGTATATATATATATATAAATATATATATATATATATATATATATATATATATATATATATATATATATATATATATATATATATATATACATATATATATATATATATATATATATATATATATATATATATATATATATATATATATATATATATATATATATATATATATATATATATATATATATATAAAATTTGTGAGGGTACCACCTCTGGTGCCAATGTGGGGACCCATAGCCTCGGAGAAGAAAATAAAAAGTATTCAGAGGAGACCTTGTGGTTTCTCACTGAACACTAATATTATCTTCTCCTACCACCCCCATTCTTTTGTATGTACACATATATATTTACTTTATTTGAACTTTGTTATAAAAAAGGAGTAACATATGGGTTACAAAGATGGTTATCATAGGTTGTCGAGTTCCTCCAGCTCCTCAGATGGCGGGCAGGAACCCTGGATGCAGTGCGCATTTTCCCTCTGTATTGCCACACTGAGGCGCTGGAAAAGAAAGCTTGCAGCTCTCGGGTCCCTTGTTGTTTCAATGAGCCTAGAACCTATATATATATATATATATATATATATATATATATATATATATATATATATATATATATATATATATATATATATATGTCGTACCTAGTAGCCAGAACGCACTTCTCAGCCTACTATGCAAGGCCCGATTTGCCTAATAAGCAAAGTTTTCATGAATTAATGTTTTTCGACTACCTAACCTACCTCTTATCTTGAGGTTATCTTGAGATGATTTCGGGCCTTTTTAGTGTCCCCGCGGCCCGGTCCTCGACCAGGCTTCCACCCCCAGGAAGCAGCCTGTGACAGCTGACTAACACCCAGGTACCTATTTTACTGCTAGGTAACAGGGGCATAGGGTGAAAGAAACTCTGCCCATTGTTTCTCGCCGGCGCCTGGGATCGAACCCAGGACCACAGGATCACAAGTCCAGCGTGCTGTCCGCTCGGCCGACCGGCTTACCTAACCTAACTTTTTCGGCTACCTAACCTAACCTAACCTATAAAGATAAGTTAGGTTAGGTTAGGTAGGGTTGGTTAGTTTCGGTCATATATCTACGTTAGTTTTAAATCCAATAAAAATAAATTGACCTCACACATAATGAAATGGGTAGCTTTATCATTTCATAGGCAAAAAATTAGAGAAAATATAATAATTCAGGAAAATTTGGCTTATTAGGCAAATCGGGCCTTGCATAGTAGGCTGAGAAGTGCGTTCTGGCTACTAGGTACGACATATATATATATATATATATATATATATATATATATATATATATATATATATATATATATATATATATATATATATATATATATATATATATATATATATATATATATTAGTATATTTTGGTAGCAGTCTTTCCTGTAGACATATATTATTAAATATGACCGAAAAAGTAAGATTAATAATTCTAACACGAATTTTCTCAATCTTTCGTACATTTCTTTTCACTGTTGGAGGTAATTCAAAAATCAATTCTCCAAAATTCATTTTTATTTCTAGTCTGACTCGACACGAGCGCGTTTCGTAAAACTTATTACATTTTCAAAGACTTTAGTTTACAAATACACAACTGAATAGAACTTAAACATCTCCGATTTTGTTTATATCTACATTCGAGTGAGGTGGATGGGGTGAGGTGGCATTAATAGGGTATTAATTTCATCAACACAAGACAGAACAAGAGGTGGCATTAATAGGGTATTAATTTCATCAACACAAGACAGAACACGAAACAATGGGTATTGAAATGGAAGTGATTGTAGAAAGCCTATTGGTCCATATTTCTTGATGCTTCTATATTGAAGCGGAGTCTTGAGGTGGGTAGAATATAGTTGTGCATTAATTGGCTGTTGATTGCTGGTGTTGACTTCTTAATGTGTAGTGCCTCGCAAACATCAAGCCGCCTGCTATCGCTGTATCTATCGATGATTTCTGAGTTGTTTACTAGGATTTCTTTGGCGATGGTTTGGTTGTGGGAAGAGATTATATGTTCCTTAATGGAGCCCTGTTGTTTATGCATCGTTAAACGCCTAGAAAGAGATGTTGTTGTCTTGCCTATATACTGGGTTTTTTGGAGCTTACAGTCCCCAAGTGGGCATTTTGAAAGCATAGACGACGTTGGTCTCTTTTAAAGCGTTCTGCTTTGTATCTGGAGAGTTTCTCATGAGTAGGCTGGCCGTTTTTCTGGTTTTATAGTAAATCGTCAGTTGTATCCTCTGATTTTTGTCTGTAGGGATAACGTTTCTATTAACAATATCTTTCAGGACCCTTTCCTCTGTTTTATGAGCTGTGGAAAAGAAGTTCCTGTAAAATAGTCTAATAGGGGGTATAGGTGTTGTGTTAGTTGTCTCTTCAGAGGTTGCATGGCGTTTCACTTTCCTTCTTATGATGTCTTCGACGAAACCATTGGAGAAGCTGTTGTTGACTAGGACCTGCCTTACCCTACAGAGTTCTTCGTCGACTTGCTTCCATTCTGAGCTGTGGCTTAGAGCACGGTCGACATATGCGTTAACAACACTCCTCTTGTACCTGTCTGGGCAGTCGCTGTTGGCATTTAGGCTCATTCCTATGTTCGTTTCTTTAGTGTAGACTGCAGTGTGGAAACCTCCGCTCTTTTCCATGACTGTTACATCTAGAAAGGGCAGCTTCCCATCCTTTTCCATCTCGTAAGTGAAACGCAGCACGGAACTCTGCTCAAATGCCTCCTTCAGCTCCTGCAGATGTCTGACATCAGGTACCTGTGTAAAAATGTCGTCAACATACCTGCAGTATATGGCCGGTTTCAAGTTCATGTCGACTAAGACTTTTTGCTCGATGGTACCCATGTAGAAGTTTGCAAACAGGACACCTAGGGGAGAACCCTTGGCGACCCCCATCGACCCCATCGACCCCAGCCTGGAAGGTTATGCCAGTTGCTGGAAGAATTCTGTGCTGGCTAGGGTTCGAGTCTCCTGGTGGGAAAGTGTTCTAAAGTTGTATACTTCACTCTCGTGTTTAGGAGAGTTGTGCCTTAAGCATAGACACAGTGTTCTCCCATATTAACAGGGACTTGATGAAATAAACGTATAAATGACCCCTCACTTGCTCTAGTGCTCTTGGGAGGTGGTGATCTTTGGGGTATATAAATACTCCGAAATTACCATCTCTTTTAAGGGTCTGAGCAGGTGGTGGAGTGGGTTAAGGCGTACCTGTTATGCCAGTTGCTGGAAGGCTTCTGTGCTGGCTAGGGTTCGAGTCTCCTGGTGGGAAAGTGTTCTAAAGTTGTATACTTCACTCTCGTGTTTAGGAGAGTTGTGCCTTAGGCATATATATATATATATATATATATATATATATATATATATATATATATATATATATATATATATATATATATATATATATATACCTAACGCACATAAAACAAACAATAAGGTAAAACAAAAATAAAATAAAACTGCTTACGTCCATTGCTGAGTGAATAGTGGCAGGGAGAACAAGAAACATGAACAATTAAACTCTTTACTTATAATAATAAACACAAACAATAATAAAACCTGTAACCTTGGCTATACACGACTGTCAACAATGAACATAAGAATTACGTTACTCTACACACAAAAGGGTGACTATACAATATGTACAAATGTGCTGTCCTTCCTCCGTCACGCGTCGTAGCAATACCACATTGAGTGAAGGAAGAAACATGTGACCCAAGAGGAGTACTCAGGCCGGCGGCCCAACACTCAGACTACTCACCAGGAGTAGTCTGAGTGTTGGGTCTTGTGGTTGTTTTAGATTCAGCTACTCGGAACAAGAAGTATTGGGTCGCCGGCCCTTGCTTATATAGACTGGTGGGTGACGTCATGCAGGCGTGTAGTAGCAGTTGAATGGTCAGCCCGCAGAATATTGGGTCGTTTACTGGTGGTGAACAAGCAGCCGGCGAACACCTGGCATGAGTTGTAATGTTGTAAGCATAGGATGATTGTGAATAGCTTCTTTTCAACTGTACTCTAGTTACGTTGATGCGGTTTCAGCTTGTAGCTGTAGTCACTGACTGGCAAGACTGACTGACCCCCCCCCCCCCGTCCCATCCTAAATCCTTATCCTGACCCTTTCCCAGTGCTATGTAGTCGTAATGGCTTGGCGCTTTCCCCTGATAAACTCCCTCCCTCTTCTCACTGTTGCATCAGGACTTTCCCCAATGCCGGTGCTGCTGTCATCGACATTAAGGACGAAGAGTTTCTTCACATCTAGCGAGGCGAGAATGGGATTACTACAGAGTAATGCTTTTAGCTGTTCAAATGCAATGGTTTGTGAACTAGTCCAAAGATATTTTGCTTATGGCTAGTAAGGTTAATGAGAGGTGTAGCCACGGAACTGAAGTTCCTGCTAAAACGACGATAGTATGATGCTAAACCTAGAAAACGCATAAGCTGTTTTCGTGAGGTAGGCTGAGGGTATTGTTGAATAGCATGTAGGTGAACGCCAAGAGGTGCTATGCTTCCACTGCCTATTATATGACCGAG
This sequence comes from Procambarus clarkii, assembly GCF_040958095.1. Classification (NCBI taxonomy): domain Eukaryota; kingdom Metazoa; phylum Arthropoda; class Malacostraca; order Decapoda; family Cambaridae; genus Procambarus; species Procambarus clarkii. The sequence goes on from NC_091154.1 coordinate 46,339,600, forward strand.
ATAGCGCACTTTACTTGTGGCAAACGTGGACTTGCCCAAATTAATGTTGAAGCCAGCCTGGAGAAGCTTGAAGAACACCCATTATAGGTGGTCTTTCCAAGTGTTGGTGGCAACAACGATGTCATCCAGGTAGGCGTAGGAATCGTCAAGGTCTTGGATGACGATGCTGACAGCTCGCTGGAAGGTAGCTGGGGCATTGTAGAGTCCTAAGGGCAGTCGCTCATATCAAAAGAGGCTAAAAGGAGTGGAGAAAGCAGTGATGTCCTTAGCGCACTGTGTAAGACTGATCTGAAAATAGCCCTTTTAGGAGGTCAACTTGTGAGAGAAACTTGGTGTTACCGATGGCATCAAGAATATCGACGACGCCAGGCAAAGGACAGAAATCCTTTACAGTGACTGTGTTCAGTTTACGATAATCGCTGTACAGTCTTACCTTGCCGGAGCCGGTGGCTGAGCGGACAGAACACTGGGAGCGTGATCCTGTGGTCCCGGGTTCGATTCCGGGCGCCGGCGAGAAACAATGGGCAGAATTTCTTTCACCCTGATGCCCCTGTTACCTAGCAGTAAATAGGTACCTGGGAGTTAGTCAGCTATCACGGGCTGCTTCCTGGGGGTGGAGGCCTGGTCGAGGACCGGGCCGCGGGGACACTAAAGCCCCGAAATCATCTGAAGATAACCTCAAGATAACCGCGTGCCTTGGGCACCAATATTACAGGGTGAGGTCCAAGGAGACTCACAGGGTGTGGCCAGTCCATTGTTGAGGAGATACTGTATATCGCGAACATGGTTTCCTTCTTCTGCGAACTGCATCAGGTAGTATGGTTGATGGATTGGCATCGTTTCGGGAAGCAGATTGATGTGATGGCGCACTACGGTACATTCCTGCGGAGTTTCTTAGAACAAGTCTCTATTAGTAGAGACTAGTTGGATGAGAGGAGCACTGTTATTGGAATCCTGTGAGTATTTAGGAAGATCGTTCCTAATTTCAGAGTTAGAGATCACTGGGTTAGCCACTACAGTCAGGAGGAGAAGCAGGGTAGGTATTGTGGTGTTTGTGTGTTACTGAGGAAGTCTTGATTGTAGGGTTGATATAAAGCCATCGCTTGGTTACTGACTTTAATACGTATATAAACAATTACATGACTAGCTGCTTCCAAGCTGGTAGCTCTTGTGTGCTCTTGTTTACCTTCTCTGGCGTCTGAGCCGCCGCACATAGAAAACGGATGGTACCGTTTTCTGTGAACATGACATCCTTCCTTTTCTTTAAAAAGAATGAATACAGGATGCCTACCATGCTTGTAGCACAAAGCAAAGTTATTGACACAAAGTAAGTTATTAACATATCAAGAGATATTGCATACATTTAACATTAATTAAGCACACAAAGAATTTAAACAACTTAATCTTTACCACAAAGGATTTCAATGTTAAAAATACATATGCAATGTTAAACAAACATGAAAGAAACTGTAATACAAAGTTACAAAATATTGAATGAGAGATCTGCATTATTCAAACAATATTAAATTTAGTTTAGCATAATAAGTAAATACTTTGCATTACATAGGAACACAATTAATCATCAAATCGTGTAGGGCGTTTAACATGACGTTTAGGACGAGAGTCCCCAAATACAATAATATTCCTTGATGAATTATTTATTGAGTTATAACTCATTTTTTCTTTTTCTTTTGCACGACTTTGCACTTTATCATTTTCTACACTAGTTGGAATCACTTTGAAATAAGCCATATTACGTGTTATACTATGATCTCTATTACTAGCTGTTACCATAGTTCCTTTTACACTAATCACTTTATATGGTTTTGTATCATACGGCATATCTAGCTTTCCCTCTTTTTTCTTTTTAACGAGAACAGTGTCTCCAACCTTTATGAATTGTTCCTTTGCACGTTGATCATGAGCAATTTTCATTTTGCCCTTGGCTAGTGCATCCTTCTGAACGAGACGTTTATCCGTTACCTCGGCTGGCATGACGGGTAGTGCGATTCTCATAGGACGTCAAAATAAAAGTTCACCAGGTGACTTGCCCAGTGTTCCATGCGGTGTTGCACGGTAGTTCCTGAGAAAAGCATACATAGCTTGTTTCCAGGATCGTCCTTCGGCATGAGCACAGCGTACCGCTTTCATGAGAGGTTGCATGAATCTCTCAACTTCTCCATTTGCTTGAGGATGTAGTGGCATCACACGGCGGTGTTTGAATCCAATATGCTCAGCAAAGTTGACGAAGTCTTGTCCATTGAATGGCGGTCCATTGTCCGTCTTGACAACTTCAGGAATGCCAAAGTTTGAAAAGATCTTGTCGAGTTTCGGGATGACGGCCTTTGCAGATGTGGAAGTGATGATTTCTACTTCTGGATAACGTGAGTGATCATCAATGACTACCATTAAGTACTCTCCAGTTGGTAGCGGTCCGCAGAAGTCCATCGATACTTCCGTCCATGGTGCAGCAGGTAGTGGTGAAGGTTGTAGAGGTGTTGGTCTTGAAGTATCCACTGCAGCTTGGCAAGGGACACAGGCATCATGCATATCCTTTGCTTGACGATCAATGCCAGGAAACCACACCTTTTCTCGTAGCAGCTGTTTGGTCCTAACAAGACCTTGGTGTCCTTGATGTGCAAGCTTCAGAGCACGTTGCTGGAGAACAGCTGGAATGACGATACGAGTACCTCGCAGCACGATGTCGCATTGTTGCGTAACACTTAATTCTGTCTGGATGCGTTCAAGTGCTTTGAATGCATCTTGGTTAACTCCTGAGGTGGGATGCGTGGAAACTTTTTCTTAGTCAATGCATCCACTGTTGCTTGCAGAGTTGGGTCCTCTAGGGTTGCAGTACGGATTTCATCAAGAGTGAGAGCCTTAGGGACTACATCACAGGTTACAGAGTGTACATATTCCTCGGCAACTTGCTGATGCTTGGTGATGGTGAAACTGTTGGCAGAATGTCGACTGATATAATCAGCTGGATTGCCTGCACCTGGCTTGTACTTCACAGTAAAGTTGTATGGTTGCAGACGAAGAGCCCATCTCTCAATGCGAGCTGGTGGTTTGGACTTTGGATTATTGAAGATGGTCTCCAACGGTTTGTGGTCAGTGACTATCGTGGTGAAGGGTGCACCAAGCAGATACACATTGAAGTGTTCACAGCCCCATACAAGAGCAAGAGCTTCCTTCTCTGTCTGACTGTATCGTTGCTCAACATCTGTGAGAGACCGGCTGGCGTAGGCAATTACTACTCTGGAATCTGGTTGACCAGGTTTGTGTTGGGCTAAAACAGCACCTAAACCAACAGGACTAGCATCCACTGTTAACTTAGTGTCCATTGATGGATCAAAGTATGCAGCAGTCGCATTCTCTATTAGTGCATCTTTCACAGCATCAAATGCATTTTGCTCGATATCGCTCCAGTACCATGATGCATTTTTCTTCAGGAGCTCACGTAGAGGCTTCGTAATTGTAGCAAAATCTGGAATGAAGCGAGAACAGTAGTTTGCCATTCCCAGAAAACTATGTACTTCAGTGGACGTTGAAGGAGGTGCAGCATTCTTGATATCTGCAACTTTCTTAGGATCTGGGGACAGACCTTTGTCACTAAGTACATGTCCAAAGAATTCAATTTTACGTTGATTGAACTCACACTTTGCTCGGCTTAACGTCAAATTCTTTTCTCGTAAGCGTTACAATGTTGCACGAAGAGCTTTGTCGTGTTCAGCTTGGGTACAGCCATAAACAATGATGTCATCAGACATGTTGTCAGCATTAGGTATATCTTGCAATACCTGGCTGATGATGTGCTAGAATACTTCGGCAGCACTGTTGATGCCAAAACTCAGGCGCTTGTACCTATACAGACCTTGATGTGTCGTAAACGTTGTGATGAATCGACTCTCATCATCAAGTTCAAGCTGATGATAGCCCTTGTTTAAATCTAACTTGCTAAATACAGTTGCACCATTCAAGCGGTAGATCATATCATCTACAGTGGGTGTAGGATAGCGTTCACGCATTATTGCCTTGTTGGGAACACACATGCCCACACAGATGCGTATCTCATCTGGATTCTTCGGCTTTGGTGGAGTGACAATTGGGCTTACCCATGGTGTTGGGCCTGTTACTGGTTCAATGATATCTAGTTCCATCAGCCAATCCAGTTCGGCATCGACTTTCTTGCGAGTATGGAATGGTTGTCGGCGATGTGGTTGGGCAACTGGAATTACATCTGGGTTGATATGCAAATGTACTTTGCTATCAGTATAACAACCTATGGATTTAAATCGATCAGAAAATTCAGCCACAATAGCATCAACATTGTTTGCAGATTCCACTGCTACAGCATTAGAAAGCTGAAGTAGCCCCAATTTGGTTGAAGTCTTATAACTGAGTAAAGACTCCTTTGCATTCCTAACAACATGGAATGTAGTAGTGAGCATTGCACTCTTTGACTTAATCTCTGCAGTGAAAGTTCCAATCACTGGCAAGGCTACCTTTGAAGCATAGGCAGTGGCTTTGCCATTATAGTTCTCAAGCTTTGGGAACTGTTATTTAAATTTTTTATAGTGGCACTCAGCAATGGTGTCAATGTTTGATCCAGTGTCAATAAGAACTTTGAGACAAATACCAGCAATGTATCAACATGTCTCTGGGTTGTTTGGAAGATCATTCCATTCTGACTGATTGTACTCCATAAGTATAATCACATTCACTGTCATCTGAGACTGGGTGTAATGAAATGTTGTCTTGTACATTATTAACATTTTGGATATGAGGTGCAATATTGTGGTTACCACCTCGACCCCTATGACCTGATCCTCGTACAGTGCTTTTATTCATAGACTGTGGTTTCTTTAGTGCGGAACGACACATAGCACCAAAATGACCTAGTTTTCCACACTCATAGCACTTCTTACCTTGAGCAGGACAAACATTACCTTGGTGTGGGTAGTCTCCTCCACAATTGTAACATTTATTGTTGACACCCTCTGATGTGGGTCGTTGTGACTGCTTGAGTCTTGTTCCATGACCCCAGTTGTGATGTGGTTCTCGGCTCAATTTACTGTTAGGTTTGGCATGATATCTTCTTTGATTACGATGTCCTTCCTGAACCTTTCATACCTCATCACTGTTAGTAACAGTGGCAGAACCGTTGTTGGCACTGCACTCCATGACACGAGCATCACGTGCAGCATCTTCCATTCGACGAGCCATATCCAGTATCTTGGTAAGAGAACTTTCATCATCAACAAGTTCTAGAGCTCTTCGGCGGAGACGTGTAGATGTGCATGTTTCAATTATTTGCTGTTTGATTTCTTTGCCAACATCAGCAAACTCACAATGGGCTACTAAACCCTGCAGACGTGTGTGGTATTGATCCACAGTTTCATTAGAGAGTTGTCTGGCTCTCCTGAAATGCATAATTTCCATGGCAATATTTTGTCTTGGTTTGAAATGCTCTGTTAGTTTGGCTTTGGCAGTGTCATAATCTTTGGCACCACCAGTGTCTTTCAGTGTGTCAAAGATGTCACAAACTCTATCACCTGCATAATGAAGTAGAAAGGCACGCTTTCTTTCAGCACTTTTGATGTCAGAAACTATCAACAAATTTTCAAACCTTTTAAGCCATTTGACCCACCTCTGTGACAGGTTTGTCTGGTCACAGTCAGGATCAAATGCAGGAAACTGAGGTATATTTGCCTTTTTTTTTACTGAATAAATGTAACTTATCACTTAAATGTTCCTCAGAATATTAAACACTTACTGCACTGTATATGTTAGTTAAGAATTCACTGTAATTACTTTAATTTTGCAAAGCACACAAGCATTTTAATGCAAAAGTTCACAACAGTGCACAAGACAGCAGCAACTGACTTCTTACCTAGCCCTTGTGTACATGTGTTGTTCCTACTCACAGCAGCACAGCAGAAGTTAGCAGTTGGTGCAGCAGTTGGTGCAGCAGTTGGTGCAGCAGTTGGTACAGCAGAAGTTAGCAGTTGGTACAGCAGTTGGTGCAGCAGTTGGTACAGCAGTTGGTACAGCAGTTGGTGCAGCAGTTGGTACAGCAGTTGGTGCAGCAGTTGGTACAGCAGTTGGTACAGCAGTTGGTGCAGCAGTTGGTGCAGCAGTTGGTGCAGCAGTTGGTACAGCAGTCAGTTCACAGCGTAAAGAATTTTAGCACAGAGCGCTTTTCGTATACAAAACATCGGGTTTTGTATACAGCATCAAAGCGTCGTTTCGTACACCACGTCGGCAGATTCCTCAGTACACAGTTTCTTCAGTCAGCACATAGCTTGGGGTAGCACATAGCATTGGTTAGCACATAGCATTGGTTAGCACATAGCATTGGTTAGCACATAGCATCGTTTAGCACACAGCATTGGTTAGCACACAGCATCGGTTAGCATACAGCATCGGGTATGGCGCTCACAGCTTCTCTTCCTCCTCCAGGCAGCATGCTTCTCCCTTGTGTTTGAAACTGAACAAATACCTGCGTTCACAGTTCATCCTCGTCGCCAATGTGGTGTTTGTGTGTTACTGAGGAAGTCTTGATTGTAGGGTTGATATAAAGCCATCGCTTGGTTACTGACTTTAATACGTATATAAACAATTACATGACTAGCTGCTTCCAAGCTGGTAGCTCCTGTGTGCTCTTGTTTACCTTCTCTGGCGTCTGCTCCGCCACACATAGAAAACGGATGGTACCATTTTCTGTGAACATGACAGGTATCACTATGGGTATATGTATCCGTAAAAGTGGATACGGACATTAATACAGTTGGAGGATTACCTTGGTACTGCTTGAAAAGATTGATGTGGCAGAGTTGGGTCTTACGCCGCCGATCAGGAGTCTCTAGAATGTACTTATGATTGTTCCTACATTCTTTGATGCGGTATGGACCTGAAAATTTACTCTGGAAGGGGGGAGCTTGGGATAGGAAAGTATGCCAAAACGAACTCTACTACCTTGAATTTCCTGACTTTAGTATTTGATCAAAATGTGTTTTCATTTTATGCTGAGATGTTGACGAGTTAGCACTGGCAAATTGATGTACTCTTTCAAGGGTGCGTCTCAAATATTTTAAGAAACTGAGACACATTAAGGGAATCAATGATGATGTTAGAGATCAAGGAATCTTTAAATGCTTTCAGGGGGTATGCACTTACGACCGTAGAACATCTCAAAAGGAGATGTTCTACGTAAGAATGTAGAACTCATTAGGAATGTACTTCTTAATGAGTCTCTCCAAGGGACTCATTATGAAGACTTCTGAAAATACACATGATAAGGTCTAGTTGCCAATCCCAATCCTTCTCTGTACTAATGCAAAATTTTCTTAAAAGTGACTTGAGAGTTTGATGGCTACGTTCTAGAGATCCCTGTGAAGCAGGATGATTGGGGCTAGACAATACTTGTGTGATGTTGAACTCTTTAAGGATGTTCTTAAATAAGTCACTGGTGAAGCTTGTGCCACAATCGCTCTGAATCTCTCGTACTCGTAACTATCCCGTAGTTAATCCATTCTATGTGAGGATCTTTAGGAGGTGCTTAACAACTGTAGCAGCCGTAATGTTCTTGACCGGAACTGCTATAGGGAACCTGGCGGTAGGACACATGATAGTAATGATGTAGAGGTTGCCGGAGCTAGTTCATGGTAGCGGCCAGTCGCAGTCGATAATCAGTTTGCTGAAGGGCTCTGAAGGCACAGGAATAGGGATCAGTGGTGCTTTAGGAATAGGAGCATTAGGCTTACCTGCCATTCGACATGTATGACAAGTGTTCACGAAGGTCTTCACGTCTCGTTACATGCCTGGCCAATAATAGTCCTGCATCATAGGTTTTGTTGATCCCATAATGGGACATCGGGCCATGGGCCAAGTCAATTATGTCTTTACGTAATGAGGTAGGAACTTCCAACTGATCAACATTAGCCCAATTATCCTCTGCCTTTAATTTAGTGGGTCAGAATCTGCAATATAAGATTTGATTATCATTCAAAATATAACTAGGGATAGAATCAGTCTGAGTTTGAGCCTGGAAGAATAAGGGAGTTAATGAAAGATCAGCTTGCTGTAATTTTTAGAACTCCAACCAGTTGAGATTCCGTGAGAAGCCTTGTGGATCTTGAGGGACAGCTGGAGCTACTTGTTGTGGTTGAGCGGCTTGAGCACATGTAGTCATTAGGACAGGCTGGGAGATGTCTTTGGTTTCGTCAGTCATCTGTACCTCTTATGAGGCATACTTCATTACAGGGTTTACTGTAGCAGTCACAGACCTGGAGTTTGTCACAGATGATCAGGTTCGTGGAGTCCTATTGGTCAGCCAAGTCGTTGCCCAAAAGAAGTTGAATTCCTGGCATTGGAAAAGGCGACTTATGATATCCCTCATGGCGACTTGGACTTCTTCACGAACGAAAGAACAATCTGGATGGACTCCAGCAAAGTGGGAGTGGTTGCAGTGAGGTCGGTGATGAGGACGCTTTCTCCTGTGTAGGTGACCTTGGGTGCAGCAGCTTTCAGGAGTATGCTTTGGAGAGAAGCTGTGTCCCTCAAGATGTTCACTTGGACCTTTGCCTTAGAATCTCTATCGTTGGCAGAGACAGTTCTGGATACACGTTTCTGTGGAATAAAGAGTGATCAGAAGCTGGAACATGGGTATGCATAACAGGCGTATAAAGCTTAGGAGGTTGAGATTTAGGCTTATGTGAATCGTTCCTAGTTTTACAAATGAGGATTGGTACATTTTTCGATTGTGTGTCCATATACTTTAAAATACCTACAGTAGAGTGCATAATTAACATCGGCATGACTCACTTTAGCAGGGCTGGATCAAGATGGTTTACTGGAATAAGAGTCATATGAATTAAGGAATTAAACTATAGGTATCAGTCAACTGCGCACACTTACTGAGGTTGGTCTCTCCTTTATCTGTAAGGTTAAGACGTAGGGGTTTGACACACGGCGCATAAATTCTTCCATGAGGATGAGGTTGATAAGCTCAGGAAAAGTGGTGATCTGGGCTGCCTCCAGCCACTTCATAAAGTATCTGGTTTTATTCTGAGCAAACTCTACATTGGTGTTTGCACAGGATTTAACATAATCTCTGCAACGACGTCTGTAACTTTCTATCAACAAGAGATAAGCGTCCAGAATTGCTTGCTTCAGTACCAGGTAATCAGTCTCGGTGGCAAGAGTACTGAGGGTCAAGGCAGCTCTACCTGTAAGATCGAATCGAAGGAGTATTGACCATTGGTTCTGAGACCAGCTGAGTTGAGTAGCTAACGCCTCAAATGAGGTAAAAAATTAATCCACCTCTGTCTCCACAAAAGGCGGCATCATTTCAATACACTGAGTCACATTAAAACGTACCGGGAGGTTGGAGTCTGCTTAATGGCGCTGAGCGGCGTGGGTAGTTTCAAGTTCCTGTTGTCAAAACTCTTAGAGTGGCAACAGCTTTCTCTTGCTTCAGACGGAGAGCGGAGGCAGCTTTCTCTTGTTCCAGACGGAGAACGGAGGCAGCTTTCTCTTGCTCCAGACGGAGAACGGAGGCAGCTTTCTCTTGCTCCAGACGGAGAGCGGAGGCAGCTTTCTCTTGCTCCAGACGGAGAGCGGAGGCAGCTTTCTCTTGTTCCAGACGGAGAGCGGAGTCAGCTTTCTCTTGCTCCAGACGGAGAGCGGAGGCAGCTTTCTCTTGTTCCAGACGGAGAGCGGAGGCAGCTTTCTCTTGCTCCAGACGGAGAGCGGAGGCAGCTTTCTCTTGCTCCAGACGGAGAGCGGAGGCAGCTTTCTCTTGCTCCAGACGGAGAGCGGAGGCAGCTTTCTCTTGCTCCAGACGGAGAGCGGAGGCAGCTTTCTCTTGCTCCAGACGGAGAGCGGTGGCAGCTTTCTCTTGCTCTAAGCGGAGCGTGATGGCGGCTTCTTGTTCTTGTAGCTGAAATCTCTCTCGTTCACATACACATTGCAGATCAGCATTTTCTTGCTGTCGTTGACGTTTCAAGTCAGCTTCTTCTTTCTGTCGTTGACGTTCCAATTCTATTCATTGTTCTTGGAGCCGGAGTTGTTCATTCTCTCGTTTTCGTTGGAGAATGGAATGGCTTCTTCTTCTCGTCGTTGATGTTCTAGGTCAGCTTCTTGTAATCTCATCACTCATTTCCCTTCATAAGCCTCTGTTTCCATGTGGGCTAATTTGATCTTCAGCTTCATGACGGCGAGTGCAGTCTTAATCGGCAATCGGTATCGGTAATTTGATGTTGTTCCTGCAGCTCTGAAGTGATAAGATCATTATCAATCAAATAATCTAGTATCATATTATGAAGTTCAGTTTTGTTGGCTCCATGGGGAGGTAAGATATGATATTCCGTAGTAAGGGTTAGTAACCTGCCTTTGGTGGTGCGAGTGAGGTTACCAACTTCGTCCTCCGGGTTGGAACGGAAGGCAGCTAAGCGGAACATGGTTTACAGTACAGAGGTAAGTAAATAATTGCAAGAATAATGTGACTGTCCTCCTGTAAGTGAACCAATACGTGAGGTTTATTCGACTGACAAAGATTATGTGATATCAGGCACGGGAATGGTTGGTATAGGACTGGCAACTTGTAACTATCCTGTAGGGTAATAATATAATTACAAGATAGTTACTGAAAGATAAGGTTAATTGATTGATTATTATAATTAAGTCATAGATTTTAATAAGGACTTGGGGAAACAATAAATGTTTCGAGGTAGTACAAGACAATGTAGGCATGTACTCGGTATTCTATTTATGACGAGGATAAGGGCAAGAGGTGTCCTACTGAAAACTAGGTAATTAATTGCAGTTACAATACTTTATGCTTTGGGAAAAGAATGGTAAACTCCCTACCTGGGCAATTAATCACAGACTTTGAACGAAGGCTTAGGGGTGCGGAGAGTGTCAACACTGTGACGAGAACTGCTGTACATGACCCAAATGCACAGTACAGTCCTGGATGCAAAAGGAATGAAAGCCCAATACATCCCCCTAAGTTCGTACTACAAAGTTGAATATCATAGTTAGGAGACAAACCAAAGTACCCAAATGTGTGATCTGCCTAAATGAGATACTTCTGTAGGGACAAGATTGTATGGGTAAGCAGGATATAGCAAAGGTTAATAAGACTAACCATTATGAGTATGAATTTGCACATAATACATCACGTAATCTAAAGTCAAACAAACGAACAAACAAACAGGTCACAAATTGCTACACCTGAAATGTAAGTAGAGTTAGTCACTAATGAAAAATACTCAAAAAGAGTTCTGAAAGGCAAACATGTATTAAAGCCAAGTAAACAACTGAACACAACTTAGGGCAAAGGAACTAGGTGCAATACCTGAGACAAGACTCCCGGATAGGCCCCCACATTTTGTATAGACTTGAGGTAGCGTAGCAACTACCTGCAGCTGGTATATGCCAAACACACATAAAATAAACAAAAAGATAAAACAAATTAAAATAAAACTGCTTACATCCTTTGCAGTGTGAATAGTGGCATGGAAAACAAGAAACATTAACAATTAAAGTCATAATGTATAATAATAAACCCAAACAATGATAAAGACTAAAACCTTGGCTTTACACAAATGTCTACAAATGAATATAAGAATTATGTTACTCTACAAACAAAAGGGTGACTATACAATATGTACAAATTTGCTTTCCTTCCTCTGTCACGTGTTATAGCAAAACCACATCGTGTGAGAGAAGAGACATGTGACCCAAGAGAGAGCACCAGAAGTAGTCTGAGTGCTGGGCCGCCAACTGTCGCTTATATACACTGGTGGGTGACATCATGCTGGCGTGAAGCCGGAGTTGACAGGTCAACCGACAGAATAATGGGTTGATTGCTGGTGTTTAAAAAGCAGCCGGCGAACCTGGCATGTGGCTCTCGAGACAGAGTAAGGGGAAGGCCATGGTGAAACATTCTAGACATCTGGCTGGAGGATTTTTGATGTTAGAATGAAGTTAAGGAGCATGTTGGTGGTGAAAGCAGTAGGAAGAGCCATATTACTATATCTCTATGGACTTATCTTGAGGTTATCTTGAGATGATTTCGGAGCTTTTTTAGTGTCCCCGCAGCCCGGTCCTCGACCAGGCCTCCACCCCCAGGAAGCAGCCCGTGACAGCTGACTAATACCCAGGTAACTATTTTACTGCTAGGTAACAGGGGCATAGGGTGAAAGAAACTCTGCCCATTGTTTCTCGCCGCCGCCTGGGATCGAACCCAGGACCACAGGATTACAAGTCCAGCGTGCTGTCCACTAGGCCGACCGGGGAGCCGGTCTTGTCAAGACTCATAAACCTAGCAATCCCATGAGGCCTATCATCAGTTCTGTGGGATCCATTTCTTACAAGGTTTCTAAATGGCTTACCAAAATCTTGTCCCTATTGTTAGGAACAATTTCCTCTTCTCATTTGACCAATTCTATTGAATTAGTTAAAAAATTGAATATTGTTCCAATCACTCCTGATATCAAGTTAATCAGTTTTGATGTTTGTTCTTTGTTTACAAAGGTGCCTGTTGATGATATTCTTGATTATCTTGCTCATGAATTAATAAATCATGTTTTACCTCTTTCTGCTGAATTGTTGTCAATCTCGTTACGTTGTGCATTAAAGAATGTAAATTTTCCTTTAATAATGAGTATTATTTACAGACTTTTGGAATGGCAATGGGGAATCCTTTATCGCTATTGCTTTCAAACTTGTTCATGGAATTCTTCGAAAAGAAATTTGTTTAACAAATACCTTATAAAGACTGTAATCGGTTCTATGTTGGGCAAACATCTAAAGATTTTAAATGTAGAATTTTGCAACATAACTTCTCTGTAAGACATGGCCATTCATCTAATGCTTTGTTTGTTTGTTCATTTGTCAGAAAGTTCTCAGCAAATTGATTGGGAGATGGCTTCTTCAATACCGAATTTTAAAATTATTTTCAATAGGAACATAATTGAATCTCCTTTAATACAGATTACAAAATGATGTAATTTAAACATTAGCAGTGATGAAGATGAAGCCATATGATGAAACTCTAATTTATATCCACCTAATCTCATTCATATTTTTGTCATTGTACCTCACTTCACTTCTCTTTCCTGCCTATATATGTCCAAACTTACTGACTTGTAAATCATTCCTTCTGAAGATGTATTATTAAATACGAAGTACATAAGGAAATTAATGTTTCAATTCTTCCTCCATGGTCCTCCAATTCTTCTATGGTCCTCCAATTCTTCCTCCATAAACATGTCATATCTAGTAGCCAGAACGCACTTCTAGGCCTACTATGCAAGGTCCGATTTGCCTAATAGGCCGTGTTACAGTGCCCTCTCCTATTTCTTCTGTTTGCCTGCTTTAAGAGTCATATCAGCTCTCCCTACTGATTCTCTAAGATACATGGAGTCTGTTGGTATATGTGGCGACCAGACCGGCCGCCAGATAAGGGAGAAATTTACATCATAAGTTTGTAGGTAAAGGGGAAAGTGGCGCCCTGATATAAATGAAAGAGTACCCCTTACCTGCAGATCCGCCGATTTGTAGAAAACACTAGCCGTGTGCGGATTGGGTGGCGTGGGTCATGGGCGACCAATCAGAGCCCGCCGTGACGTCACTGAGTGCCCAGGGCTGCGCCAACGTCAGAGTTGACCTGACTGTGGAGGTGAGAGGACGCGCCTCGGTCGGCTCTCGAGGATTTGAGGCTCTACAAGCCTTATTCAGTGGATTAAACTATCCATCGCAAACCACCGTCGTTATTGGAGACCCTGCGCTTCCGAGAAGCAAGAAAAAAGCCAAGTTCATTGAGCGGAGGAGTGCCAAACTTGGAAAATTGGTCGGCGACGACGCTAGGCGGCGCCGCTCGACGCTGAGGGCCTGGAAAGGTGTTGCAGGCAGGCTTAGCTGTGACCGGGTCACATTCACTGAGGGTTTTGGAAGGACGACACCGTTCCTAGGACAAGGAGCAATGCCTTGTGGAAGGGACGAGTGTGTGCATATAGTGATTAGCTCAGTGCCCACTGGTGAACCAGGATTGGGATAGCTGAATCTCTGGGATTGGATCGGCGATGACGCGAAGGCTGCACGACACCTGAGGACCTGTGGAACGTTCCTGGATCGTCAAGGATCCACTGAGGAAGCGTGGGAACCTCACACCATCGAGGGACAGGCGTCGTGAGCCAGGAATGTCAGGTAGATAAAATTTCCCTCCCATTACCCCTTGTTTGAGTAGGCTAGATAGGCCACGATATTTGCATTTGTATGTTGCAGGATAGCATTAATACTTTAGTTGTAGGATAGGCTGCAGGGCAGCTTGTGTCCAGGACTGTTGGAGAGGACAGTGTGCGTGGACGGCAGGACAGTTGAAGAAGAGGTGCCGACGTAGCGAAGAGGCCCTTCTGTGAGTGAGTGTGACTCCTGTCTAACCTGCCCAGTTGAAGGAGTGGTTGGAGGTCGTGAAAGAAGAGTTGCTGACGATCTCCAGATTTATTATCCTTATGTTCATTTTCATGTATTGCTTAAAAGTGAATGTGTGATCATGTAAATTGTGTCAGTAAATTCACACATTTTATCATTATGTTTAAGTGTGCCTCCATTATTATATTTCTCTATGAGCATACACGAGGCTTATCATAGTACCACCTAGGGAGCGTCACGTTCTCTATAGAAGTTCTTATTGCCTGGAGAGTGGTAAAGCAGCACAGACATATATAAAAGTGTACCCTAAGCCATCCGACCAGCATCAGAGCAAGAATGGTGGCAACAAGCAACGTAGTGACTGGAGATAGGTAAAGCCACCCAGACTTTTATGGGAGAGTACCCTGGGCTGACAGTCCAGTGGCAGATCGAGGGAGTAGCAACGCTCTGGCAACAAATAGTATAGAATACACCCACTGAACTGCATCGCTGGGGTGCAGATATACTAACCCAGCTGGCGACCTTGTTAAGAAGAAGATAGGGAAGGCAGGCGGGAAAGGAGTTCCTGCAACCTTTTTGTCTGGCAGGCAAGACTCAGGGAAGTTATTGATATAAGGTAAGCCTGAGTCTTCCTTCACTTCTCCACGGGTCTAGGCCGGAACTGTTAACAACAGTTTCCCTGTGGTTGACTGAATGGCTCCCAGGGTGAATCAGTGGCCCCCCCCCCCTTTAGTGTTGGGAGCAAAGACCTGCGGTGGTGGGCATTACTGGTCCTCCCCTGTGGGACCAAGGAGACTCCGGTGAATCCCGGGAGTTGGAGGGGCTGAATATTCTGCCTTCTGAGCCCCTAGCAGCCGATTGCTAGCGAAGCCCCAGCCCACCCCCCCCCATGACAAGAACTGGCGACCTTGCCAGGATTCGAACCACGGTAGCCAAGAACTGTCAACTTCGCCGAGATGCATGGATCAGGCTACAGTGTTGCCAAGGTATGGTAATCAAGCTACAGTGTTACCCAAATTTCAAGACAGTGTTGCCAGGGTACTAATACAGTGTGGCCAGTGAATTCAGTGGTACTGTTATCCAACCAGCTAAGGGACTGAAACAGTGAAATTAGTACCTACTAACTAGTCTGTGCTGTCGTGTATGCTCGATAACATAGAGATGGAGGAGGATAAAGTAAAGAAATTTATTGAGAAAAGGGATGAGAGAATCTTGGAAGAGTGTACCAAGGCCCAGCTCCAACAAGTGGCAAACCACTTTGGGATCAGGTTGAGGATGACAAAGGTAGTGGAGCGAAGGACAGAGATCATGGCACAGCTCACGGCTCGAATGAAGGCGACGGGAGAGGAGCCATCTCAAGAAAGGCCGTCTCAAGGAGGGCCATCCCAAGAAGAGCCATCCCAAAGTGAACCGTCCCGACTAGAGCCACCCCAAGCACCTACCAGTGTGGGGAGAATTCAGAGTGAACATGGAAGCAGTGGAAGGTCCAGCTGTAGTAAGAGGAGCTTGCAACTGGAAATAATGAAGATGCAACTGGAAGCCCAGCTGTGACGAGAGGAGAGAGAAGCGCAAATGTAGAGAGAGGAACGTGAAACTCAGCTGCAGCGAGAGGAGCATAAAGCTCGGCTGCGGTGAGAAGGAGAGAGACAACTGCGACTGGAGGAGATAAAGGCAAACAAAGAAGTCGAATTGCGTCGCGTTGATCGTGGGCTGCCCTCACTACCTGCACGGTGGGATGATCTCAAGGTAAGGGAACGTGACTTACCTAAGTTCGAATCACAAGAAGCTGAGGTGTTCTTCGAACACTTCGAATGGATAGCGACTCTGAAGGAGTGACCGGAAGATGATTGGGATGCTCTGGTCCAGGGCAGGTTGACTGGTGAGGCCCGGGAAGCCTACAACATGCTGGACCTAGAGGAGTGTGCTAGTTACGACGCGATTAAGAATGCAGTGCTCCACTCATTCCGGCTGACTCCAGAGATGTACCGGAAGCGGTTCAGAGTGTGTACAAGAGTGTCGGGGAAGTCTTACGCCGAGACCGCCAGGGATATGGAACGGAAATTCCTACGATGGTTGAAGGCCCAATGGTTGAAGGCTGAAGGCGGAGGAAGCGGAGTCGGCGGATGAGATCAAACGACTGATAGTGATGGAGAAGTTTATGTCGGTGCTCCATCCTGAGTTGCGAGTAAGGATGAGAGAAGCAGGTATTAAGGACCTGAAGGCTGCAGCGGACCGAGCCAACATGCTGGAGGAGGCACTACATCTCAGGAGGGAGGGGCCACCCAGACACTCGCCTTACCCCAGGTCGGGAGGGAACTTTAGGAGTTCAGGAAGAGCGAGGATGGGTGGGGACTCTCCCAAGAGTAGTGCGCCCGATGAAGTAACCCCGGTTCAAGAAATATATACGACTCATATTATCAGCAGTTTCAGATTGCTACAGCGACTGGGTTTCTTAACTTAGTTAATGTATATGTAAGGTGTGATCAAATGATGGAAGCTTCTCTCCCAAAAATTACCAGCAGCTCTCAAACCATTGTAATGGGTGATTTTAATGCTAGACACACTAGCCTGGGTGACACCAAAACAAACAGGAATGGCAGAGTCTTTGTAAAATACTTAAGAGATAATAACATGTCCGTGTTCAACTTTGACTCCTCTAACGTCACACACCTCATGGGTGGCAGGCTTGATTATGTCATTGGTCACGGTCTCATTGATAATGCTGTCGGAGGATCAATTGTTCATGAATTAGTTAGTGATCATTTTGCCATATTCAGTTCATACACTATCAATAATGTCAAACCCCTAAGCTTTGGAAAAAAAATAATTAATATCCCTGAAAATTTACACATGCTCTTCAAATTCCGCATTTCTGAATGGTATAACACTTACTGCTTTACTACCGTCAATGCATTATATGAGGACCTGGTCACTGAAGTAACCGCTTTTTATAACATTGTTGTAAAATCCACAAGACCCAAACCAGTGAGGAAGGGACAGAGGTGGTTCACTGACTCACGCCTTAAGCCCCTGCATGACAGAGTTCTATTCCTAGCTGAGCAGTATAAAACACATAAAACAGCTGACACCCTCAACATATTTCTTAAAGCCAGCCGACAGTTTAGAGAGCTAAAGGAACAGGTGTATAACCAGCACTGGGAACAGTTTCTGCAAGGCATCAATCATGCAACATCCTCATCCCAAATGTGGAATAAAATTAAAAAGATTTCTCGTCCTAGCAGTCGTCAACTTGATCACCATTCACCTGTAGACTATGCCGACATGCTGCTTCAACAATATGCAAGCACTGCTAGTATAAGCAGCCTGCCCCTAGATGTGCAAAACTATCTGGCTAGTACTAAAATAAATCGTAACTTCAATATTGAAATTGCCTGTAGTGAAATAGGGCCTGATGATAACTATGGCATAACCCCCTTTGAAATTAAAAATGCACTCAAGAAAGGTAAGGCTACCTCTCCTGGAGAGGATGGCATCACATACAACATCATGAGAGTACTTGCTGAGCTGCCAAATAGCCCTTTGCTAGAATTGTTTAATCAAAGTCTAAGGCAGGGTGTTTTACCTGACCGCTGGACACAGGGACTCATAATACCCATACCCAAGCCTAATTCACAAAAATTTAGACCCATTTCTCTGACGTCGTGCATGTGCAAAGTTCTTGAGAGAATTATTCTCGACAGACTAATGTTTCAAATCAAGCCCCACCTTGCCCCTAACCTGTATGGTTTCCTTCCTGGAAGAAGCACACAAACTTACTTTGCTGAGTATTTTATCAGAGGGGGACCAAACTCTCAGGCGGCATTTATTGATCTCCAAACTGCTTTTGATACAGCAAACAAAGAAATAATCCTAGAACAGCTAGCCTCTTTTGGAGTTAAGGGAAGACTGTTGACATGGCTCAGGGGGTACCTGAGTAACAGAACCGCCTCAGTCCTTTTCAAGGGGGTCAAAAGTAAACTCTGTGCACCCTTTGAGTTGGGTACACCCCAGGGTGGAGTGCTGAGTCCCACACTGTTCAATGTTCTGATGCACAAATTAACAATTGATATTCCCACACTACCTGACGAAGCCGTCATTTGTTATGCCGATGATATATGCATTGTTGCAAATTCCCAAACTAGACTGCAAGCTCTACTTGATTCATTCGCTGCTAAAAGCATTGAATGTGGTCTTGTTATCTCTATAACTAAATCCAGAGATCTCCATCCCAAAGAGAAAACTCATGTCCCTATAGCTTTCAAGGTCAACAACCAGAACATTGAAACGTGTGGGCAGAACAAATACCTTGGAGTTGGTATTAACAGTGACATTGTAAATGATCTACACCGTAGGTTAAAAGAAAGACTAAAACCATTGAGAACACTTACTGGTAAGAATATTGGTATCAATATTAAATATGCTAGACTATTCTATATGATGTTTGTTAGATCTCTCGTTGATTATAATGCTCTGCACTTAATTAATTTCCCCTCCTCTGTGTTGGACAAACTTGAAGTAGTACAGAATGAGGCCATGAGGATAATTCTTGGTGCCCCAAGATGCACAAGAATCATCAACATGAGGGAAGAACTGAAGCTTCCAACCATACTAGAGAGAATAATGCAAGTTAACACTACCTTTTGCCTTAAAGTCATGAGAGATCCTACATCTCCTGCATTGCTCAGAGACAAATTATTTAGTGCTGTTAACACCCTTTTGACTGGTGCCGACATACCAACTCACTCCTTTTATGATAATTGGCTGAGAAACAATGCTTACAATCTCATTAAACTTAACATTCCTTTTAAGTGCAATCTACCTGTCTCTGATATTCCTCTTTATCTGTACCCCACCATTCAAGTATCATACACACCTGTCACCAAGAAAGATAATGAGAATCTTGCTCTATTCAAAGCTGTCACTCTTGAAACAATTGCCTCCTCCATCGAGAGTCTAAGATCTCACGAGCACTGTGTCTACACCGACGGCTCAGTCCAGTCTTCTACTGGACGGACTGCAGCGGCTGTTACGAACCCGGATCCATCGTCCGGGCCTGGAGCAGTGACGACCACGCCATCTGTGGGTCAGCTTCCGAAACCCCCTCCAAATGCACGACGACACCTGGTGAGGACGGAGTGTATTGGCCACAAGGGCCAGTTTCCAGTCCTGTTCAGCGCTCCACACCGCCGCTGCTGACCTCTGGTGAGGTGGTGCTCAGACACCAGCGCCATCTATGGAGTGGATAGGTGGGCGTTTGTGTCTGAGCCTGTAAGTAAGGTGCCTTAGTGTGTCCCAGTTATTAATGACGTGTCTGCTTACAGAGTCGACCTGGGACCGCTGTGTTGGAAGTTGAGTCAGTCTACCCGAGGCAGCCGTCTCCATACCTTGTACTTTGCTGCAGCAGTTGTGAAGTCGTCCCCCCGGAAGAACACTGTGGTGTGTTAGCCTGCCAGTGGAGTGGCAGTAAAAGGATTTACCCGGGACCGACTGTTGGAGACGATCATCCACTGGGGTATTGAGGACAGGAGAGTGATTTTGTGGTGTCACACGAAGCTCCTGTCTAGGGCGTTCCCCTTATATCGTTCGTGGAGTGGCCTGACCAGCGTTGCGGGTCCGGAACCTGCCAGCAGACCGGCTGAATTTGTGGTTGACGGCCTCCACGGCGGTGCCCCCAGTGGACCTGAGTTTTGGGTGACCTGTGGCCAGGATAGGCTCAGCTTCTCAGAAGGATTCGTTGTGAGGCCACGAAGAAGCACCGAGGACTCAGCACCGAGAGTTTTGGCACCAGAGTCTTCAGCAGAAGACTACAGTGTATTTCCCCTGTAAATAAGTGTTTATACCCCTCCCCCTGTGAACTCTTTTTATATCTTATTTATTTATTTGGTGACGGTGAATTATATTATATTAAGTTCTTAACTTTCTTTCCCTTCCCCCTTTCGAGTTTCTTGCGTCACGGATCACATCCCTTGAAAGCCACTACTGGTTTGGGGTCGGATACTACTTACTCTAATAACATCAGAGTGAGAACCCCGTTGCGTCCCGAGAGGGCCGTAACATAATTGGCATCCCCAGCGGGATCCGTCCCCTTGCTAAGTATGTTTGACAGGGGTGGTGAAGTGGCGTAATCCCTGTATATAATTCCCCCTGTGTGACGATTGTGACGTTATACGTCCTGTGCGGTGCTCAAGAGTGACTAAGTGCAATATTGTGCAGTGCGGTGCTCGCTGTGATTAAGCGATTAAGTGCAATATTGAGTAGTGCGGTGCTCAGTGATTCAGTGCAATATTGTAGAGCGAAGGGTTCGCTGTGATTAAAAGCGATATTGCGTAGTGCGGTGCACGAAGTGATTACGTGCAATATTGGCAAGTGCAGTGTTTGGTGCGATAAAGTGCAATATTGACGTAGAACAGTGCTCGGTGCGTGAAGTGCTAACGTGAAAGCGGTGTGTTAAGTGCTAGTTGAGTGTTCCATCTGTGACAATGGCAGAAAAAGCTACCATCGATGATCTGGACGATGTTCAGGCTTTTCTGAACAGAGAGGACTGTCTTGCCAGATTAAAGTATCTGAGCAAACCGGAACTTGTACTAGTGAGCGCCTACCTGGAGATCAAGATCCGTGCCAGTGATTCCCGTGTGGAGATCTTGTCCAAGGTTCACCGGCACCTGAAGGCAGAAGAGAAACAGGAAGGCGGGGCTCCTAGTACAAAGGAAGGTGAGGAAATAGCTTCCACGGAAAAGGAAGATAAGGGCAGCGACGTTGACAGTGATGCAGGTGAGCTTAATATCGGCTTCCTAACAGTCAAAATGCGTGCCCTAGAGATCAATCGTGAGATAGTGGAAGAAGTTAGAATTAGAACGAGAATTAAAAGATAAAGAAGTGGAGATGAAAAATAAAGAAATGGAGATGAAAGAAAAAGAATTGGCGATGAGGCGTTTAGAATTAGAAAGAGAAGAAAGAAGAGAAGAACGAGAAAGAGAAGAGAAACGAGAGAGAAGAACGAGAAAGAGAAAGGGAAGAGCGAGAAAGAGAAAAGAGAAAGAGAAGAGAAAAGAGAGAGAAGAGCGAGAGAGAGAAGAGAAACGAGAGAAGAACGAGAAAGAGAAAGGGAAGAGCGAGAAAGAGAAGAGAAAAGAGAAAGAGAAGAGAAAAGAGAAAGAGAAGAGCGAGAGAGAGAAGAGAAACGAGAAAGAGAACAGCGAGAGAGAGAAGAAAACGAAAGACAGAGACAACATGAACTAGAAGTATTGCGATTAGGCGGTGGTCGGAGGCCAACAACGGACACCAGCGGTTTCGATC
The DNA here is from genome assembly GCF_040958095.1 of Procambarus clarkii. Lineage (NCBI taxonomy): Eukaryota > Metazoa > Arthropoda > Malacostraca > Decapoda > Cambaridae > Procambarus > Procambarus clarkii. The sequence goes on from NC_091154.1 coordinate 46,361,338, forward strand.
CGGTAAGAAACATCAAAATGGTCCCCAAATTCAATGAGAGGGAAGTCTCGAAGTTCTTTGCAGCCTTCGAGAAAGTCGCTGCCTCTTTGGAGTGGCCAAGGGAGAATTGGGCCATCATGATACAGTCAGTCTTGACTGGGAAGGCCCAAATCGCCTACTCTACGTTATCCCTTGACGACTCCGGCGATTACGACAAGGTGAAGAAGGTAGTGCTCATGGCTTACCAGTTGGTACCTGAGGCTTACAGGCAGAAGTTTAGAAACCTGAAGAAGACCTCAGAGCATACTTTCACCGAATTCGCCACGATCAAGGAGCGACTTTTCCAGGAATGGTGTGCCTCTCGGAAGGTGGAGACCAAGGAAGACCTCGAGCAGCTGATTCTGCTCGAGGACTTCAAGGATTGTTTGTCTGGAGACCTGAAGACGTACTTGGAGGAACAGGTAGAGACCTTTAGTGCGGCAGCCACCATTGCTGAAGAGTACATCCTGACTCATAGGCCGTCTGCTAAGTACGTCCCAAGGAATTACCAGCGCCGGTTTGACAGACCTCATGACGAAGAGGAAAGACCCGTCCCACAAAGTGCTAAGAAGACGCCCCCAAGTAGCCCTCGAAGAACAAGTCCTAGCAGTCCGAAACACCGGAGCCCGAGGAGGAATGTGGTGTGCTGGACCTGTGGGCAGAAAGGGCATGTAGCTGCTAGGTGCCGAGGCAGAAAAGGTGGCAGCGCACGTAGGGAGGTGATAATGATGAGCTGTGTAATATCACCAGCAGGAAGCCAGTCGACGACGACGCAGGAAGAACCCAGATTGTTTTCCCCTCACAGTTCAGGCGGGTATGTATCGAGTGATCATACTGGTAGATCAGTTGTAGTGCTCAGAGATAGTGGAGCAGCCCAGTCCCTGATCGTGGAGAACTCGTTACCCGAGGGAGTAAGTGTGGATGGGAGACCAGAGGTTATCCTGGTTGGGTTTCCGAGAACGCAGTATATCGCCCCCTTAGTGCCGGTGCATCTCGACTCGCCTTACTTCAGCGGCACATGTGAGTTGGCAGTAGTAGATACCCTCCCTGTGGCTGGGATTGACGTGGTACTAGCCAACGACTTGGTGACCGATTGGAGCACCAATCTTCCCAAGGTTGCGGACGAGTCTACCAGAACAGCAAGGTCTGAGGTAACGACGGGCCGTGGTAATGTCCAGGTAAAGACAGACCCGGGTTTGAACATGTCTAATTTGTCCTCTCACCCGCAGATCGACAGTTATCTAGCAGTGTCTCCTGATTCTTCTCTCGACAAGGAACATGAGGTTACGATGGCAGAAGTACCTGAGCTAGAAGAGAGGCCTTGTGTGCAGACACCCACGGATACCAACGAGTCTGGAGCGAAGGCGGAGGTGTACTTGCGGTATGGCAAGGTACAGCATTCATGGAACCGGCCAGAGATTCCCCAGACGTCAGAGGTATGTGAGGTGTGTTCAAAAGGTCTAGTGCCCTCTTTGGTCCAAACCAGGCTAGTGGATATAGCCGGTTATAAACATGACAGGCTCAGGAAGCTTATTCCTCAGGTAACCAAATGTTTCTTAGCGGTATTTTTGATTCTCGTATGTGCTCTCAGTGAGGACCGGTGGATGACCCGACGAATGATGGCTCCCATGAACATCGTGAAGAGGTCCCAGGGATTGGAGATTTACACTGCAAGTGTTGCAGTTGAAGAAGGGACCTGGAAGGTGATGGTTGATACAGGAGGTACGCAATACGGTAATATGAGTGACTGTTTCCGACAGGTTGACACCCCCCGCGTGATAGCTGAGCCTCAATGCAGCGTTATACAGAACGTTGGTCGACCTGGCGGTGGCAGAGCGAATGCCATCTTCTGTGTGCAAGCAGCCCTGTTGAAACTAGGTGTGGACCTAGTAGAGGAGTATGCTGTAAGTACTGTTTTACCCGCTGTCGCTGTCACTCTGAATTATCAGACCCCTATATTCCAGGTGCCCGACTCCCTGAAGGACCGTCGGACCGGTACCAGAAATGCCGTCTGTGATCAGCCATAATCGGTGCCACGACACAGGGAAGTGTCGAGTCGCCCCAGATCGTGTCTACACTGATCCTTACTTGTGAGATGATGCCCCTGCTTGACATCGCAGTGGAGATGTGGACAATTACATCAGACAGGTCATTGCCTTCTATCAGCAAGTTTCCTTTGTGCCGGAATTGTTCGGTAGGACAGTTCTGTGGACGAGACAGCCTCGCCATTCCAGTATATAAAGCATGTGAGTCCATTTGGAGTTGTGTCGCCGTACTAATTTGGTTTGTGTTTCTTTTTAAAGAACCCCAAGCCAAATTCTTTTTGGTGGGGAGGTGTTACGAACCCGGATCCATCGTCCGGGCCTGGAGCAGTGACGACCACGCCATCTGTGGGTCAGCTTCCGAAACCCCCCTCCAAATGCACGACGACACCTGGTGAGGACGGAGTGTATTGGCCACAAGGGCCAGTTTCCAGTCCTGTTCAGCGCTCCACACCGCCGCTGCTGACCTCTGGTGAGGTGGTGCTCAGACACCAGCGCCATCTATGGAGTGGATAGGTGGGCGTTTGTGTCTGAGCCTGTAAGTAAGGTGCCTTAGTGTGTCCCAGTTATTAATGACGTGTCTGCTTACAGAGTCGACCTGGGACCGCTGTGTTGGAAGTTGAGTCAGTCTACCCGAGGCAGCCGTCTCCATACCTTGTACTTTGCTGCAGCAGTTGTGAAGTCGTCCCCCCGGAAGAACACTGTGGTGTGTTAGCCTGCCAGTGGAGTGGCAGTAAAAGGATTTACCCGGGACCGACTGTTGGAGACGATCATCCACTGGGGTATTGAGGACAGGAGAGTGATTTTGTGGTGTCACACGAAGCTCCTGTCTAGGGCGTTCCCCTTATATCGTTCGTGGAGTGGCCTGACCAGCGTTGCGGGTCCGGAACCTGCCAGCAGACCGGCTGGATTTGTGGTTGACGGCCTCCACGGCGGTGCCCCCAGTGGACCTGAGTTTTGGCTGACCTGTGGCCAGGGTAGGCTCAGCTTCTCAGAAGGATTCGTTGTGAGGCCACGAAGAAGCACCGAGGACTCAGCACCGAGAGTTTTGGCACCAGAGTCTTCAGCAGAAGACTACAGTGTATTTCCCCTGTAAATAAGTGTTTATACCCCTCCCCCTGTGAACTCTTTTTATATCTTATTTATTTATTTGGTGACGGTGAATTATATTATATTAAGTTCTTAACTTTCTTTCCCTTCCCCCTTTTGAGTTTCTTGCGTCACGGATCACATACCTTGAAAGCCACTACTGGTTTGGGGTCGGATACTACTTACTCTAATCATATCAGTGAGAACCCCGTTGCGTCCCGAGAGGGCCGTAACAGCGGCATGTAGGTGTTATAGAAATAATATTTGCACAAAGACTGTCAGTGTCAGGTTAAACAACTGGCTGACCTCCACACAAGCAGAACTAGCAGCATTACATTTAGCAACCAGCACATTAAAAAATATTGGAGGAGGAATAATATTCTGCGATTCAAAGTCTGCTCTTCAAGCAATCGAAAACTTCTCTTGGAAGATCGACAGCAAGAACCTCATACTCCCAATTATAAATGACCTAATTGATGCACAGAGTAAAGGGTCTCGAATCTCCTTTGTATGGATACCTTCACACATAAATATAACCCATCATAATGAGACAGACATTGCAGCCAAATTAGCGTGTAACAAGTTTGAAGTTGAATTAGATCTAGGTATCCCCATCTCTGCTGTCAAAACTGTATTGGTCCAAACATTCAGATCTGATAGGAAAGAACTTACTGACTCCCAACGACCTGAAAGTACTAGTATAAAAAGCTATGATTTGTTCAGATCTGAAACCTACATCTATGGACAGCACAAAACGTCCACTAGACTGTGCGACACAGTGGTTGCAAGGATCAGGTTGGGTTACCGTTACCTGTGGCAGGTGGCTGCAGGTGACAGGTCTCCCAATCCTGAGCACTCCAGTTGCAAACTCTGAGCAGGAACTACGGCATGATCTCCCGCACTACATCACTGAATGCCCAGTTATTAGATCTTTCAGACCAGTTGGCATGAGGTACCTGGAGCTTTGCAATTACTTTATTCACTCTCGTAATCTTGAAGATATCCTCACAGTATACCCAAAATTTGCCAGTGCAGGCTATTAAACACATGGCTCTGTATGACTAACCATCCTGCGAGATGGGGACTTGTATTACCACTGCTACCTTATTCAATCTTGTGTTGTTGATATCCTCAAAATGCATCCGGAGTCTGCCAGTGTAGACCGCGTATCCCATGCCTCTGTATGACTAACCATCCTGTGTGATGGGGATTTTTTAGCATCACCTAGTTAGCTTTTTTTTGACACTGTACTCCACTTCATATAGTCTAGGGTAGCTGCACTAATGCAGATGTACCTAATATGTTAATAAAAAAAAAAATAATAATCCGGTTCAAGAGCTCAAGGGACGCGGGGAGGAAGCCCCAAGCTGTGAGCAGTGGACCTAGCTCGGGAGCGAGTGCTGCTGCCCGGGAACCGACGACGGAGAGTCCTAGGAGGACTCGGGGAACCTCTACCGTTGGTGCTACCAGGATGACTGGTAGAGGGTCGCCCAGGAGAGGCGGTCGGTGTTACAACTGTGGGGGACGAGGACACCTTGCAAGGGAGTGCGGTCGCCCCAGGCACGGTGGGAACGTGGCTTTCGCAAGGATAGGAAGCAAAGAAGCCAACGATAATTCAGGTGATATGCCGGTGATGAGGGAGCAAAGGACTCACCTCTTTGTGTGTGAGGGGACGGTGAAGATAAGAGGAGCTGATCCTGTGCCAGCGAGGATGCTGAGGGACACTGGATCCGACTTCACCCTTGTTAGTGAATCCCTCTTCCCTGAGGACTACAGAAGTTCCAGTACAGGGGAGGCCCTGATAAGGACGTTGGGGGAACAAGAGAGGATGCCCCTTCATAAAGTGACTCTTAATTCAGACTATGGTTGTCAGACTCTCTTGGTAGGGGTCTGTGCTTTACTGCCCAGGATGGAAGCTCAGGTGATCCTAGGGAATGACTCCTGTTGGGGATGTGTTCTCCCGAATTTGATTAAGGGTGAGGAGTGAGGAGTGTATAGAGCCCTATCGACAGAGCAGCAGGACGGGTGCCAGCAGTGACGAAACGGAAACTGCGAGAGTGGCATTTACGGTATGCGCGGTGACGTCGGGACGAGACTTCGGGAACATTTTTAGAGGGCGGGGAAGAATGTCCCTGCTATCCCAAAAGCACCTTTGGTTCTAGTTCCTGCGTTTGGCCAGGCGTTTGAACACCTAATAATCGACGTTGTGGGACCACTACCTAGAACAAGAAGGGGAAATAGTTACTTATTGATCATCATGTGTGCGTCGGCAAGATATCCAGAGGCGATCCCAGTGCGGAAGGTGACATCAAGATGCGTCATGGGACACCTTCAGCAGTTCTTTGCTTGAGTAGGTGTGCCCAAGGAGATCCAGTTCGACTGTGGAAGTGTTTTCCAGTCGAGGTGGTTTAGACAGGCTATTGCGAGTTGGGGAATAGCCCAACTACGGTCGTCACCTTATAGACCTCAATCACAAGGAGCGATTAAGAGGTTTCACGCCCAGCAACGGTGAGTGGAGCTCGCCCTGTGTGCTGGTCAAGAAGAGTGACGGATCATATCGTTTTTGCACCGACTATCGTAAAGTGAATGCCATAACCGTGTCAGATTCTCACCCGATTCCCCGAATAAGTGATTGCGTCGACCAAGTAGGAAATGCAAGGTTTGTCACCAAGGTCGAACTGTTGAAAGGGTATTATCAAATCCCTTTGTCTCCGAGTGCGAGAAAGATCTCAGCGTTTGCTACTCCAGACGTTTGCTACTCCAGATGGGTTGTACCATTTCAAAGTGCTTCCATTTGGTATGAAGAACAGCGGAAGTTGTTTTCAGTGGATGATGAACGAAGTGCTAAGAGGGATGGAAGGCTGCGCCGTGTATATAGACGATATAGTGGTGTACACCAATAGCTGGAAACAACACATGAATCGACTGATGGAGTTGTTCCAACGGTTGGAAGAAGCGAACCTAACAGTTAATCTGGCCAAGAGCGAATTCGGAAAACCCCGATTAGAATACTTAGGTTTCGTCGTGGGTCAAGGGGAAGTGACTCCAGTAGACCAGAAAGTGATGGCAATCAAAGAATATCCGAATCCCAGGACGAGAAAAGAATTGTTACGATATCTAGGGATGATTGGATACTATAGAGGATTTTGCAAGAACTTCTCGACAATGGCACACCCTTTGACTGAATTGCTATCTAAGAACGTTAGATGGAAGTGAGGGGAAGCATGCCAAGAGTCCTTCGAGAAGACTAAGAAGTTATTAACCAAAGCGCCAGTGCTGATTTCGCCTGACTTTGAGTCAGATTTTATCTAGTACGTCGACGCTAGCGACGTGGGGATTGGAGCCATGTTAGCTCAAGAGAAGGACGGAGTCCACCGTCCAGTGGCATACTACTCAAAGAAATTCGAAAAGTACCAGAGGGCTTATAGTACAGTGGAAAAGGAAGCCTTAGCCCTGATCCTGGCACTGAAGCATTTCGACGTCTATGTGGGTGGAGGTACTAGACCGGTGCGAGTGTTCACCTATCATAATCCCTTGACGTTCGTGCACAGGATGAAGAACTCGAACCAAAGGCTAACAAGATGGGCCCTACTGCTACAAGAGTACTGGCTAGAAATCAGGCACATTAAAGGAAGGGAGAATGTGGTAGCAGATGCCCTCTCCCGGCTTTACTAACCGATATGACTCTTATTTTAAGGGGAGGGGTATGTTACGGTGCCCTCTCCTATTTCTTTCGTTTGCCTGCTTTAAGAGTCATATCAGCTCTCCCTACTGATTCTCTGAGATACATGGAGTCTGTTGGTATATGTGGCGACCAGACCGGCCGCCAGATAAGGGAGAAATTTACATCATAAGTTTGTAGGTAAAAGGGAAAGTGGTGCCCTGATATAAATGAAAGAGTACCCCCTACCTGCAGATCCGCCGTTTTGTAGAAAACGTTAGCTGAGTGCGGATTGGGTGGCGTGGGTCACATGCGACCAATCAGAGCCCGCCGTGACGTCACTGAGTGCCCCCGGGCGGCGCCAACGTTAGAGTAGAGTCTACTACAGTCTCCGTGGTGTAGTGGTAAGACACTCGCCTGGCGTTCCGCGAGTGCTATGTCATGGGTTCGTATCCTGGCCTGGGAGGATTTACTGGGCGCAAATCCTTAACTGTAGTCTCTGTTTAACGCAACAGTAAAATGTGTACTTGGATGAAAAAATGATTCTTTGCGACGGGGATCGTATTCCAGGGGCCTGCCCGAAACGCTACGCGTACTAGTGGCTGTACAAGAATGTAACAACTCTTGTATATATCTCAAAAAAAAAAAAAAAAGTTGACCTGACTATGGTGCTGAGAGGACGCGCCTCGGTCAGCTCTTGAGGATTTGAGGCTCTACAAGCCTTATTCAGTGGATTAAACTAGCCATCGCAGCCCAGCATCGTTATTGGAGACCCTGCGCTTCTGGGAAGCAAGAAAGAAGCCAAGTTCATTGAGCGGAGGAGTGCCAAACTTGGAAAATTGGTCGGCGACGACGCTGGGCGGCGCCGCTCGGCACTGAGGGCCTGGAAATGTGTGGCGGGCAGGCTTAGCTGTGACCGGGTCACATTCACTGAGTGTTTTGGAGGGACGACACCATTCCTAGGACAAGGAGCACTGGTGAACCAGGATTGGGATAGTGCCCACTGGTGAACCAGGATTGGGATAGCTGAATCTCTGGGATTGGATCGGCGATGACGCGAAGGCTACACGACACCTGAGGACTTGTGGAACGTTCCTGGGTCGTCAAGGATCCACTCAGGAAGCGTGGGAACCTCACACCATCGAGGGACAGGCGTCGCGAGCCAGGAATGTAAGGTAGATAAAATTTCCCTCCCATTACCCCTTGTTTGAGTAGGCTAGATAGGCCACGATATTTGCATTTGTATGTTGCAGGATAGCATTAATACTTTAGTTGTAGGATAGGCTGCAGGGCAGCTTGTGTCCAGGACTGTTGGAGAGGACAGTGTGCGTGGACGGCAGGACAGTTGAAGAAGAGGTGCCGACGTGGCGAAGAGGCCCTTCTGTGAGTGAGTGTGTGATTCCTGTCTAATCTGCCCAGTTGAAGGAGTGGTTGGAGGTCGTGAAAGAAGAGTTGCTGACGATCTCCAGATTTATTATCCTTATGTTCATTTTCCTGTATTGCTTAAAAGTGAATGTGTGATCATGTAAATTGTGTCAGTAAATTCACACATTTTATCATTATGTTTAAGTTTATCATTATTATATTTCTCTATGAGCATACACGAGGGTTATCATAGTACCACCTAGGGAGCGTCACATTCTCTATAGAAGTTCTTATCGCCTGGAGAGTGGTAAAGCAGCACAGACATATATAAAAGTGTACCCTAAGCCATCCGACCAGTATCAGAGCAAGAATGGTGGCAACAAGCAACGTAGTGACTGGAGATAGGTAAAGCCACCCAGACTTTTATGGGAGAGTACCCTGGGCTGACAGTCCAGTGGCAGATCGAGGGAGTAGCAACGCTCTGGCAACAAATAGTATAGAATACACCCACTGAACTGCATCGCTGGGGTGCAGATATACTAACCCAGCTGGCGACCTTGTTAAGAAGAAGATAGGGAAGGCAGGCGGGAAAGGAGTTCCTGCAACCTTTTTGTCTGGCAGGCAAGACTCAGGGAAGTTATTGTTATAAGGTAAGCCTGAGTCTTCCTTCACTTCTCCACGGGTCTAGGCCGGAACTGTTAACATCAGTTTCCCCGTGGTTGACTGAAGGGCTCCCAGGGTGAATCAGTGGCACCCCCCCCCCTTTTAGTGTTGGGAGCAAAGACCTGCGGTGGTGGGCATTGCTAGTCCTCCCCTGTGGGACCAAGGAGACTCCGGGGAATCCCGGGAGTCGGAGGGGCTGAATATTCTGCCTTCTGAGCCCCTAGCAGCCGATTGCTAGCAGAGCCCCAGCGAACCCCCCGTGACAGCCGAGTGATTTTTTTTATTTTCAAAACATTTTTTCCAATTGGTTTATTTTAAATATTATTATTATATTGTATTAAGAACATAAATTATTTACTTAATTATCTTAGATTACGTTAGGTTAAGATAGGTTAGGTTAGGTAGGGTTGGTTAGGTTCGGTCATGTATCTATGTAAGTTTTAACTCAAATTATAAACAATTAACTCATACATAATGAAATGGATAACTTCAACATTTCATAAGAAAGAAATATATATATATTCAGGAAAACTTGGGTTACTAGGCAAATTGGGCCTTGCATATTAGGCTGAGTACTTGGCCTACTATGCAAGGTCCAATTTGCCTAATAAGCCAAGTTTTTCTGAATTTATATAAATTTCTAATATTTTTCTTATGAAATTATAAATCTGTCCATTTCATTATGTATAAGTTAATTTATTTAAATTTGAGTTAAAACTAAAGTAGATATATGACCGAACCCAACCTAACCTAACCTAACCTAACCTAACCTATCTAACCCTAACCTAAACTAACACAACTACGTTAATAAATTAAGGTTTTAATATAATATAATAATAATAATTCAAACATACTAAATGGAAACAATTTATTGAAAATAAAGAAAATCACTCGGCCAATTAGGCAAATCGGGCCTTGAATAGTAGGCCGAGAAGTGTGTTCTGGCTACTAGGTACGACATATATATATAAACATATATGTATATATATATATATATATATATATATATATATATATATATATATATATATATATATATATATATATATATATATATATATATATATATATATATATTTATATATATATAATATATATATATTTATATTTATATAAATATATAATATATATATTATATATATATATATATATATATATATATATATATATATATATATATATATATATATATATATATATATATATATATATATATATATATATATATATATATATATATATATATATATATATATACAACTTTAGAACACTTTCCCACCAGGAGACTCGAACCCTAGCCAGCACAGAAGCCTTCCAGCAACTGGCATAACAGGTACGCCTTATTCCGCTCCACCACCCGCTCAGACCCTTAAAAGAGATGGTAATTTCGGAGTATTTAAATACACCAAAGATCACCACCTCCCAAGAGCACTAGAGCAAGTGAGGGGTCATTTATACGTTTATTTCATCAAGTCCCTGTTAATATGGGAAGACACAGTGTCTATGCTTAAGGCACAACTCTCCTAAACACGAGAGTCAAGTATACAACTTTAGAACACTTTCCCACCAGGAGACTCGAACCCTAGCCAGCACAGAAGGTTTTCATTGGCTCCCTGTGCCACGTCGCTGTCGGTGACCAATCTGGTGTCACTGAAGTCACACAGTTTTGGCGGCAAAACAGAAGAGCCAGCGCCATATTGGCTTCCTAAAGGGCCTAAACCACAGCCCAAAATACTCTTCTTTTACAAATTTCTCGGCACTCCGAGAACACTACATTCTCCTACATATACCAAACTGATGCCTGCGACGTAGAGAACGCACGGGTAAAGTGGACATGACTCTTACAGCAGGCGTGAGAGAAATATAAGGGAGGCAACACCGTCATATACCCCTCCCCTTAAAATAAGAGTCATGTCTGGTTAGTGCATACAGGACAGGGCATCTGCTACTACGTTGTCTCCCCATCGGATGAGTTTAATTTCCAACCAGTATTCCTGCCGCCAATGCGAAACGCTCCTTACATATCCGTTGACCGTTCCCACGGTTACTCCTGATGTCCATTGTTCCTTCAGCATGGACAGAGGACTTTGCACCCCTTGTCCATACACCAGCTGGTAAGGTGAGAAACCTAACGTTTCCACCACTGCGTTACACATGGCAAACAACGCAGGGCATACTGCTTCCTCACACTCAGTTCCCTGCTCTGCGCAGAACACTCTCATCAGCATGCCGTCCTGTATGTAACAATGAGTGGCCCTCTCAGGACCAACACGTCCTCCATTGGCCTCACGAATCAATTCGGGGAATTCTATCTGCTGCAACTCTCCAAGACGAGTGCGGTCTACCCCTAGAGAACTGGTGAGGGTCACCTGTAACTCACCATCCGGGCTGCCTTCGCCCTCCACTCGTTCTCCGGGTCCCATGAAGAGGTGATCGATTTCCAGACTGTCGGACGTCTCCTCGTCAGCACTATCAGATCCACACCCTCCGTGTCCTTCGCACTGCCTCGGCATCACAGCACAAACCGGGAACGCCGCCGTGGCGATTCCGTTCTCGTCCCCACAGGCGTCTAACACTCCTCCCGTCTCATTATAGTGCTCTATAGGCACTCCTCGCCCTTCACGAGATTCGGGAGGACATATCCCCCACATGCTTCATTTCCCAAGATGACTTGTGCCTCCATCTTGGGCATTGATGCACAGACCCCCACCACTAGGGTCTGGCAGCCATAATCAGAATTCAGAGTCACCTGGTGTAGGGGCATCCTCACTGGGCCTCCCACAGTGGTCACACTTGCCACCCCCACACTGGTACTCTCGTAACCCTCGGGGAACAGGGTTTCGCTCACCAGGGTAAAATCTGCCCCAGTGTCTCTTAATATCTTCACCGGGATGGGGTCTGCGTGCCCCATCCTTACAGTTCCCTCACTCACGAATGGGTGAACTCTTTTCTCCCCACTCAGTACGGGTTCATCCCGCACTCACTCGGCCATCTGGTCCTCGACCCTCACGAAAGCAACGTTCCACCGCTGCTCAGGGTGTCTGCATTCCCGCGCGATGTGTCCGAATATTCCACAGTTGTAGCAGCGGATCCTTCTTCTTCTGTGGATCCCCCTCGCGCCATTCATCGACTCCTCCGTTTCAGCAACAACTCTTGAGCTCTCAGCTTGGGACTTCTCTACCGGCTCCACAGCACTCTTTGAGCCTCTCCTGTCTCCACTTGAGAGGTGGGACTCAGGAGAACTCGCTCCTGTCCTCCATCCGTCCGTCCTTCTATGTCTTCTACCATATCTGGAGTGTATGGGCGGTCGGTGCCGTCCCTCTCGGTGTGGTCGCAGGGCTTCTTCCAGCATGTCAGCTCTGTCGGCTGCGGCTCTCAGGTCCTTTATGTCCGCCTCCTTTACTCTAACCCTGATCTCAGGAGAGAGCACGGACATAAACTTCTCCATGACCATAAGCCTCTTGACCTCCTCAGCCGACTTCGCTCCTTCAGACTCCAGCCACTTAAGGAATTTCCTCTCCATGTCCCTCGCCGTCTCCGCATAAGATTTTCCTGGCGAACGGGTACATTCCCTGAATCTCTTCCTGTAACATTCCAGCATGAGCTTGAAAGAATGGAGCACAGCTCTCTTTACAGCATCGTAGTTGGTGCACTCTTGGAGTTCGAGCATGTTGTAGGCTTCACGAGCTTCACCGGTGAGCCTACTCTAAACCAGCTCCGCCCACTCTGCCCTCGGCCACTTCTTCAAGGTAGCGATCTTCTCGAAGTGGTCGAAGAAACCTTCAGCTTCATCTGGTATAAAGACCGGCAGATCTCGCTCCCTCACTCGGCGGTCTTCCTGTTGCGGCGAAGCAGGTGCACCTAGCCCTAGCTCAGCTCGCTTCAGCTCCACCTGCTTGTTAGCTTCTATCTCCTGCTGTCTCAGCCTAGCTTCTCGCTCGCGCTCCTCTCGTCTTAGCTGTGCTTCTCGCTCTTGTTCTTCACGCTTCAGTTTCGCTTCTTCTCTCCTCAGCTGTGCTTCTCGCTCTTGTTCTTCACGCTTCAGTTGCGCTTCTTCTCTCCTCAGCTGTGCTTCTCGCTCTTGTTCTTCCCTGCGCAGCTGTGCTTCTCGCTCCTCACGCTTCAGCTGTGCTTCCAGCTGCAGCTTCATTATCTCCAGCTTAACGCTGTGCCTGCTGCCGCTGGATCCTCTGCTGCTCCCACCAATGCTCAGGTGTTCTCCCATACTGGCAGGTGTTTTCGGGCCGTTCCTCCCCCAAAGCTTCGTCTCGTGCTCTGAGCTGTGCCATGATCTCCAGTCTTCTCTCTCCCACTCTGAAAGATCTCAGCTTTATCCCAAAATGGTCTGCTATTGACTGTAACTGTGCCTTGGTGCACTCCTCTAGCACCTGCTCATCTCTAGTGTCAATGAACCTTGTTACTTTATCATCCTCCATCTTGTGCTATGAGTGATAACCTGTACCTGATACCTAATACCACTGCAAAGTACCACAACTGCAACCTTTATCTTGATCGTTATCCTGGCGAGGTCGCCAATGTCAGGGTTCACCTCCAATGAGAGGGGAAAGAGGCGAGTAACAGTACACTCAAGGTCGCTCACCGTAGCCCTGCGGGTCTTCACTCTATCCTCGTGGCGCCACTGTACGCCAGGAGAGTATCCCAGTCAATCCCAACCGGCCTCTGATCGAGAAGGAGTGGGAACACAACTTGTTCACTTAACTATTGTGTGCCCGCCCCGTCATGGGCTCTACTACTAACCACAAGATCGCCAACTGGTGTTTCCGGTGTCCAGTAACACGTCAGTGGTTTTGTTGAATTGTGGTAACAGTGGCAAGAGCACACTCAATATGTCTGATATCAGGCAGGTATTTACTTCTATCACGATCTGCTGTCAGGTATTATATAGCCACAAGAAATATGGAGGGGATGATATAAACACCAATGTACTTTGTATTTTACTTAAAACTCATTCAAAGACATCACAAGATTATATCAATAAGCAAACAGCTGTTCCAGGCAGAAGTCGCTCGTTCCCACACATATAATCATGAACTCGCCAAGTCGGCAATGCTCCCAGACCCCCCTTCCTTCGTGACGTCATATTCGCCACGGGAGGTTTTCATTGGCTCCCTGTGCCACGTCGCTGTCGGTGACCAATCTGGTGTCACTGACGTCACACAGTTTTGGCGGCAAAACAGAAGAGCCAGCGCCATATTGGCTTCCTAAAGGGCCTAAACCACAGCCCAAAATACTCTTCTTTTACAAATTTCTCGGCACTCCGAGAACACTACATTCTCCTACATATACCAAACTGATGCCTGCGTCGTAGAGAACGCTCGGGTAAAGTGGACATGACTCTTACAGCAGGCGTGGGAGAAATATAAGGGGGGCAACACCGTCACAGTACTCACCTATTTGTGCTTGCGGGGGTTGAGCTTTGGCTCTTTGGTCACGCCTCTCAACTGTCAATCAACTGGTGTACAGATTCCTGAGCCTACTGGGCTCTATCATATCTACATTTGAAACTGTGTATGGAGTCAGCCTCCACCACATCACTGCCTAATGCATTCCATCCGTTAACTACTCTGACACTGAAAAAGTTCCTTCTAACATCTCTGTGGCTCATGTGGGTACTCAGCTTCCACCTGTGTCCCCTTGTTTGCGTCCCACCAGTGTTGAATAGTTTATCCTTGTTTACCCGGTCGATTCCTCTGACGATTTTGTAGGTTGTGATCATGTCTTACTCTTCTGTCTTCCAGTGTCGTAAGGCGCATTTCCCGCAGCCTTTCCTCGTAACTCATGCCTCTTAGTTCTGGGACTAGTCTAGTGGCATACCTTTGGACTTTTTCCAGCTTCGTCTTGTGTTTGACAAGATACGGGCTCCATGCTGGGGCTGCATACTCCAGGATTGGTCTTACATATGTGGTGTACAAGATTCTGAATGATTCCTTACACAGGTTCCTAAATGCTGTTCTAAAGTTAGCCAGCCTCGCATATGTCGCAGACGTTATTCTTTTTATGTGGGCTTCAGGAGACAGGTTTGGTGTGATATCAACTCCTAGATCTTTCTCTCTGTCCGTTTCATTAAGTACTTCATCTCCTATTCTGTATCCTATGTCTGGCCTCCTGTTTCCACTGCCTAGTTTCATTACTTTGCATTTACTCGGGTTGAACTTCAACAGCCATTTGTTGGACCGTTCACTCAGTGTGTCTAGGTCATCTTGTAGCCTCCTACTATCGTCCTCAGTTTCAATCCTCCTCATAATTTTTGCATCATTGGCAAACATTGAGAGAAACGATTCTATACCCTCTGGGAGATCATTTACACATATCAGAAACAGTATAGGTCCAAGGACTGACCCCTCTGGGACTCCACTCGTAACGTCTCGCCAATCTGAGACCTCACCCCTCACACTGACTCGTTGTCTCCTGTTGCTTAGGTACTCCTCTATCCACCGGAGTACCTTCCCTTTCACTCCAACCTGCATCTCCAGCTTTTTCACTAGCCTCTTGTGTGGCACTGTATCAAAGGCTGTCTGACAATCCAAAAATATGCAGTCTGCCCACCCTTTTCTTTCTTGCCTTATTTTTGTTGCCTGGTCATAGAATTCAAGTAACCCTGTGAGGCAGGACCTGCCATCCCTGAATCCATGTTGGTGCTGTGTTACATAGTTCTTTCGCTCCAGGTGCTTCTCTAGCTTTCTTCGCACAATCTTCTCCATCAGCTTGCATGGTATGCAGTTTAGGGACACTGGCCTGTAATTCAGTGCCTCCTGTCTATCCCCTTTCTTGTATATTGGGACTACGTTAGCTGCTTTCCAAATTTCTGGCAGTTCCCCTGTTGTCAGAGATTTGTTATACACTATGGAGAGTGGTAGGCACAGTTCTTCTGCTCCTTCCTTTAGTATCCAAGGGGAGATTCCATCTGGGCCTATAGCCTTTGTCACATCCAACTCTAGTAAACACTTCCTTACTTCCCCGCTGGTAATCTCAAACTCTGCCAGTGGTTCCTGGTGAGTTATTCCCTCTCTTATGTCTGGGATTTCTCCTTGCTCTAAGGTGAAGACCTCTTGGAATTTCTTATTCAGTTCCTCACACACTTCCTTGTCGTTTGTAGTGAATCCTTCTGCCCCTATCCCTAATTTCATAACCTGTTTCTTTACTCTTGTTTTTCTCCTGATGTGGCTATGCAACAATTTAGGCTGAGTCTTTGCCTTGCTTGCGATGTCGTTTTCGTATTGTCTTTCTGCCTCTCTTCTCATCCTGACATATTCATTCCTGGCATTCTGGTATCTTTCTCTGCTCTCCTGTGTCCTGTTATTCCTATAGTTTCTCCATGCCCTTTTACTTTGCTGCTTAGCTAGCCTACATCTCTAATTAAACCATGGGTTTCTCATCTTCATTTCACTGTTTTCCTTTTGGGCTGGGACAAACTTGTTTGCTGCGTCCTTGCACTTTTGCGTGATGTAGTCCATCATATCTTGGGCCATCTTTTCCCTGAGCTCTGTTTCCAATGCTATATCTTTTAGGAATTTTCTTATCTCCTCATAGTTTCCCTTTCGGTATGCTAACCTTTTGGTTTCGGTATCCCTCCTCGAGTTCAATAACCCTTCTTCAATCAGGTACTCAAACACCAATACACTGTGGTCGCTCATTCCTACTGGGGCCTCAAAACCGATTTCTCTTATGTCAGAGTCGTTCAGGGTGAAAACCAGGTCGAGTCTCGCTGGTTCGTCATTTCCTCTCATCCTTGTGGGTTCACTGACATGCTGGGTTAAGAAGTTTCTAGTCACCACCTCCAGTAGTTTGGCTCTCCACGTATCCTTGCCTCCATGCGGTTCCTTGTTCTCCCAATCAATCCTTCCGTAATTGAAGTCCCCCATGATGAGCAGGTGGGATCTATTTCTACAGGCAGCAGAGGCTGCCCTCTCAATTATAGTGTTAACTGCCATGTTGTTGTTTTTGTACTCTTTACTGGGTCTTCTGTCATTTGGTGGAGGGTTGTATATTACTGCTACTACTATCCTTGGTCCTCCCATTGTCATGGTGCCTGCTATGTAGTCTCTGAAACCCTCACAGCCCGGGATAGCTATCTCCTTAAAACTCCATCCCTTTCTCATGAGTAGGGCCACTCCGCCTCCTCCCCTACCTTCCCTCTCTTTCCTTATTACTGTGTACTCCTGGGGAAACACGGCATTCGTTATGATTCCAGAGAGTTTTGTTTCAGTGAGTCCAATTACATCTGGGTTCACTTCTTGTGCTCTTTCCCTTAGTTCACTTGCCTTGCTTGTGATCCCATCTATGTTCGAGTACATTACCCTGAAACTGACTCTCTTCTGCTTCTCCTCTGGGAGGGACCTGTGGGGTCTGGGCTGAGCAGGAGCTGGGAGGATCTGGTACGGGGAGACTGGTGGAGGAGGAAGGGCTTGGGGGGGGGGTGGGGAGGAGGGGGAGGGTAGGGGAGGTGGGTGAGAGGGGGAGGGTTGGGGGGGTGGGTGAGAGAGGGAGGGTTGGGGGGTGAGAGGGGGAGGGTTGAGGGGGGTGAGAGGAGGAGGTTTGGGGGGATGGGGGAGAAGGGGGGGTTTGGGGGGGCAGTAAAGGGGAGAGGGCTTGGGGGGCGTGGGGGGGAAAGGGAAGGCTGAGGTGAGTGAGGAAGAGGGAAGGGTTTTGGGGAGTGGTGGAGAGGGGAAGGCTTAGGTGTGGTGGGGGAGAGTGGGGGGCGGGGGAGAACGGAGGGCTTGTGGGTGGGAAAGACGGAAGGACATGTGGGAGAAGGAAGGGCTTGGGGGATGGGGTAGAAGGGAGGTCCTGGGGGAAGGGGGGAGTGGTAGGAGGGGGGTGGGGGGGAAGGAGCATTAGGTGGGTACTTAGTGGGGAGCTGACAGGGGTTGGGGCAGGTAGGGTGTCTGTTGGGTAGAATGTGGGGGTGATGCCGCACTCCCTGTGGCTAGTGCACTGTTTGAGGAGGGTTCTCCACTCCCCTCTGGGATTGTAGGGATCGAGGTTGTGACTACCTGATTCCTTTCTCTCTCTCTGCGCTCCTTCCTTGCATCTGCTGCCTGCTTTCTCTCTTCCCTTGTCATATCCCTCTGCAGGAATACTTTTTTTAATTTCTCTACATTTGCTAGACAGCACTTCCTTTCTAACAGTTCCTCTTTCGTGATTTTGCTCATGAATACCACCTTTATCATTAGGTCTCTGTCCTTGTTGTACTTTCCAAGCCTGAAAACCTTTTCCACATTTTGTTCAGTTCCCTCCATCCTTACCTCTTTAAGGATCTCTTTAACTATGTTTTTGTCCTTGTCTCTCCGCTCCTATGGTTTGGTCCCTGTTTGCTCTTTAATGCCTGCTACTACTACTGCTGCTCTTTTTCTCTCTATCAGTCAGTTAGTACATCTAGCTGCTTCTTCCTGAGAGGGGGCCACTTCCATGGCAACTTCCTTAACTGCAGAATTAGCTTCAGGGCTCATTTTAAGCATTTCAGCAAATGAGAGCTGAGGTTTGGAGGTCCCCTCCACAGTAGCATTCCCATCTCCCTGAGGCACGGTTTGTGTCTGGTATTGTGGAGAAGTCTCCTTCAGGCATCTTATCTCCTCCTTTGCTGCCCTTAGTTCATCCTGCAGGTTGGCTACTGTCTCCCTCATTACCCTCAGTCCTTCACTGAATTCAATCCACATTTGCTGGAGTACTTCCTTCATCCAGTCTTCCTGTTCCACCCCATCCTCTGAATTTGTTCCGGCCGCGATTTTCATCCTGCGTTTGTCACCCCGAGTTCGTGTGCCTTCCATGTTTTCCCTATGAGAGAGAGAGAGAGAGAGAGAGAGAGAGAGAGAGAGAGAGAGAGAGAGAGAGAGAGAGAGAGAGAGAGAGAGAGAGAGAGAGAGAGAGAGAGAGAGAGAGAGAGAGAGAGAGAGAGAGAGAGAGAGAGAGAGAGAGAGAGAGAGAGAGAGAGAGAGAGAGAGAGAGAGAGAGAGAGAGAGAGGGAGAGAGAGAGAGGGAGAGAGAGAGAGGAAGAGAGAGAGAGAGAGAGAGAGAGAGAGAGAGAGAGAGAGAGAGAGAGAGAGAGAGAGAGAGAGAGAGAGAGAGAGAGAGAGAGAGAGAGAGAGAGAGAGAGAGAGAGAGAGAGAGAGAGAGAGAGAGAGAGAGAGAGAGAGAGAGAGAGAGAGAGAGAGAGGAGAGAGAGAGAGAGAGAGAGAGAGAGAGAGAGAGAGAGAGAGAGAGAGAGAGAGAGAGAGAGAGAGAGAGAGAGAGAGAGAGAGAGAGAGAGAGAGAGAGAGAGAGAGAGAGAGAGAGAGAGAGAGAGAGAGAGAGAGAGAGAGAGAGAGAGAGAGAGAGAGAGAGAGAGAGAGAGAGAGAGAGAGAGAGAGAGAGAGAGAGAGAGAGAGAGAGAGAGAGAGAGAGAGAGAGAGAGAGAGAGAGAGAGAGAGAGAGAGAGAGAGAGAGAGAGAGAGAGAGAGAGAGAGAGAGAGAGAGAGAGAGAGAGAGAGAGAGAGAGAGAGAGAGAGAGAGAGAGAGAGGAGAGAGAGAGAGAGAGAGAGAGAGAGAGAGAGAGAGAGAGAGAGAGAGAGAGAGAGAGAGAGAGAGAGAGAGAGAGAGAGAGAGAGAGAGAGAGAGAGAGAGAGAGAGAGAGAGAGAGAGAGAGAGAGAGAGAGAGAGAGAGAGAGAGAGAGAGAGAGAGAGAGAGAGAGAGAGAGAGAGAGAGAGAGAGAGAGAGAGAGAGAGAGAGAGAGAGAGAGAGAGAGAGAGAGAGAGAGAGAGAGAGAGAGAGAGAGAGAGAGAGAGAGAGAGAGAGAGAGAGAGAGAGAGAGAGAGAGAGAGAGAGAGAGAGAGAGAGAGAGAGAGAGAGAGAGAGAGAGAGAGAGAGAGAGAGAGAGAGAGAGAGAGAGAGAGAGAGAGAGAGAGAGAGAGAGAGAGAGAGAGAGAGAGAGAGAGAGAGAGAGGAGAGAGAGAGAGAGAGAGAGAGAGAGAGAGAGAGAGAGAGAGAGAGAGAGAGAGAGAGAGAGAGAGAGAGAGAGAGAGAGAGAGAGAGAGAGAGAGAGAGAGAGAGAGAGAGAGAGAGAGAGAGAGAGAGAGAGAGAGAGAGAGAGAGAGAGAGAGAGAGAGAGAGAGAGAGAGAGAGAGAGAGAGAGAGAGAGAGAGAGAGAGAGAGAGAGAGAGAGAGAGAGAGAGAGAGAGAGAGAGAGAGAGAGAGAGAGAGAGAGAGAGAGAGAGAGAGAGAGAGAGAGAGAGAGAGAGAGAGAGAGAGAGAGAGAGAGAGAGAGAGAGAGAGAGAGAGAGAGAGAGAGAGAGAGAGAGAGAGGAGAGAGAGAGAGAGAGAGAGAGAGAGAGAGAGAGAGAGAGAGAGAGAGTGTGTGTGTGTGTAAATCACGAAAATTAACACGCGATGAAAAATGTGACAGTGTCAGACGACAGAGGAAGAATTGAAACAGGAATTTTCTTATGTACTTTCGTATAATACATCTTCAGAAGGAATGATTTACAGGTCAAGTATTGGACAAATATATAGGCAGGAGCGAGAGGTGAAGTGAACTAAGGTACAATGAAAAATTAATGGGAATAATGGGAATTAGGTGCAAATAAATAAGAGCGGCATAAGAACTGCAGAAGGCCCATTGGCCCATACAAGGCAGCTCCTATTTATACCCACTAATGGTTTATGGGCTCATAAAATAAGAACTGCATCAATAGGCCCACACATGAATAATAATTGCATAAGATAGTAAATATTAACAATGAATTAGTAAGACAAATGTGTATCAATGATTCTACTCGCCCTTTAATTGATCTATCAAAAATGAATCTAAGTTATATAAACCACTGCTAATGTTCAAATTACACTCTTTTGTAATCTGTATTAAAGCAGATTCAATTATGTTCCTTTTTAAAGTGCTTTTACAATTCGTTATTGAAGACGCCATCTCCCAATCAATTTGGAGAGAATTTTCTGACAAATGAACAAACAAAGCATTAGACAATTGGCCATGTCTTACAGAGTATTTATGTTGCGAAATTCTACATTTCAAATCTTTAGAAGTTTGCCCAACATAGAACCTATTACAATCTTTACAAGATATTTTATAAATGACACAATTATCACTACGAGGGCTGTTTCTAACTAATAGTTTACCAACAGTATTTTCGTAACTAAACATTATATTTATATCAAAAAGTTTCAAGGCCTTGACCATATTTTCAAACCTAGAAAAATATGGTAAATATAACACTTTCTTTGGGCGAATTTATTCACTACATATATTATTATTATATGTACGACGTGCTTTGCTACGGCAAACTTCCCCCCCCCCAAAAAAAAAACTCACCAGTCTGTTGCCCTTGGGAGATGGGGATATTTGAGGTAAATACCTCGAAATCTCTATCTCTTTTAAGGGTCTGATTTGGTGTAGTGGACTAAGGCGTACTAGTTATGGCAGCTACTGGAAGGTAGTTGTGCTTTCTGGGTTCGAGGCCCACTGGTGGGTGTTGTCTAAAGTTTGTTAAACTTCACTTGTGGTTTAAGCAAGTTAGTGTATATATATATATATATATATATATATATATATATATATATATATATATATATATATATATATATATATATATATATATATATATATATATATATATATATATATATATATATATATATATATATATATATATATATATATATATATATATATATATATATATATATACATTCTATATATATATATATATATATATATATATATATAACTTGCATGAACCAAAAGCGACTCCACTCGTGAAAGGTTCAAACGTTAGACTGACAGGTGTAGTGAACACACTGACAAGTCCAGTACCCTGACCAAATGGCTAACCGACTGTTAAAAGTCATTGGTAGCTGTAGGCTATTTCTTCCAATGACCCAACACCAACTCGGCACCCACAGTGTCGGAAAATCCGACACCATTTAATAATAATATCATACAGATAATAGCTGTATTGTATAAACAAGTTACCCATAGAAAACGTAACTTGTAGTGGAATTACCGTCTAAAGAAAACGGGATATCATCACCACACACTATTATAATTCACCACCTATTATGGTGGGAATTATTCTTAAATACATTAGTCTTTGGACTTTACCATCATAAAAACATCTTATATAAATTAACTTAATTATCAATATTAAAGTAGAGTAAATGTGACCCTTCTATCACTTTCTGAAATCTGGACAATGTAAGCCAGGCGTCAGGGTGAGGAAGGAGGGAGCCATTGTTGTGTCACCTCCGAGACGTGTGGAGCAAATTCGGCTCCTATCATATCTAGACAATGTCGGCCAGGCGTCAATAGTATGGAGTGTTAGTCGCAGCCATTGTTTGTACTAGACCAGAGGCTCACGGGAGCAAATTCGGCTCCTGTTAATTTTACTTGGACGTAGTGTTATGGAAACCAAAGGTGTACCATTATCAACACGCTGTCTACAAATTCAAGTTAAGTGTCTATCCGAAACCCGTTTATCATTCATTTATGGCCATTAATGTCAGGATATAGGGTGACCCGGTTAGAACGCGAAATCGCCTCAAACTAAAGGTAATTAAGCCAGGTCTTTATTGTTCCATGTATAGTGTTTTCTCTGATATAACTTGTCATATATAGGATTCTGGCTTTACAGCTAGCGCCCTTTTGACAGGTCAAGACGAGGAAGCAAGGACTTTGTGCACCAGTTACTGGGTGATGGAAGCTACCTCAAAGAGGATAATTTGGTGTCTACACCCTAGTTATACCTGGTGGACTAACCTGCTGTACTATAAGATAAGGTACCTCTTCAATGTATGTAGTCTATTACTGTAGTTTGATTGGCTGCATATATAAATTTAATAAACCCCCCTAATGTGTAGAGGATCGATTTGTGAGATTAAGAGATTATTGCAGAAATACAGTCCACTTATCATTATACAAATTGCTATCGAAGTATATAAATTAACGTAAATATATAAATTCATATAAATTAAATAAATATAAATCTCACAGGTCGGTTCCCACATTATTTGGTCATCTTCGAACCGGATGACGGATTATTTGATCCTTTGAACCCACATTTGGTCATCTTAGTACCGGATGAACCAGTTAACCAGTGGATTCATTAAATATACTAGTGCAGTGTTATTTAAACAAAGCCAGCAGTCATGACGGCGGCGTTGACTCGTGCGAGTTCACGAGCCCCGCTCAGTTCAGATCTGCCTCATCAGCGGTTTCATACACACCCACAGACATTTGGTGGCGTGTTATTCTGTGAAATGACAGCGCTAATATAGAAGCCAGCCAAATTAGTGGCTGGGGTCTTCGTGAGATTGTTCACGGATTTCGTGGTGTTAAATTTCGCGAGAGATTATCCACGAATTTTGTGGAGTTTATTTCGCGAGGTCACTAATAATATTTAATACTTCTAGATAATATTAGAAGTTTCATAGAGGCTAATTAAGAGGCTATTATCAATAATTGTGTATATTATTTCTCCAAATAGAGAATTATTTAATATATATTGCACTAGTGATCACAGTATAATATTTACTAATTGCCAACCCACAACAGGGTAGGATATTAACACTGACTAGTTGAACTATTATTGTTCATCCTAGTCCCATTATTACCATAGTCAGTTGTACTATATTGATCAACCTAACACCATTAATGAATGGTGCAGACCCTATTTTGGGTGTAATTTTTATCAACTCGAATTGAGTTGTATATATAATAATTTACTTATGATCATTACACCTTTGAGTGATTAATTAGTGTCTATTCCATCCTAGGGTGATATTGAAGAGCTAACCTAAAGGTACTTCCAGTGACACTGGTTTATCACTCAAATCATTAGTGTGTATGATTGTATATATATAATGTGTATTAATTTTAAGTGCTAACCTCTAGTAGAGGTAGGATTATTGCCTAGTGAGTTCAGAATTTACCCTAGGCTACCATTAGAGCTTGTTCAGTATTATGAGCAGCCCAAGTACAAGTCCCACAAGGCTTCACCAACTAGCCAGTATGGATAATGCAGGGAGAATGAAAAGAACCCTTGCAGGTCTTAAAGGCCACTTAACAAGACAGATCAAGAAATGTGAAGATTTGTCACAACAATCTCAAGTTGATTATGCTGACCTGGAAAGCTATTATCAAGCAGCTGCAGGTAAATTTGAGCAAATCAAATGCCAAATAGCTCTTCTTGTGGGGACAGACTACTACCATCAATTCATCGGTAGCCCTACTAAATATCAGGGCATAACCATGTTAAACTCTGCAGGAGGTAAATTACTCTCAGGCCCAGTATCAAGCCTGAGGAGACCTATGCCTGCAGATAAACATTACCAGTAGAAATCTAAATTTGTCAGCTGATTATATTTCTCCAGTAGCATTATACTAAGGAGATTACAGCTGACTATAGTAACAGAGGTTGATGTTAGTATCATCATTTAAAGCTGAAGATGAGTTCATGAGGCCTCAGTGGCAAATCAGTGAACAGTAGCCTAAAACAGCTACAAGTCACTGCGACCAATGTCACTGAACCCACTGCAGTCTCAGAACCATACTTTACTTTAATGATGAGCTATTCAATCTTCTGAATCAATTAACTAAATTAAACCCTAATAAATCTGATGACTGATTTGATACATTTATTATTTAATCAAGATGTATTCCATGGGCCTCAGTGTTTATATATCAGTGACCAGTTACCTGAAGAAACTTCAAGTTATATCTAATGTCACTGATCTCACTGCAGTCCCTGAGTCATACTTGACTGTAGTACTTGATCACATCCAGTCTTCTGGGTTAAATAATATGTAATAAGGCTTGAATATTAGCCTTTCAAGAGTTAACAGGGAAATGAAATCGCATTAGACTTCTAACCCCTGCAACTCTAGTACGGGACATCCGTCCTGTACGAACAGACACACAAATGTGTGATTACTAACTACTAACATCAAATTAATGTAATAATTCGATGGAGGAGTATCGGTGTTCGTCTGTTCTAATTAGGACTTCGACCCGTGAGCAGCCCCTGGGGAATTATGTCGGAAAATCCGACACCATTTAATAATAATATCATACAGATAATAGCTGTATTGTATAAACAAGTTACCCATAGAAAACGTAACTTGTAGTGGAATTACCGTCTAAAGAAAACGGGATATCATCACCACACACTATTATAATTCACCACCTATTATGGTGGGAATTATTCTTAAATACATTAGTCTTTGGACTTTACCATCATAAAAACATCTTATATAAATTAACTTAATTATCAATATTAAAGTAGAGTAAATGTGACCCTTCTATCACTTTCTGAAATCTGGACAATGTAAGCCAGGCGTCAGGGTGAGGAAGGAGGGAGCCATTGTTGTGTCACCTCCGAGACGTGTGGAGCAAATTCGGCTCCTATCATATCTGGACAATGTCGGCCAGGCGTCAATAGTATGGAGTGTTAGTCGCAGCCATTGTTTGTACTAGACCAGAGGCTCACGGGAGCAAATTCGGCTCCTGTTAATTTTACTTGGACGTAGTGTTATGGAAACCAAAGGTGTACCATTATCAACACGCTGTCTACAAATTCAAGTTAAGTGTCTATCCGAAACCCGTTTATCATTCATTTATGGCCATTAATGTCAGGATATAGGGTGACCCGGTTAGAACGCGAAATCGCCTCAAACTAAAGGTAATTAAGCCAGGTCTTTATTGTTCCATGTATAGTGTTTTCTCTGATATAACTTGTCATATATAGGATTCTGGCTTTACAGCTAGCGCCCTTTTGACAGGTCAAGACGAGGAAGCAAGGACTTTGTGCACCAGTTACTGGGTGATGGAAGCTACCTCAAAGAGGATAATTTGGTGTCTACACCCTAGTTATACCTGGTGGACTAACCTGCTGTACTATAAGATAAGGAACCTCTTCAATGTATGTAGTCTATTACTGTAGTTTGATTGGCTGCATATATAAATTTAATAAACCCCCCTAATGTGTAGAGGATCGATTTGTGAGATTAAGAGATTATTGCAGAAATACAGTCCACTTATCATTATACAAATTGCTATCGAAGTATATATATTAACGTAAATATAAATTCATATAAATTAAATAAATATAAATCTCACAGGTCGGTTCCCACACACAGACCAGGAGTTCGTTTTCATTGACACAATTCACTTATTTGAGAGAACACGAGCCCCATTTTATGACAGTAACTTGTTGACAGTAAGTTGCTGTTGGGTCATTGGAAGAAATAGCCTAAGGCTACATATGACTTTCAACAGTCGGGTTTAATTCAACAAAACGAATCAAATTATAAAAATTATAGGCCCTCCATATTGACCTACTGGAGGTGAACTTGCCATAGGCCTCTTATATTCAATACATTATATTTAACAGAAACATCTCTAAAGATATATAGTTATTGTGATCCAGAGAGATTTTACTCTCATTTATATATGGTTTAATACCTATTACGTACGAATATGGAATATGTGTGTTTCCCATCAGTGGGGACGTGGACAGTGAACACTGCTCCATACGTCTAAATGTGTGTGTCCCATCCGTGGGGACGTGGACAGTGAACACTGCTCCATACGTCTAAATGTGTGTGTCCCATCCGTGGGGACGGGGACAGTGAACACTGCTCTATACGTCTAAATGTGTGTCCCATCACTGCTGACGGGAACAGTGAACATTGAGTGAGTGTGACACAGCAGCCAATCCAATACTCTGACGTGTGTGTATGTGTCTTCCCACCAGATGGCCATTGCTCAAGGCATGAGTGATACATTGGTGGCGATCTTCCCCAAGCTGAGTCTACCCGTCGCCACCGGGGAGTGCTATCCTCGCGTCACTCACAGCGAATCATTCGCAAAGTTGTACATGAAGCTGTTTGCCAAGAGCGCAGACAGCAGAGCGCTCGACGACACCCAGCTCTACCCGTACCCGCTCCAGCAGTCTGTCTACGTCAAAGACTTCCCCTGTCCTTCTCACATTCTCATCACCATGAGAGATCACTTTCGCCAGGAGTTCACCTTCAACCAGCGGGTTCTGCGTAAAGCTAAGGTCCAGGTGGCTGCCGCTCTACAAGCACTGAACACGGCCCTGAGGGACGCCACCATAGTCACCGTCCACGTCCGCAGGACCGACTACCTCGCTCACGTCAAAAACTACTACAAGCAAAGTCCTGTCAAAGATGTGTATTATCAACGGGCGTTTAACTTCTTCAGGAACAGGTGAGGGGAGACGTTGAGTTGTTTCACTGTGTGATGACCTGTTGTGTGTAGCAGTGTGATGACCTGTTGTGTGATGACCTGTTGTGTGTAGCAGTGTGATGACCTGTTGTGTGTAGCAGTGTGATGACCTGTCGTGTGATGACCTGTTGACTGTAGCAGTGTGATGACCTGTCGTGTGTAGCAGTGTGATGACCTGTCGTGTGTAGCAGTGTGATGACCTGTTGTGTGATGACCTGTTGTGTGTAGCGTGTGATGACCTGTTGTGTGTAGCAGTGTGATGACCTGTCGTGTGATGACCTGTTGTGTGTAGCGTGTGATGACCTGTTGAGTGTAGCAGTGTGATGACCTGTCGTGTGATGACCTGTCGTGTGATGACCTGTTGTGTGTAGCGTGTGATGACCTGTTGAGTGTAGCAGTGTGATGACCTGTCGTGTGTAGCAGTGTGATGACCTGTCGTGTGTAGCAGTGTGATGACCTGTTGTGTGTAGCGTGTGATGACCTGTTGTGTGTAGCGTGTGATGACCTGTTGTGTGTAGCAGTGTGATGACCTGTCGTGTGTAGCAGTGTGATGACCTGTCGTGTGATGACCTGTTGTGTGTAGCGTGTGATGACCTG
Source organism: Procambarus clarkii (assembly GCF_040958095.1). Classification (NCBI taxonomy): domain Eukaryota; kingdom Metazoa; phylum Arthropoda; class Malacostraca; order Decapoda; family Cambaridae; genus Procambarus; species Procambarus clarkii. The sequence continues at coordinate 46,389,024 of NC_091154.1, forward strand.
TTGAGTGTAGCAGTGTGATGACCTGTCGTGTGTAGCAGTGTGATGACCTGTCGTGTGTAGCAGTGTGATGACCTGTCGTGTGATGACCTGTTGAGTGTAGCGTGTGATGACCTGTTGTGTGTAGCAGTGTGATGACCTGTCGTGTGTAGCAGTGTGATGACCTGTCGTGTGATGACCTGTTGTGTGTAGCGTGTGATGACCTGTTGTGTGTAGCGTGTGATGACCTGTTGTGTGTAGCAGTGTGATGACCTGTCGTGTGTAGCAGTGTGATGACCTGTCGTGTGATGACCTGTTGTGTGTAGCGTGTGATGACCTGTTGTGTGTAGCAGTGTGATGACCTGTCGTGTGTAGCGTGTGATGACCTGTTGTGTGTAGCAGTGTGATGACCTGTTGTGTGATGACCTGTTGTGTGTAGCGTGTGATGACCTGTCGTGTGTAGCAGTGTGATGACCTGTCGTGTGATGACCTGTTGAGTGTAGCGTGTGATGACCTGTCGTGTGTAGCAGTGTGATGACCTGTCGTGTGTAGCAGTGTGATGACCTGTCGTGTGTAGCAGTGTGATGACCTGTCGTGTGTAGCAGTGTGATAACCTGTTGAGTGTAGCAGTGTGATGACCTGTCGTGTGATGACCTGTTGAGTGTAGCGTGTGATGACCTGTTGAGTGTAGCAGTGTGATGACCTGTTGAGTGTAGCAGTGTGATGACCTGTCGTGTGATGACCTGTTGAGTGTAGCTTGACCACCTCTGTGGTGGTCCGAACACTTGACCACCTCTGTGGTGGTCCGAACACCTCAGCTTGACCACCTCTGTGGTGGTCCGAACACTTGACCACCTCTGTGGTGGTCCGAACACCTCAGCTTGACCACCTCTGTGGTGGTCCGAACACCTCAGCTTGACCACCACTGTGGTGGTCCGAACACCTCAGCTTAACCACCACTGTGGTGGTCCGAACACCTCAGCTTGACCTCCTATGTGGTGGTCCGAACACCTCAGCTTGACCACCTCTGTGGTGGTCCGAACACTTGACCACCTCTGTGGTGGTCCGCACACCTCAGCTTGACCACCTCTGTGGTGGTCCGAACACCTCAGCTTGACCACCACTGTGGTGGTCCGAACACCTCAGCTTGACCACCACTGTGGTGGTCCGAACACCTCAGCTTGACCACCACTGTGGTGGTCCGAACACCTCAGCTTGACCACCTCTGTGGTGGTCCGTACATCTCAGCTTGACCACCTCTGTGGTGGTCCGAACACTTGACCACCTCTGTGGTGGTCCGAACACCTCAGCTTGACCACCTCTGTGGTGGTCCGAACACCTCAGCTTGACCACCACTGTGGTGGTCCGAACACCTCAGCTTGACCACCACTGTGGTGGTCCGAACACCTCAGCTTGACCACCTCTGTGGTGGTTCGAACACCTCAGCTTGACCACCTCTGTGGTGGTCCGAACACTTGACCACCTCTGTGGTGGTCCGAACACCTCAGCTTGACCACCTCTGTGGTGGTCCGAACACCTCAGCTTGACCACCACTGTGGCGGTCCGAACACCTCAGCTTGACCACCACTGTGGTGGTCCGAACACCTCAGCTTGACCACCTCTGTGGTGGTCCGAACACTTTAGCTTGACCACCTCTGTGGTGGTCCGAACACTTGACCACCTCTGTGGTGGTCCGAACACCTCAGCTTGACCACCTCCGTGGTGGTCCGAACACCTCAGCTTGACCACCACTGTGGTGGTCCGAACACCTCAGCTTGACCACCACTGTGGTGGTCCGAACACCTCAGCTTGACCACCTCTGTGGTGGTCCGAACACTTGACCACCTCTGTGGTGGTCCGAACACCTCAGCTTGACCACCTCTGTGGTGGTCCGAACACCTCAGCTTGACCACCACTGTGGTGGTCCGAACACCTCAGCTTGACCACCACTGTGGTGGTCCGAACACCTCAGCTTGACCACCACTGTGGTGGTCCGAACACCTCAGGTCCGAACACCTCAGGTCCGAACACCTCAGCGTTATCAGATTATTACTTCACCTCCTCTTCTCCCTCCTGCCCTTCTCAGGGAGGGAAATGAGGTCAGTCGAGGCTGTGGTCAGGGAGGTGCATACATACATACATACATTGAAACCTTTGCTGAAATGCTCAAGAGCCCAGGAGCAATGTCCACAGTCAAGGAAGTTGTAATGAAAGCAGTAACCTCACAGGAGGCAGCTAGATGCACAAGCCAGCTAATGGAAAGGAAAAGAGCTGTAGTAGTGGTAGGTGTCGAGGAACAAGAGGGCTCCACAAGGGAGGAAACGAGGACTAAAGACAAAGCTGCAGTGGCAGGGATATTAAAGGAGATAGGAATGGAAGGGGCTGAACGAGACATAGAACAGTTTTTCCGGATTGGCCAGTACAACAGAGAGAAAAAAAGATTGATCAAGGTAGTATTCAAGAGCGAGGACATCAAAGAGGACATTCTAGTAAGGAAGAGCAAACTGAGGCATGCAAGGAACTACAAAGAGGTATATGTTCAGAGGGACATGACCAGAGACGAGATAGTAAGGGCAGCAGATGCAAGGAAAAGGCGCAAGGAGAGGGAAGAGAGCCAGGGAACCTCAGCCTCCAACCCAGCAATCCCAGAGGGGAGTGGGGAACCCCAATCCAGCAACCCAGGAACCCCAGGGGGGAATGCAACACCCCAGTCCACCACCCAATAGGGCCCTCCCTACCCCCCAGCACAAACCCTTCCTTGCCCCTGCATAATGCCCATCATGAAACCCAAATCCTCCCCCTCCCCTTACCCCAAGTAGCCCCTGCTTTCCCAGCCCCTGGTCTTCTCCCTGCCCCAAGCAGGCCTGAGCAAGACCAAAGCCCTCTATCCCCCACTCCACCTCCCTCCAAACCCCTGTCAACTACACCGCAGGAGGGCGTGCCCTCTCCCCAAGCAACCCCTGCTCCCTCACCCCCAGGACTTCTTCCTGCCCCAAGCAGGCCTGAGGAAGACCTAAGCCCTCCACCCCCCACTCCACCTCCCCCTGAACCCCTGGCAACTACCTCACAGGAGGAGGAGCCTACCCAAGTAGCAATGACCATAGAACAACCTCCTACACTTGTAGGGAGTGTGGGTGAAATTGGATATAAGAAAGTGAGCTTCAAGGTAATGTTCTCAAACATTGATGGGATTACCAATAAAGCAAGTGAACTGGCAGAAAGGGTGCAAGAAGAATACCCTGATGTAATAGGACTAACGGAAACAAAATTGTCAGGAGTCATAACAGATGCTGTGTTTCCAAAGGACTACTATATAGTAAGGAAAGTGAGGGAAGGGAGAGGAGGTGGAGGAGTGGCCCTGCTGATAAGGAAGGACTGGAGTTTTGATGAGATGGAAATTCCGGGCTGTGACGGATTCAGAGATTACATAACAGGAACTATAACAATGGGTGGACCTAAGATAATAGTGACAGTCATTTACAACCCTCCCCTAAATGACAGAAGACCTAGACAGGAGTTTGATAGGAACAACATGGCAACCATTAATATAATAGAGAGAGCAGCTTCAGTTGCCAGCAGGAATGGCTCAAGACTCTTAATCATGGGTGATTTCAACCATGGAAAGATAGACTGGGAGAATGGGGACCCACATGGTGGTGCAGATACGTGGCGAGCTAAACTCTTGGAAGTGGCAACAAGGAATTTTCTGAGCCAGCATGTCAAGGAACCCACAAGAATGAGAGGCAACGATGAACCAGCTAGACTCGACTTAATATTCACCCTGAATGAGTCAGAAATAAGGGAAGTCAAAGTTGAAGCCCCCATTGGAATGAGTGACCACAGTGTACTGACCTTTGAGTACTTGGTGGAGGTAGGGATAACCTATCCAAGGATGGGAGTGGAGGGGAAAAGACTGAATTACCGAAGAGGAAAATATGACGAGATGAGGAACTTCCTCAGGGGAATACCATGGGAAACAGAACTTAGAGACAAGAATGTGCAGGTCATGATGGATATTGTCACCCAAAAGTGCCAGGAAGCTGCAGACAGGTTTATCCCCGTCCAAAAGGAGAAAAACGAAAAACAACAGAAAAACCCATGGTTCAACCAGGAATGTAAGGTAGCGAAACAACTGAGTAAAAGAACATGGAGAAACTACAGAAATAACAGAACACCAGAGAGCAGGGAGAGATACCAGAGGGCCAGAAATGAGTACATCAGAGTGAGGAGGGAAGCAGAGAGACAGTTTGAAAATGACATCGCGAGTAAAGCCAAGACCCAACCAAAGCTGCTCCACAGCCATATCAGGAGGAAAACAGCAGTGAAGGAACAAGTGATGAAGCTGCGGAAAGGGGAGAACAGATACACAGAGAATGACAAGGAGGTGTGTGAAGAACTCAACAAGAGATTCCAGGAGGTCTTCACAATAGAACAAGGAGTAGCCCCTGCACTAAATGAGGAGGCGGCAAACCAAGCAACTTTGGAGGAATTTGACCTCACCAGTGATGAGGTCAAAAGGTGTCTGCTGGAGCTAGATGTGACAAAGGCTGTTGGGCCTGATAGAATCTCACCATGGATACTAAAGGAAGGTGCAGAAGCACTAAGTGTGCCACTCTCTATGGTGTATAACAGGTCACTGGAAACAGGAGACTTACCAGAAAGTTGGAAGACAGCTAACGTGGTCCCAATATACAAAAAGGGTGACAGGCAAGAGGCACTGAATTACAGGCCAGTTTCCTTAACTTGTATACCATGCAAGGTGCTGGAGAAGATCGTGAGGAAAAGGCTCGTAGAGCATCTGGAGGGAAATAACTTTGTAACGCACCACCAACATGGGTTCAGAGATGGTAAATCGTGCCTCACAGGTTTAGTAGAATTTTATGACCAGGCAACGAAAATTAGGCAGGACAGAGAAGGGTGGGCCGACTGCATTTTCCTGGATTGCCAAAAAGCCTTTGACACAGTACCCCATAAAAGGCTGTTAAAAAAGTTGGAGCAACAGGCAGGAGTAAAAGGGAAGGTGCTCCAGTGGATAAGGGAGTACTTAAGCAACAGGAAACAGCGAGTAACGGTGAGGGGGGAGACATCAGAGTGGCGAGATGTCACCAGCGGAGTCCCACAGGGCTCAGTACTTGGACCCATCCTGTTTCTAATATATGTGAACGATCTTCCAGAGGGTATAGACTCATTCCTCTCGATGTTTGCTGATGATGCAAAAATTATGAGAAGAATCAAGACGGATGAAGATAGACAGAGACTACAGGATGACCTGGATAAACTGGAGGAATGGTCTAGAAAATGGCTGCTGTAGTTCAACTCTGGAAAGTGTAAGGTGATGAAATTAGGCGAAGGGAGCAGGAGGCTGAACACAAGGTATCATCTGGGAGGGGAAATCCTGCAAGAATCAAATAGAGAGAAGGATCTGGGGGTTGATATCACACCGAACCTGTCTTCAGAGGCCCACATCAAAAGAATATCATCAGCGGCATATGCTAGACTGGCCAACATAAGAACTGCCTTCAGAAACTTGTGTAAGGAATCTTTCAGAACCCTGTATACCACTTATGTAAGACCAATCCTGGAGTATGCAGCTCCAGCCTGGAGTCCATACCTAGTTAAACACAAGACAAAGTTAGAGAAGATTCAGCGGTATGCCACGAGGCTCGTCCCGGAACTGAGAGGATTGAGCTACGAGGAAAGGCTAAAGGAGCTGAACCTCACATCCCTGGAAAACAGAAGAGTAAGGGGAGACATGATAACCACCTACAAAATTCTCAGGGGAATTGACAGGGTGGACAAAGACAAACTCTTCAGCACGGGTGGGACACGAACAAGGGGACACAGGTGGAAACTTAGTACCCAGATGAGCCACAGAGACGTTAGAAAGAATTTTTTCAGTGACAGAGTAGTTAATAAATGGAATGCATTAGGAAGTGATGTGGTGGAGGCTGACTCCATACACAGTTTCAAATGTAGATATGATAGAGCCCAGTAGGCTCAGGAATCTGTACACCAGTTGATTGACAGTTGAGAGGCGGGACCAAAGAGCCAAAGCTCAACCCCCGCAAGCACAATTAGGTGAGTACAATTAGGTGAGTACATACATACATTACATTACATACATACATACATTACATTCATACATACTGTCGGGGTTCACCACCATAAGAGGGGGGGGCGAGTAACAGTATACTCAAGGTCACTCACCATGGCCCTGCGGGTCTTCACTCTATCCTCGCGGCGCCACTGTACGCCAGGAGAGTATCCCAGTCAATCCCAACCGGCCTCTGATCGAGAAAGAGTGGGAACACAACTTGTTCTCTTAACTATTGTGTGCCCGCCCCGGCATGGGTTCTACTACTAACCACAAGGTCGCCAACTGGTGTTTTCGGTGTCCAGTAACACGTCAGTGGTTTTGTTGAATTGTGGTAGCAGTGGCAAGAACACACTCAATAGATCTGATATCAGGCAGGTATTTATTTCTATCACTCTATTTCCTTTCAGGTATTATATAACCACAAGAAATATGGAGGGGATGATATAAACACCAAGGTATTTTGTATTTTACTTAAAACTCATTCAAAGACATCACAAGATTATATCAATAAGCAAACAGCTGTTTCAGGCGGAAGTCGCTCGTTCCCACATTTAATCATGAGCTCGCCAAGTCGGCAATGCTCCCCCTCACGTCAATGTCAAAATCAGCTGGGCGACTCCCACCGCGCGAATGTTCGTGTACTTGTTTGCCTGGTGTGAGGCGCCTGTTTCTTTAAATTCTCAAAGATCACTAAAAGTTCATACACACAATATTTGCGACAATAGCACGTAAATACTTCGCTGCACTGATCTTGAGCTCAATCAAACATTTCTATATTAATGGACACAATAATTCACTATCATGGTATTACACACTGCCCTTCATTTAATGATAACGTATGCAAGTATATATCACTGGAGTTCTCAGTAATTCCTTTCGTGGGCGATAACACAATTAATCACTGCACCCATGAATGATTATTCAATACACAAGCATAGACATATATATATATATATATATATATATATATATATATATATATATATATATATATATATATATATATATATATATATATATATATATAGATAAATCATAGACATCAACAATATTAATAATATAGTTACTGGGCACTTAGCCTATCACCAAATACTGGTATATTCATATATATATATATATATATATATATATACTCTCTCAATAACTGATCATATTAAAGTCTCATGAAAGACATTATCAACACAGTAAATTCATCAATTACTCCGGGTGCCTGCATACACCAATAATAGTAATAAATTCCGTGAGTACTCTATATAGTCCCACTCTGCACACTGGTGCCTTACTGTGACATAGGTGAGCCTTGCTCACGACATACAAAATACTCTGGCTAAATAATATAGCTGACTAACGGGGAATTGGGAGGGAAACTAGAATCACCTACTTCCACCTATCCTCCGGTGAGAGTTGAGTTGAAGCTCCTGGTCCAGGCCCCTGCCTCATGTAGGGAACGCCCCCACACACACCCTGTCGTGTCCTCCAGGAACTCAATCAACGTCCCACCATAAACACGTCGTCTCCGTGCCTTTCCACTGCAGGTCCGTGCTCCTCCACGACTTCTTGTAGGGTTGGAGTCGGTATCCTGGCCGTCAACTTCTCCTCCCAGCTACGGCTGCCTGCCTACGTCTCGGCTGCAGTCGTTCGGATTCCCGATTAGTGTCTTCTTCACTGCTTCCCAGTGGATTGGCCCAGCCGCTACGTCGTCACTGTGAAGCTATCAGACGTCCCAGACGATACTGCCTAGACTTCACCTGCACAGCACCCGATCCTGGAGCACTTGATGCTCAATATTCCGTCAATTCCCTCTTCGGTCCACACATGGAATGAAGGAAGACCTCTGGCGTACTTGCAGACTACGGGTGACGCGTAAGATCCACGGGAGTGGCGTGTTACTGTCAGATTGACAGGATCAATCTTCACACATCCGATCACCTTGACGTGTCGTGTCAGACTGATGGCGCCGCCGTGGCGCTCTGACTGGACCTCCCTTCCTTCGTGACGTCATATTCGCCATGGGAGGTTTTCATTGCTCCCTGTGCCACATCGCTGTCGGTGACCAATCTGGTGCCACTGACGTCACACAGTTTTGGCGGCAAAACAGAGTAGCCAGCGCCAAATTGGCTTCCTAAAGGGCCTAAACCACAGGCCAAAATACTCTTCTTTTACAAATTTCTCGGCAAGGCGAGAACACTACACTCTCCCACATATATCAAACTGATGCCTGCGACGTAGAGAACGCTCGGGTAAAGTGGACATGACTCTTACAGCAGGCGTGGGAGAAATATAATGGGGGGAACACCGTCACAATACATACATACATTACATTACATACATACATACATACATACATACATACATACATACATACATTACATTACATACATACATACATACATACATACATACATACATACATGCATACATACATTACATACATTACATACATACATACATACATACATACATACATTACATACATACACTACATACATACATACATACATACATACATACATACATACATACATACATACATACATACATACATTACATACATACATACATACATTACATTACATACATACATACATACATAGATACATACATACATACACACATACACACATACATTACATACATACATTACATTACATACATATATACATACATTACATTACATACATACATACATACATACATACATACATACATACATACATACATTACATACGTACATACATACATACATACATACATTACATTACATTACATACATACATACATACATACATACATACATACATACATACATACATACATACATACATACATACATTCATACCTACATTACATACATACATGTTGGAAATTTCCAACACTAATACAATACTATTCTATTATTATAAACTAGTATTAAAATATACTAATTACTGTAGTTACTAAAATTTACTAACAGCAGGGTTCACATGAACTAATAATTATATCTGTATAAGAATACTGGAATTCTTACGAAACCAAGCACCAGTATTGCGTCAGATTCTACCTAATTAAACACATTTATATCCAGTGTGTTAGAGAATTGAATGTGATTCTCTAAAATCATCAGTATTCCGTGTGATAATTATTTACGGATAACATAACTCCCAAATAATTCCAAATCGAGAGTTTTTAGTTACAATTGTTATCAAGTAATAAATTTACCGTCACGCGTGAATGCCATGGAGAAAACTAAAATCTTCTCCATTTCTTGTTTACTACCATAAGACGAGAAAGTAATAATATTTAACTCCCTAGAATTACAACCCAGTCTTTATTAAAGCATTTCAGCCACAATTACGAGAAATAATATTATTCGTGATAAAATAATTTCTGTGGCGAATGCGGGACGCGAGTGGGTGAGGGGGAGAAGCCATTGTGGTTTGAGGAGGACAAGACGCCTGAGTGCGGCGTGAAGTCTCGTGTTGCGGAATTGAGCAACAAGGTCTTGGTGTCAGAGTCTGGGACACGTTACGGTGAAGTTGTCATCAAGAATTACCCTGATACTCATCATAGAACTATTTAATATTGTTCTACGTGATCTGTCGTGACTGGCCAACTAAAACGCGTCGACATTCAAGCCGACATTGTGAAGCTATCAGACGTCCCAGACTATACTGCCTAGACTTCACCTGCACAGCACCCGACCCCGGAGCACTTGACGCTCAATATTCCGTCAATTCCCTCTTCGGTCCACACATGGAATGAAGGAAGACCTCCCGGCATACTTGCAGACTACGGGTGACGCGTAAGATCCACAGGAGTGGCGTATTACTGTCAGATTGACAGGATCAACCTTCACACATCCGTCCACCATGACGTGTCATGACAGACTGATGGCGCCGCAGTGGCGCTATGACGGGACCCCTCTGCCTTCGTGACGTCATATTTGCCAAGGGAGGTTTTCATTGGCTCCCTGTGCCACATCGCTGTCGGTGACCAATCTGGTGCCACTGACGTCACAGTTTTGGCGGCAAAACGGAGGAGCCCGCGCCATATTGGCTTCCTAAAGGGCCTATACCACAGGCCAAAATACTTTTCTTTCACGAATTTCTCGCCACCTCGAGAACACTACACTCTCCCACATATATCAAACTGATGCCTGCGACGTAGAGAACGCTCGGGTAAAGTGGACATGACTCTTACAGCAGGCATGGGAGAAATATAAGGGGGGAAACACCGTCACAATACATACATACATACATTACATACATACATACATACATACATACATTACATTACATACATACATACATACATTACATTACATACATACATACATACATACATACATACATACATACATACATACATACATACATACATACATACATACATACACACATACACACATACATACATACATACATACATACATACATACATACATACATATATTACATTACATACATACATACATACATACATACATACATACATACATACATACATACATACATACATACATACATACATTACATACATACATACATACATTACATTACATTACATACATACATGCATACATACATGCATACATACATACATACATACATACATACATACATACATACATACATACATACATACATTACATTACATACATACATACATACATACATACATACATACATTACATTACATTACATTACATTACATACATACATACATACATACATTCCCGCACGAGGCAGAAACAAATGGGCAAAGTTTCTTTCACCCTAAGTGCCCCTGTTACCTAGCAGTAAATAGGTACCTGGGAGTTAGTCAGCTGTCACGGGCTGCTTCCTGGGGTGTGTGTGTGTGGTGTGGGAAAAAAAAAAAAAGTAGTTAGTAAACAGTTGATTGACATTTGAGAGGCGGGCCGAAAGAGCAAAGCTCAACCCCCGCAAAAACACAACTAGTAAACACAACTAGTAAACACATTACATACATACATACATACATACATACATACATACATACATACATACATACATACATACATACATACATTACATACATACATACATACATACATACATACATACATACATACATACATTACATACATACATACATACATACATACATACATACATACATACATACATACATACATACATACATACATACATACATACATATATACATACATACATACATGCATACATACATACATACATACATACATACATACATACATACATACATACATACATACATACATACATACATACATACATTCAATCACGGAAGGATTGACTGGTAGAACAAGGAACCGCATGGAGGCGAGGATACGTTGAGAGCCAAGCTATTGGAGGTGGTGACAAGAAACTTTTTAACCCAGCATGTCAGAGAACCCACAAGGATGAGAGGCAATGACGAACCAGCGAGACTCGACCTAGTCTTCACTCTGAACGACTCCGACATAAGAGAAATCGGTTTTGAGGACCCAGTAGGAATGAGCGACCACAGTGTACTGGTGTTTGAGTACCTGATTGAAGAAGGGTTATTGAACTCGAGGAGGGATACCGAAACCAAAAGGTTAGCATACCGAAAGGGAAACTATGAGGGGATAAGAAAATTCCTAACAGATATAGCATGGGAAAAAGCGCTCAGGGGAAAGACGGCCCAAGATATAATGGATTACATCACGCAGAAGTGCAAGGACGAAGCAAACAAGTTTGTCCCAGTCCAAAAGGAAAACAGAGAAATGAAGATGAGAAACCCATGGTTTAATCAGAGATGTAGGCTAGCTAAGCAGCAAAGTAAAAGGGCATGGAGAAACTATAGGAATAACAGGACACTGGAGAACAGAGAAAGATACCAGAATGCCAGGAATGAATATGTCAGGATGAGAAGAGAGGCAGAAAGACAATACGAAAATGACATCGCAAGCAAGGCAAAGACTCAGCCTAAATTGTTGCATAGCCACATCAGGAGAAAAACAACAGTAAAGGAACAGGTTATGAAATTAAGGATAGGGGTGGAAGGATTCACTACAAATGACAAGGAAGTGTGTGAGGAACTGAATAAGAAATTTCAGGTCTTCACCTTAGAGCACGGAGAAATTCCAGAGATAAGTGAGGGAATAGCTAACCAGGAACCACTGGAAGAGTTTGAGATTACCAGCGGGGAAGTAAGGAACTGTTTACTAGAGTTGGATGTGACAAAGGCTATAGGCCCAGATGGAATCTCTCCTTGGGTACTAAAGGAAGGAGCAAAAGAACTGTGCCTACCACTCTCCATAGATGTATAACAAATCACTGGCAACAGGGGAACTGCCAGATATTTGGAAAGCAGCTAACGTAGTCCCGATATACAAGAAAGGGGATAGACAGGAGGCACTGAACTACAGGCCAGTGTCCCTAACCTGCATACCATGCAAGCTGATGGAGAAGATTGTGCGAAAAAAGCTAGTGGAGCATCTGAAGCGAAGGAACTTTGTAACACAGCATCAACATAGGTTCAGGGATGACAGGTCCTGCCTCACAGGGTTACTTGAAATCTACGACCAGGCAACAAAAATAAGGCAAGAAAGAGAAGGGTGGGCAGACTGCATATTTTTGGATTGTCAGAAAGCCTTTGATACAGTGCCACACAAGAGGCTAGTGAGAAAGCTGGAGATGCAGGCTGGAGAGAAACGGAAGGTTCTCCATTGGATAAAGGAGTACTTAAGCAACAGGAGACAACGCGTCTGTGTGAGGGGTGAGGTCTCAGACTGGCGAGACGTTACAAGTGGAGTCCCGCAGGGGTCAGTCCTTGGACCTATACTGTTTCTGGTATATGTAAATGATCTCCCAGAGGGTATAGATTCGTTCCTCTCAATGTTTGCCGACGATGCAAAAATTATGAGGAGGATTGAAACAGAGGATGATAGTAGGAGGGTACAAGATGACCAAGACAGACTGAGTGAATGGTCCAACATATGGCTGTTGAAGTTCAACCCGAGTAAATGCAAAGTAATGAAACTAGGCAGTGGAAACAGGAGGCCAGACACAGGATACAGAATAGGAGATGAAGTACTTAATGAAACAGACAGAGAGAAAGATCTAGGAGTTGATATCACACCAAACCTGTCTCCTGAAGCCCACATAAAGAGAATAACGTCTGCGGCATATGCGAGGCTGGCTAACATCAGAACAGCGTTCAGGAACCTGTGTAAGGAATCATTCAGAATCTTGTACACTACATATGTAAGACCAATCCTGGAGTATGCGGCCTCAGCATGGAGCCCGTACCTTGTCAAGCACAAGACGAAGCTGGAAAAAGTCCAAAGGTATGCTACTAGACTAGTCCCAGAACTAAGAGGCATGAGTTATGAGGATAGGCTGCAGGAAATGCACCTTACGACACTGGAAGACAGAAGAGTAAGGGGGGACATGATCACAACCTACAAAATCCTCAGGGGAATCGACCGGGTAAACAAGAATGAACTATTCACCACTGGCGGGACGAGAACAAGGGAACACAGGTGGAAACTGAGTACCCAAATGAGCCACAGAGATGTTAGAAAGAACTTTTTCAGTGTCAGAGTAGTTAGTAAATGGAAAGCATTAGGAAGTGATGTGGTCGAGGCTGACTCCATACACAGTTTCAAATGTAGATATAACAGAGCCCAGTAGGCTCAGGAATCTGTACATCAGTTGATTGACGGTTGAGAGGCGGGACCAAAGAGCCAGAGCTCAACCCCCGCAAACACAACTAGGTGAGTACATACATACATACGTACATACATACATACATACATACATACATACATACATACATACATACATACATACATACATACATACATACATACATACATTACATACATATATACATTACATACATACATTACATACATATATACATTACATACATACATTACATACATACATACATACATACATACATACATACATACATACATACATACATACATACATACATGCATACATACATACATACATACATACATACATACATACATACATACATACATACATACATTACATACATATATACATTACATACATACATTACATACATATATACATTACATACATACATTACATACATACATACATACATACATACATACATACATACATACATTATATACATACATACATACATACATACATACATACATACATACATACATACATACATACATACATACATACATACATACATACATACATACATACATACATTCATTCATACAATACATACATACATATATACATACATACATACATACATACATACATACATACATACATACATACATACATACATACATACATTACATTACATACATACATACATACATACATACATACATACATACATTATATACATACATACATACATACATACATACATACATACATACATACATACATACATACATACATACATACATACATTACATACATACATACATACATTAATACATACATACATACATACATACATACATACATACATACATACATACATACATACATACATACATACATACATACATTCATACATACATACATACATACATACATACATACATACATACATACATACATACATACATACATACATACATACATACATTACATACATACATACTTTACATACATACATACATACATACATACATACATACATACATACATACATACATACATACATACATACATACATACATACATACATACATTCATTCATTCATACATTACATACATACATATATACATACATACATTACATTACATTACATTACATACATACAAACATACATACATACATACATACATTACATACATACATTACATTACATTACATACATACATACATACATACATACATACATACATACATACATACATACATACATACATACATACATACATACATACATACATACATTACATACATACATTACATTACATTACATACATACATACATACATACATACATACATACATACATACATACATACATACATACATACATACATGTATGTATGTATGTACACATGAGCCGGTAGGGGGACACACACGATTAGTGAGGTCCGCGGAAATTCGTCAATTTCTCGGGACAGTGAAGGATTATAGAGGCTAGATCATAGTATTTGGCCTCTCACAGTGTGTAGCTAGCAGGGTGCTACATAGCATAGTCATATCGCTAGCGATAGTGCGAAGAAACAAAGTGGAGCTAGTGGCAGCACCTGAGCATATAAGTGTGGAGGACTGCGTGAGGTGACCTGACCTGACAGACCAGGTGGGTCGACCCACCGTGGAACTACCTGATTGTGTTTGTTGGGTGGTGACTGTGATCAGTGGTAAAGTAAAATTAGTGAACTGTCACACAACGATACAGTGACTGACTCCAGAGCTCTGTGTAGATAGAGAAGAACCGACCTCATCAATCTACTAGCACTTAGTGAATCACCTAGTGGGAGACAACGACGGATAACCATCGTCATCATACATCGTCCTTACTCATCTGGTTGTGTGAGTGGGTGCAGACTGGTATGTACCCCCTCTCTGGTCAATTAATCAGGTGTACAGATTGAGGTAAAATATTATCAAATTCTTGTTCAGGATATCATATATATTTAAAAATCTCAGGGTGGCTCATTTAGGTAGAGGTAACGCTTAAGGGATCTCTTGACACATACACGCACGCCCGCCTGCCCACGTACGTATACACGCACACAAGCGTGCACACGCTAAAACAGACACACACACACACACACGCGCACACACACACACAAACGCTCAGTCAGGGGAAAAGGCATTAACACCTGGGATCAGGGGATAGGACCTTACTATCCCCCGCCCCCTCTTAACCCCCCCATCTGACCTGACCTGACCTGGTCGCCATCTCCGTCCCCCCCACCCCCAGTCCCCCGCATCCCCCATACACACACTCTTCCCCTCCCCACTCTCTCCCCCCCCTCTCTCCCTCTCCCACACTCTCTATCTCTCCCACTCTCTCCCACTCTCTCTCTCCCACTATCTCTCTCCCACTATCTCTCCCACTCTCTCTCCCGCTCTCTCTCTCTCTCTCTCTCTCTCTCTCTCTCTCTCTCTCTCTCTCTCTCTCTCTCTCTCTCTCTCTCTCTCTCTCTCTCTCTCTCTCTCTCTCTCTCTCTCCCTCCCTCCCTCCCTCTCTTTCCTTCCCCCTCCCTCTCTGCCCACACACGCACACACACACACACACACACACACACACACACACACACATACACACACACACGCACCTCCCCCCTCTCTCCCTCACCCGCTCTCTCCCTCTCCATCTCTCTCCCTCTCCTCGCTCTCTCTCCTCTCTCTCCCTCTCTCTCTCTCCCTTCCGCCTCTCTCTCCATCTCCTCCCCCCCCCTCCCCTTCTACTTTCTTCTCACTTCAGCGGAAGGGTCGGATCGCCCCCACCCATCCATTTATCTCTCCCTTTATCACTCCCTTTCTCTCTCTCTCTTTCTCTCTCTCTCTTCCTCTCTCTCTCTCTCTCCCTCCCCCATCCTGCTCTGCCCTCCTGACACATCCTATCACGGCACCACTATAGGAACAGAGGCAAGCATGGCAGCCTGAGGTACCAGGGGAACAGGGAAGAGCCAAGGTGACGAAATGAAGGAAATGTTCGCCCAGTTTCTGGAGGACATCAAGAGTGAGATGCAAGAAATGATGCAGGAAATGAAGAACGAAATAAGCAACCTGAAAAGAGAGCTGACAGCAGCAAAGGAGGAGATTAGAGCCCTCAAAGAGAATGGTATTGAGGCTGAGAATCAGAAAACCATCCAGGGAGAAGGTGGTAATAGTTTTTTTGGATGAGAATGCCACAATAAAAGCAACTTTTGCAGAAATACTAAAAAAAAATAACTCTGAAGTAATGACTGCAGTGATGGAGGTGGCCATGAAAGCAGCCACCTCACAGGAGGCGGCACGCTCCACTAGCCAACACTGCTGGAAAGGAACAGATCAGTGGTTGCTGTGGGTATTAAAGAGCAGGAAGGCTCTAATAGGAATGAGTGGAATGACAAGGACAAAGCAGCAGTGAATGAAGTACTAAAGGCACTAGACATGGAAGGGGCTGAGCATAGCATTGAGAAGGTTTTCAGGCTAGGTTGGTACAACAAAGACCGAGACCGAATGATAAAGATAGTGTTTGCAAACGAGAGCACAAAGGAGAAGATCCTATCAAGGAAGAGCTCCCTGAAAAACGTGGGAAAATTAAAAAATGTATTCCTCCAGAGAGACATGACAAGGGAGGAGAGAGCCGTGGCGGCAGAAGCAAGGAAGAGGCGCAGGGTGAGAGGGGAAAGCCAGGAAGTCACAGCTCCCAACACAACACCCCCAGAGGCGAGGGGGGAACCCACAACCAGCTACCCAGTAATACCAGAAGGGAGGACAACCCTGCCACCCTCCTCTGCATAGAAAACCCCCCTACCCCAAACCCTCCCTGCCCCCACTCAAATGTTCAGCAAAATCTCCCTCCCCCCACACCCAATCCCCACCCTTCTACCCCTCCCCTCCTCCCGAGTCCTCCCTTCCCCCCCCCCCCCTTTCCTTCTCGTCCTCCCTCCCCTTTCACCCCATACCCTCCCTGTCCCTCCCCCTTCACTGGATCCCCCGCCCCTCATCCCAGTATCCTCTGAGACCCTGTTATCCACCTCACAGGTCCTCACACCCATGGAACAGCCTCCCCCACCAGCAGAACACTCACCAAGGAGGCGATTTGAGAAGGGACAGAAGAAAGTGAGCCTCAAAGTGATGTACACTAACATAGATGGAATTACAAATAAAGCAAATGAGCTTGGAGAACGGGTACTAGAGGAAAACCCAGACATAATAGCCCTCACAGAAACAAAGCTCACAAAAACGATTACAAACGCAGTGTTCCCACAGGACTATTATGTTATGAGGAAAGAGAGGGAAGGAAGAGGTGGGGGTGGTGTAGCTCTGCTGGTAAGAAAAGGCTGGGATTTTGAGGAGATGGATATTCAGGGCTGTGAAGGTTTCAGTGACTACATAGCAGGTACCGTAACAAATGGAGGGAAAAAAATTATAGTCGTAGTCATATATAATCCACCACCAAATGACAGAAGACCTAGACAGGAATATGATAGAAACATCATGGCCACCATTAACATAATAGAAAGAGCAGCTTCTGTTGCTAGCAGGAATGGATCTGGACTACTAATTATGGGAGACTTCAACCATGGGAAGATAGATTGGAAGAACAGAGACCCGCATGGAGGACCAGAAACATGGAGAGCTAAGCTGCTGGACGTGGCAACAAGAGACTTTCTAAGCCAGCACATCAAAGAACCAACAAGGATGAGAGGAGAAGATGAACCAGCAATGCTTGATTTGATATTTACCCTAAATGAGTGGGATATAAGGGAAGTTCAGATGGAAGCGCCCTTGGGAATGAGTGACCACAGTGTATTGAACTTAGAGTACCTGGTAGAGCTAGGACTTATCTCCCCAAAAAAAGAACTAGGAATCAAAAGGCTGGCATACCGAAAGGGGAATTATGAACAGATGAGAAGTTTCCTAAGTGAAATACCTTGGGACACAGACCTCAGTGATAAGTCTGTACAGGGTATGATGGACTATGTTACCCAAAAGTGTCAGGAGGCAGTAAATCGGTTCATCCCGGCCCAAAGGAAAAAATCCGAGAAGCAACAGAAGAATCCATGGTATAATAGGGCATGTATGAAAGCGAAGAAACTGAACAAAAGGGTGTGGAGGAACTTCCGTAATAACAGAACACCAGAAAGCAGAGAGAGATACCAGAGAACCAGGAATGAGTACGTCAGGGTGAGAAGAGAAGCAGAGAAAAGTTTTGAAAATGATATAGCAAACAAAGCCTAGACCGAACCAAAGCTACTCCATAGTCACATCAGAAGGAAATACAACAGTGAAAGAACAGATATTGAAACTTCGAACCGGCGAGGACAGGTATACAGAAAATGACAGAGAGGTGTGTGAAGAACTCAACTAGAGTTTCCAGGAGGTCTTCACAATAGAACAAGGTGAGGTCACTGTGCTAGGAGAAAGGGAGGTAAACCAGGAGGCCTTGGAAGAGTTCGAAATTACGAAAGAGGAGGTCAAGAGACACCTGCTGGAACTGGATGTTAGAAAGGCTGTTGGTGCAGATGGGATCTCACCATGGATACTGAAAGAGTGTGCAGAGGCACTTTGCTTGCCACTCTCCATAGTGTATAGTAAGTCACTGGAGACGGGAGACCTACCAGAAATATGGAAGACGGCGAATGTGGTCCCAATATACAAAAAGGGCGACAGGCAAGAGGCACTGAACTACAGGCCAGTGTCCTTGACTTGTATACCATGCAAGGTGATGGAGAAGATCGTGAGAAAAAACCTGGTAACACATCTGGAGAGAAGGGACTTCGTGACAAATCGCCAACATGGGTTCAGGGAGGGTAAATCTTGCATTACAGGCTTGATAGAATTCTACGATCAGGTGACAAAGATTAAGTAAGAAAGAGAGGGCTGGGCGGACTGCATTTTCTTGGATTGTCGGAAAGCCTTTGACACAGTACCGCATAAGAGGCTGGTACATAAGCTGGAGAGACAGGCAGGTGTAGCTGGTAAGGTGCTCCAGTGGATAAGGGAGTATCTAAGCAATAGGAAGCAGAGAGTTACGGGGAGTGGTGAGACCTCCGATTGGCGTGAAGTCACCAGTGGACTTTTGCCACCAGACTAGTACTCGAGCTGAGAGGTATGAGCTACGAGGAGAGACTACGGGAATTGAACCTCACTTCGCTGGAAGACAGAAGAGTTAGGGGGGACATGATCACCACATTCAAGATTCTGAAGGGAATTGATAGGGTGGATAAAGACAGTCTATTTAACACAAGGGGAACACGCACAAGGGGACACAGGTGGAAACTGAGTGCCCAAATGAGCCACAGGGATATTAGAAAGAGCTTTTTTAGTGTCAGAGTGGTTGACAAATGGAATGCATTAGGAAGTGATGTGGTGGAGGCTGACTCCATAAACAGTTTCAAGTGTAGATATGATAGAGCCCAATAGGCTCAGGAACCTGTACACCTGTTGATTGACAGTTGAGAGGCGGGACCAAAGAGCCAGAGCTCAACCCCCGCAAGCACAACTAGGTAAGTACATACATACATACATACATACTTAAACATACTCCACCATTAATACATGCCTAGACAATAGCCTGTTTTGGACACCTTTGCCCCATTTAGTTGCCTGACATTGTAAGTCAGGCAGTGATATTTATATCTCACATAATAGATCATCCAGTGATTTGTGAATCCCACATAATAGATCACCCAGTGATATGTGAATCCCACATAATAGATCAACCAGTGATATTTGTATCGCATCTAATAGCATATCTAGTAAAGTTTGTAATCAATCTAATAGATAAATTTATTATTATTCTTACCTGTAAAATAGTCAACCTGTGATGTTTGTAGCCCATATAATAGATCGGAGAGAAATATTTGTATACACTAAATAGATCAACCAGTGACGTTTATAACCAACATAATAGATCAATCAATGACGTTCAAAACCAATATAATAGATCATCCAATGACATTCAAAACCAACATAATAGATCAACCAGTGACGTTCATAACCAACATAATAGATCAACCAGTGACGTTCCTAACCAACACAATAGATCAACCAGTGACGTTCCTAGCCAACATAATAGATCAACCAGTGACGTTCATAACCAACATAATAGATCAACCAGTAACGTTCCTAACCAGATAATAGATCAACCAGTGACGTTCCTAACCGACATAATAGATCAACCAGTGACGTTCCTAACCGACATAATAGATCAACCAGTGACGTTCCTAAAGAACATAATAGATCAACCAGTGACGTTCCTAACCGACATAATAGATCAACCAGTGACGTTCCTAACCGACATAATAGATCAACCAGTGACGTTCCTAACCAACATAATAGATCAACCAGTGACGTTCCTAACCGACATAAGAGATCAACCAGTGACGTTCCTAACCAACATAATAGATCAGGCTGTAGTGCTTCAAACCCACAGATGCACTAAGCTGTGTTCTTGTGTTCCTCAGAACACACAATCCGGTGTTCGTGGTGACCAGTGATGACCCAGAGTGGTGCAAGAACAACTTTAAGGACAAAGATATTGTTTATGCTGGTGAGTATTGTGGTGGTGGTGAGTGTTGTGGTGGTGGTGAGTGTTGTGGTGGTGGTGGTGGGTATTGTGGTGGTGGTGAGTGTTGTGGTGGTGGTACGTGTTGTGGTGGTGGTGGTGAGTATTGTGGTGGTGGTGAGTGTTGTGGTGGTGGTGAGTGTTGTGGTGGTGGTGGTGAGTATTGTGGTGGTGGTGAGTGTTGTGGTGGTGGTGGTGAGTGTTGTGGTGGTGGTGAGTGTTGTGGTGGTGGTGAGTATTGTGGTGGTGGTGAGTATTGTGGTGGTGGTGAGTATTGTGGTGGTGGTGAGTGTTGTGGTGGTGGTAAGTGTTGTGGTGGTGGTGGTGAGTATTGTAGTGGTGGTGAGTGTTGTGGTGGTGGTGAGTGTTGTGGTGGTGGTGGTGAGTATTGTGGTGGTGGTGAGTATTGTGGTGGTGGTGAGTGTTGTGGTGGTGGTGAGTGTTGTGGTGGTGGTAAGTGTTGTGGTAGTGGTTGTGAGTATTGTGGTCGTGGTGAGTGTTGTTGTGGTGGTGAGTGTTGTGGTGGTGGTGAGTGTTGTGGTGGTGGTGAGTGTTGTGGTGGTGGTGAGTGTTGTGGTGGTAGTGAGTGTTGTGGTGGTGGTGGTGAGTATTGTGGTTGTGGTGAGTGTTGTGGTGGTGGTGAGTATTGTGGTGGTGGTGAGTGTTGTAGTGGTGGTGAGTGTTGTGGTGGTGGTGGTGAGTATTGTAGTGGTGGTGAGTATTGTGGTGGTGGTGAGTGTTGTGGTGGTGGGGAGTATTGTAGTGGTGGTGAGTGTTGTGGTGGTGGTGGTGAGTATTGTGGTGGTGGTGAGTGTTGTGGTGGTGGTGAGTATTGTGGTGGTGGTGAGTGTTGTGGTGGTGGTGGTGAGTATTGTGGTGGTGGTGAGTATTGTAGTAGTAGTAAGTATTGTGGTGGTGGTGAGTGTTGTGGTGGTGGTGGTGAGTATTGTGGTGGTGGTGAGTGTTGTGGTGGTGGTGAGTGTTGTGGTGGTGGTGAGTGTTGTGCTGGTGGTGAGTATTGTAGTGGTAGTGAATGTTGTAATGGTGGTGAGTGTTGTGGTGGTGGTGAGTGTCGTGGTGGTGGTGAGTATTGTAGTGGTGGTGAGTGTTGTGGTGGTGGTGGTGAGTATTGTGGTGGTGGTGAGTGTTGTGGTGGTGGTAAGTATTGTGGTGGTGGTGAGTGTTGTGGTGTTGGTAAGTATTGTGGTGGTGGTGAGTGTTGTGGTGGTGGTGGTGAGTATTGTGGTGGTAATGAGTATTGTGGTGGTGTTAAGTATTGTGGTGGTGGTGAGTGTTGTAGTGGTGGTAAGTATTGTTATGGTGGTGTGTGTTGTGGTGGTGGAGAGTATTGTGGTGGTGGTGAGTATTGTGGTGGTGGTAAGTATTGTGGTGGTAGTGAGTGTTGTGGTGGTGGTGAGTATTGTTGTGGTGATGTGTGTTGTGGTGGTGATGAGTATTGTGGTGGTGGTGAGTGTTGTGGTAGTGGTGAGAATTGTGTTGGTGGTGAGTGTTGTGGTGGTGGTGAGTGTAGTGGTGGTGGTGAGTATTGTGGTAGTGTTGAGTATTGTGGTGGTGGTGGTGGGGGTGAGTGTTGTGGTGGTAGTGAGTATTGTGGTAGTGTTGAGTATTGTGGTGGTGGTGGTGGGGGTGAGTGTTGTGGTGGTGGTGAGTGTTATGGTGGTGGTGAGTATTGTGGTGGTGGTGAGTGTTGTGGTGGTGGTGGTGAGTATTGTGGTGGTGGTGAGTGTTGTGGTGGTGGTGGTGAGTATTGTGGTGGTAGTGAGTGTTGTGGTGGTGGTGGTGAGTATTACGGTTGTGATGGTGACTGTTGTGATGGTGGTGAGTATTGTGGTGGTGGTGAGTATTGTGGTGGTCGTGGTGATTGTTGTGGTGGTGGTGAATATTGTGGTGGTAGTGGTGACTGTTGTGGTGATGGTGAGAGTTGTGGTGGTGGTGAGTATTGTGGTGGTGGTGAGTATTGTGGTGGTGGTGAGTGTTGTGGTTGTGGTGAGTATTGTGGTTGTGATGAGTATTGTGGTGGTGGTGGTGGTGTCTGTTGTTGTGGTGATGGTGAGTGTTGTGGTGGTGGTGAGTATTGTGGTGGTGGTGAGTATTGTGGTGGTGGTGGTGAGTGTTGTGATGGTGGTGAGTGTTGTGGTGGTGGTGAGTATTGTGGTGGTGGTGAGTGTTGTGGTGGTGGTGGTGGTGAGTATTGTGGTGGTGATGGTGACTGTTGTGATGGTGGTGAGTATTGTGGTAGTGGTGAGTATTGTGGTGGTCGTGGTGAGTGTTGTGGTGGTGGTGAGTATTGTGATGGTGGTGAGTGTTGTGGTAGTGGTGAGTATTGTGGTAGTGGTGAGTATTGTGGTAGTGGTGACTGTTGTGGTGGTGGTGGTGAGTATTGTGGTGGTGGTGAGTGTTGTGGTGGTGGTGAGTGTTGTAGTGGTGGTGAGTATTGTGGTGGTGGTGGTGGTGGTGAGTGTTGTGGTGGTGGTGAGTGTTGTTGTGGTGGTGGTGAGTGTTGTGGTGGTGGTGAGTGTTGTGGTGGTGGTGGTAGTGGTGAGTGTTGTGGTAGTGGTGGTGAGTGTTGTTGTGGTGGTGAGTGTTGTGGTGGTGAGTGTTGTGGTGGTGGTGAGTGTTGTGGTGGTGAGTGTTGTGGTGGTGGTGGTGAGTGTTGTTGTGGTGGTGAGTATTGTGGTGGTGGTGAGTGTTGTGGTGGTGGTGAGTATTGTGGTGGTGGTGAGTGTTGTGGTGGTGGTGAGCATTGTGGTGGTGGCGAGTGTTGTGGTGGTGGTGGTGGTGGTGAGTGTGGTGGTGGTGGTGAGTGTTGTTGTGGTGGTGAGTGTTGTGGTGGTGGTGAGTATTGTGGTGGTGAAGAGTGTTGTGGTGGTGGTGAGTGTTGTGGTGGTGGTGAGTATTGTAGTGGTGGTGAGTGTTGTGGTGGTGGTGAGTGTTGTGGTGGTGGTGAGTGTGGTGGTGGTGGTGAGTATTGTAGTGGTGGTGAGGTTTGTGGTGGTGGTGGTGAGTATTGTGGTGGTGGTGAGTGTTGTGGGGGTGGTAAGTATTGTGGTGGTGGTGAGTGTTGTGGTGGTGGTGAGTGTTGTGGTGGTGGTGGTGAGTATTGTGGTGGTGGTGAGCACTGTGGTGGTGGTAAGTATTGTGGTGGTGGTGAGTGTTGTGGTGGTGGTGGTGAGTATTGTGGTGGTGGTGAGTATTGTGGTGGTGGTAAGTATTGTGGTGGTGGTGAGTGTTGTGGTGGTGGTGAGTATTGTTATGGTGGTGTGTGTTGTGGTGGTGGTGAGTATTGTGGTGGTGGTGAGTATTGTGGTGGTGGTAAGTATTGTGGTGGTGGTGAGTGTTGTGGTAGTGGTGAGAATTGTGTTGGTGGTGAGTGTTGTGGTGGTGGTGAGTGTTGTGGTGGTGGTAGTATTGTGGTAGTGTTGAGTATTGTGGTGGTGGTGGTGGGGGTGAGTGTTGTGGTGGTGGTGAGTGTTATGGTGGTGGTGAGTATTGTGGTGGTGGTGGTGACTGTTGTGGTGGTGGTGAGAGTTGTGGTGGTGGTGAGTATAGTGGTGGTGGTGAGTATTGTGGTGGCGGTGAGTGTTGTGGTGGTGGTGAGTATTGTGTTGGTGATGAGTATTGTGGTGGTGGTGGTGGTGGTGTGTGTTGTTGTGGTGATGGTGAGTGTTGTGGTGGTGGTGAGTATTGTGGTGGTGGTGAGTGTTGTGGTGGTGGTGAGTGTTGTAATAGTGGTGAGTATTGTGGTGGTGGTGAGTGTTGTGGTGGTGGTGGTAGTGAGTATCGTGGTGGTGATGGTGACTGTTGTGATGGTGGTGAGTATTGTGGTGGTGGTGAGTTTTGTGGTGTTCGTGGTGAGTGTTGTGGTGGTGGTGAGTATTGTGATATGGTGAGTGTTGTGGTAGTGGTGAGTATTGTAGTAGTGGTGACTGTTGTGGTGGTGGTGGTGAGTATTGTGGTGGAGGTGAGTGTTGTGGTGGTGGTGAGTGTTGTGGTGGTGGTGAGTATTGTGGTGGTGGTGGTGTTGTGGTGGTGGTGAGTGTTGTGGTGGTGGTGGTGAGTGTTGTGGTGGTGGTGAGTGTTGTGTTGGTGGTGGTGAGTGTTGTGGTAGTGGTGGTGAGTGTTGTGGTAGTGGTGGTGAGTGTTGTGGTAATGAGTGGTGTGGTGGTGAGTGTTGTGGTGGTGGTGAGTGTTGTGGTGGTGGTGAGTGTTGTGGTGGTGGTGAGTGTTGTTGTGGTGGTGAGTATTGTGGTGGTGGTGAGTGATGTGGTGTTGGTGAGTATTGTGGTGGTGGTGAGTGTTGTGGTGGTGGTGAGTATTGTGGTGGTGGCGAGTGTTGTGGTGGCGGTGGTGGTGAGTGTTGTTGTGGTGGTGAGTGTTGTGGTGGTGGTGAGTGTTGTGGTGGTGGTGAGTATTGTGGTGGTGGTGAGTGTTGTGGTGGTGGTGAGTATTGTGGTGGGTGAGTGTTGTGGTGGTGGTGAGTATTGTAGTGATGGTGAGTATTGTGGTGGTGGTGAGTATTGTGGTGGGTGAGTGTTGTGGTGGTGGTGAGTATTGTGGTGGTGGTGGTGAGTATTGTGGTGGTGGTGAGTGTTGTGGTAGTGGTGAGTATTGTGGTGGTGGCGAGTGTTGTGGTGGTGGTGAGTGTGGTGGTGGTGGTGAGTGTTGTTGTGGTGGTGTGTTGTGGTGGTGGTGAGTATTGTGGTGGGTGAGTGTTGTGGTGGGGGTGAGTATTGTGGTGGTGGTGGTAGTGGTGAGTATTGTGGTGGTGGTGACTGTTGTGATGGTGGTGAGTATTGTGGTGGTGGTGAGTATTGTGGTGAGTGTTGTGATGGTGGTGAATATTGTGGTGGTGGTGGTGACTGTTGTGGTGGTGGTGAGAGTTGTGGTGGTGGTGAGTATTGAGGTGGTGGTGAGTATTGTGGTGGTAGTGAGTGTTGTGGTGGTGGTGAGTGTTGTGGAGGTGGTGAGTATTGTGGTGGTTGTGGTGGTGTGTGTTGTTTTGGTGATGGTGAGTGTTGTGGTGGTGGTGAGTATTGTGGTGGTGGTGAGTTTTGTGTTGGTGAGTATTGTGGTGGTGGTGAGTATTGTGGTGGTGGTGGTGAGTGTTGTGGTGGTGGTGAGTGTTGTGGTGGTGGTGAGTGTTGTGGTGGTGGTGAGTGTGGTGGTGGTGGTGAGTATTGTAGTGGTGGTGAGGTTTGTGGTGGTGGTGGTAAGTATTGTGGTGGTGGTGAGTGTTGTGGTGGTGGTAAGTATTGTGGTGGTGGTGAGTGTTGTGGTGGTGGTAAGTATTGTGGTGGTGGTGAGTGTTGTGGTGGTGGTGGTGAGTATTGTGGTGGTGGTGAGTATTGTGGTGGTGGTAAGTATTGTGGTGGTGGTGAGTGTTGTGGTGGTGGTGAGTATTGTTATGGTGGTGTGTGTTGTGGTGGTGGTGAGTATTGTGGTGGTGGTGAGTGTTGTGGTAGTGGTGAGTATTGTGTTGGTGGTGAGTGTTGTGGTGGTGGTGAGTGTTGTGGTGGTGGTGAGTATTGTGGTAGTGTTGAGTATTGTGGTGGATGTGGTGGGGGTGAGTGTTGTGGTGGTGGTGAGTGTTATGGTGGTGGTGAGTATTGTGGTGGTGATGAGTATTCTAGTGAGTATTGTGGTGGTGGTGAGTGTTGTGGTGGTGGTGGTGAGTATTGTGGTGGTGATGGTGACTGTTGTGGTGGTGGTGAGTATTGTGGTGGTGGTGAGTATTTTGGTGGTCGTGGTGAGTGTTGTGGTGGTGGTGAATATTGTGGTGGTGGTGGTGACTGTTGTGGTGGTGGTGAGAGTTGTGGTGGTGGTGAGTATTGTGGTGGTGAGTGTTGTGGTGGTGGTGAGTATTGTGGTGGTGATGAGTATTGTGGTGGTGGTGGTGGTGTGTGTTGTTGTGGTGATGGTGAGTGTTGTGGTGGTGGTGAGTATTGTGGTGGTGGTGAATGTTGTGGTGGTGGTGAGTATTGTGGTGGTGGTGAGTATTGTGGTGGTGGTGGTGAGTGTTGTGGTGGTGGTGAGTGTTGTGGTGGTGGTGAGTATTGTGGTAGTGGTGAGTGTTGTGGTGGTGGTGGTAGTGATTATTGTGGTGGTGATAGTGACTGTTGTGATGGTGGTGAGTATTGTGGTGGTGGTGAGTATTGTGGTGGTCGTGGTGAGTGTTGTGGTGGTGGTGAGTATTGTGATGGTGGTGAGTGTTGTGGTAGTGGTGAGTATTGTAGTAGTGGTGACTGTTGTGGTGGTGGTGGTGGTGAGTATTGTGGTGGAGGTGAGTGTTGTGGTGGTGGTGAGTGTTGTGGTGGTGGTGAGTATTGTGGTGGTGGTGGTGAGTGTTGTGGTGGTGGTGAGTGTTGTGGTGGTGGTGGTGAGTGTTGTGGTAGTGGTGGTGAGTGTTGTGGTAGTGGTGGTGAGTGTTGTGGTGGTGAGTGTTGTGGTGGTGGTGAGTGTTGTGGTGGTGGTGAGTGTTGTTGTGGTGGTGAGTATTGTGGTGGTGGTGAGTGATGTGGTGGTGGTGAGTATTGTGGTGGTGGTGAGTGTTGTGGTGGTGGTGAGTATTGTTGTGGTGGCGAGTGTTGTGGTGGTGGTGAGTGTGGTGGTAGTGGTGAGTGTTGTTGTGGTTGTGAGTGTTGTGGTGGTGGTGAGTATTGTGATGGTGGTGAGTGTTGTGGTGGTGATGAGTGTTTTGGTGGTGGTGAGTATTGAAGTGGTGGTGAGTGTTGTGGTGGTGGTGAGTATTGTGGTGGGTGAGTGTTGTGGTGGTGGTGAGTATTGTGGTTGTGGTGAGTGTTGTGGTGGTGGTGGGTATTGTGGTGGGTGAGTGTTGGGGTGGTGGTGAGTATTGTAATGGTGGTGAGTGTTGTGGTGGTGGTGAGTATTGTGGTGGGTGAGTGTTGTGGTGGTGGTGAGTATTGTGGTGGTGGTGAGTATTGTGGTGGTGGTGAGTATTGTCGTGGGTGAGTGTTGTGGTGGTGGTGAGTATTGTGTTGGTGGTGGTGAGTATTGTGGTGGTGGTGAGTGTTGTGGTAGTGGTGAGTATTGTGGTGGTGGCGAGTGTTGTGGTGGTGGTGAGTGTGGTGGTGGTGGTGAGTATTGTTGTGGTGGTGTGTTGTGGTGGTGGTGAGTATTGTGGTGGGTGAGTGTTGTGGTGGTGGTGAGTATTGTGGTGGTGGTAGTGGTGAGTATTGTGGTGGTGATGGTGACTGTTGTGATTGTGGTGAGTATTGTGGTAGTGGTGAGTATTGTGGTGAGTGTTGTGATGGTGGTGAATATTGTGGTGGTGGTGGTGACTGTTGTGGTGGTGGTGAGAGTTGTGGTGGTGGTGAGTATTGTGGTGGTGGTGAGTATTGTGGTGGTGGTGAGTGTTGTGGTCGTGGTGAGTGTTGTGGAGGTGGTGAGTATTGTGGTGGTGATGAGTATTGTGGTGGTGGTGGTGGTGTGTGTTGTTTTGGTGATGGTGAGTGTTGTGGTGGTGGTGAGTATTGTGGTGGTGGTGAGTTTTGTGGTGGTGGTGAGTATTGTGGTGGTGGTGAGTATTGTGGTGGTGGTGGTAAGTGTTGAGGTGGTGGTGAGTGTTGTGGTGGTGGTGAGTATTGTGGGCGTGGTGAGTGTTGTGGTGGTGGTGAGTGTTGTGGTGGTGATGGTGACTGTTGTGATGGTGGTGAGTACTATGGTGGTGGTGAGTATTGTGGTGGTCGTGGTGAGTGTTGTGGTGGTGGTGAGTATTGTGTTAGTGGTGACTGTTGTCGTGGTGGTGGTGAGTATTGTGGTGGTGGTGAGTGTTGTGGTGGTGGTGAGTGTTGTGGTGGTGGTGAGTATTGTGGTGGTGGTGGTGAGTGTTGTGGTGGTGGTAAGTGTTGTGGTGGTGGTGGTGAGTGATGTGGTGGTGGTGGTGAGTGTTGTGGTAGTGGCGATGAGTGTTGTGGTGGTGGTGAGTGTTGTGGTGGTGGTGGTGGTGGTGAGTGTTGTTGTGGTGGTGAGTATTGTTGTGGTGGTGAGTGTTGTGGTGGTGGTGAGTATTGTGGTGGTGGTGAGTGTTGTGGTGGTGGTGAGTGTTGTGGTGGTGGTGGTGAGTGTTGTTGTGGTGGTGAGTATTGTGGTAGGTGAGTGTTGTGGTGGTTGTGAGTATTGTGGTGGTGGTGAGTATTGTGGTGGTGGTGAGTATTATGGTGGGTGAGTGTTGTGGTGGTGGTGAGTATTGTGGTGGTGGCGAGTGTTGTGGTGGCGGTGGTGGTGAGTGTTGTTGTGGTGGTGAGTGTTGTGGTGGTGGTGAGTGTTGTGGTGGTGGTGAGTATTGTGGTGGTGGTGAGTGTTGTGGTGGTGGTGAGTATTGTGGTGGGTGAGTGTTGTGGTGGTGGTGAGTATTGTAGTGATGGTGAGTATTGTGGTGGTGGTGAGTATTGTGGTGGGTGAGTGTTGTGGTGGTGGTGAGTATTGTGGTGGTGGTGGTGAGTATTGTGGTGGTGGTGAGTGTTGTGGTAGTGGTGAGTATTGTGGTGGTGGCGAGTGTTGTGGTGGTGGTGAGTGTGGTGGTGGTGGTGAGTGTTGTTGTGGTGGTGTGTTGTGGTGGTGGTGAGTATTGTGGTGGGTGAGTGTTGTGGTGGGGGTGAGTATTGTGGTGGTGGTGGTAGTGGTGAGTATTGTGGTGGTGGTGACTGTTGTGATGGTGGTGAGTATTGTGGTGGTGGTGAGTATTGTGGTGAGTGTTGTGATGGTGGTGAATATTGTGGTGGTGGTGGTGACTGTTGTGGTGGTGGTGAGAGTTGTGGTGGTGGTGAGTATTGAGGTGGTGGTGAGTATTGTGGTGGTAGTGAGTGTTGTGGTGGTGGTGAGTGTTGTGGAGGTGGTGAGTATTGTGGTGGTTGTGGTGGTGTGTGTTGTTTTGGTGATGGTGAGTGTTGTGGTGGTGGTGAGTATTGTGGTGGTGGTGAGTTTTGTGTTGGTGAGTATTGTGGTGGTGGTGAGTATTGTGGTGGTGGTGGTGAGTGTTGTGGTGGTGGTGAGTGTTGTGGTGGTGGTGAGTGTTGTGGTGGTGGTGAGTGTGGTGGTGGTGGTGAGTATTGTAGTGGTGGTGAGGTTTGTGGTGGTGGTGGTGAGTATTGTGGTGGTGGTGAGTGTTGTGGTGGTGGTAAGTATTGTGGTGGTGGTGAGTGTTGTGGTGGTGGTAAGTATTGTGGTGGTGGTGAGTGTTGTGGTGGTGGTGGTGAGTATTGTGGTGGTGGTGAGTATTGTGGTGGTGGTAAGTATTGTGGTGGTGGTGAGTGTTGTGGTGGTGGTGAGTATTGTTATGGTGGTGTGTGTTGTGGTGGTGGTGAGTATTGTGGTGGTGGTGAGTGTTGTGGTAGTGGTGAGTATTGTGTTG
Organism: Procambarus clarkii; assembly: GCF_040958095.1. NCBI lineage: Eukaryota > Metazoa > Arthropoda > Malacostraca > Decapoda > Cambaridae > Procambarus > Procambarus clarkii. The sequence goes on from NC_091154.1 coordinate 46,419,702, forward strand.
GTGGTGAGTGTTGTGGTGGTGGTGAGTGTTGTGGTGGTGGTGAGTATTGTGGTAGTGTTGAGTATTGTGGTGGATGTGGTGGGGGTGAGTGTTGTGGTGGTGGTGAGTGTTATGGTGGTGGTGAGTATTGTGGTGGTGATGAGTATTCTAGTGAGTATTGTGGTGGTGGTGAGTGTTGTGGTGGTGGTGGTGAGTATTGTGGTGGTGATGGTGACTGTTGTGGTGGTGGTGAGTATTGTGGTGGTGGTGAGTATTTTGGTGGTCGTGGTGAGTGTTGTGGTGGTGGTGAATATTGTGGTGGTGGTGGTGACTGTTGTGGTGGTGGTGAGAGTTGTGGTGGTGGTGAGTATTGTGGTGGTGAGTGTTGTGGTGGTGGTGAGTATTGTGGTGGTGATGAGTATTGTGGTGGTGGTGGTGGTGTGTGTTGTTGTGGTGATGGTGAGTGTTGTGGTGGTGGTGAGTATTGTGGTGGTGGTGAATGTTGTGGTGGTGGTGAGTATTGTGGTGGTGGTGAGTATTGTGGTGGTGGTGGTGAGTGTTGTGGTGGTGGTGAGTGTTGTGGTGGTGGTGAGTATTGTGGTAGTGGTGAGTGTTGTGGTGGTGGTGGTAGTGATTATTGTGGTGGTGATAGTGACTGTTGTGATGGTGGTGAGTATTGTGGTGGTGGTGAGTATTGTGGTGGTCGTGGTGAGTGTTGTGGTGGTGGTGAGTATTGTGATGGTGGTGAGTGTTGTGGTAGTGGTGAGTATTGTAGTAGTGGTGACTGTTGTGGTGGTGGTGGTGGTGAGTATTGTGGTGGAGGTGAGTGTTGTGGTGGTGGTGAGTGTTGTGGTGGTGGTGAGTATTGTGGTGGTGGTGGTGAGTGTTGTGGTGGTGGTGAGTGTTGTGGTGGTGGTGGTGAGTGTTGTGGTAGTGGTGGTGAGTGTTGTGGTAGTGGTGGTGAGTGTTGTGGTGGTGAGTGTTGTGGTGGTGGTGAGTATTGTGGTGGTGGTGAGTGTTGTTGTGGTGGTGAGTATTGTGGTGGTGGTGAGTGATGTGGTGGTGGTGAGTATTGTGGTGGTGGTGAGTGTTGTGGTGGTGGTGAGTATTGTTGTGGTGGCGAGTGTTGTGGTGGTGGTGAATGTGGTGGTGGTGGTGAGTGTTGTTGTGGTTGTGAGTGTTGTGGTGGTGGTGAGTATTGTGATGGTGGTGAGTGTTGTGGTGGTGATGAGTGTTTTGGTGGTGGTGAGTATTGAAGTGGTGGTGAGTGTTGTGGTGGTGGTGAGTATTGTGGTGGGTGAGTGTTGTGGTGGTGGTGAGTATTGTGGTTGTGGTGAGTGTTGTGGTGGTGGTGGGTATTGTGGTGGGTGAGTGTTGGGGTGGTGGTGAGTATTGTAATGGTGGTGAGTGTTGTGGTGGTGGTGAGTATTGTGGTGGGTGAGTGTTGTGGTGGTGGTGAGTATTGTGGTGGTGGTGAGTATTGTGGTGGTGGTGAGTATTGTCGTGGGTGAGTGTTGTGGTGGTGGTGAGTATTGTGTTGGTGGTGGTGAGTATTGTGGTGGTGGTGAGTGTTGTGGTAGTGGTGAGTATTGTGGTGGTGGCGAGTGTTGTGGTGGTGGTGAGTGTGGTGGTGGTGGTGAGTATTGTTGTGGTGGTGTGTTGTGGTGGTGGTGAGTATTGTGGTGGGTGAGTGTTGTGGTGGTGGTGAGTATTGTGGTGGTGGTAGTGGTGAGTATTGTGGTGGTGATGGTGAGTGTTGTGATTGTGGTGAGTATTGTGGTAGTGGTGAGTATTGTGGTGAGTGTTGTGATGGTGGTGAATATTGTGGTGGTGGTGGTGACTGTTGTGGTGGTGGTGAGAGTTGTGGTGGTGGTGAGTATTGTGGTGGTGGTGAGTATTGTGGTGGTGGTGAGTGTTGTGGTGGTGGTGAGTGTTGTGGAGGTGGTGAGTATTGTGGTGGTGATGAGTATTGTGGTGGTGGTGGTGGTGTGTGTTGTTTTGTTGATGGTGAGTGTTGTGGTGGTGGTGAGTATTGTGGTGGTGGTGAGTTTTGTGGTGGTGGTGAGTATTGTGGTGGTGGTGAGTATTGTGGTGGTGGTGGTAAGTGTTGAGGTGGTGGTGAGTGTTGTGGTGGTGGTGAGTATTGTGGGCGTGGTGAGTGTTGTGGTGGTGGTGAGTGTTGTGGTGGTGATGGTGACTGTTGTGATGGTGGTGAGTACTGTGGTGGTGGTGAGTATTGTGGTGGTCGTGGTGAGTGTTGTGGTGGTGGTGAGTATTGTGTTAGTGGTGACTGTTGTCGTGGTGGTGGTGAGTATTGTGGTGGTGGTGAGTGTTGTGGTGGTGGTGAGTGTTGTGGTGGTGGTGAGTATTGTGGTGGTGGTGGTGAGTGTTGTGGTGGTGGTAAGTGTTGTGGTGGTGGTGGTGAGTGATGTGGTGGTGGTGGTGAGTGTTGTGGTAGTGGCGATGAGTGTTGTGGTGGTGGTGAGTGTTGTGGTGGTGGTGGTGGTGGTGAGTGTTGTTGTGGTGGTGAGTATTGTTGTGGTGGTGAGTGTTGTGGTGGTGGTGAGTATTGTGGTGGTGGTGAGTGTTGTGGTGGTGGTGAGTGTTGTGGTGGTGGTGGTGAGTGTTGTTGTGGTGGTGAGTATTGTGGTAGGTGAGTGTTGTGGTGGTTGTGAGTATTGTGGTGGTGGTGAGTATTGTGGTGGTGGTGAGTATTATGGTGGGTGAGTGTTGTGGTGGTGGTGAGTATTGTGGTGGTGGTGGTGAGTATTGTGGTTGAGGTGAGTGTTGTGGTAGTGTTGAGAATTGTGGTGGTGGCGAGTGTTGTGGTGGTGGTGGTGAGTGTTGTTGTGGTGGTGGTGAGTATTGTGGTGGGTGAGTGTTGTGGTGGTGGTGAGTATTGTGGTGGTGGTGAGTGTTGTGGTGGTGGTGGTGAGTATTGTGGTGGTGATGGTGACTGTTGTGATGGTGGTGAGTATTGTGGTGGTGGTGAGTATTGTGGTGGTCGTGGTGAGTGTTGTGGTGGTGGTGAATATTGTGGTGGTAGTGGTGGCTGTTGTGGTGATGGTGAGAGTTGTGGTGGTGGTGAGTATTGTGGTGGTGGTGAGTATTGTGGTGGTGGTGAGTGTTGGGGTGGTGGTGGTGAGTGTTGTTGTGGTGGTGAGTATTGTGGTGGTGGTGAGTGTTGTGGTGGTGGTGAGTATTGTGGTGGTGGTGGTGAGTGTTGTGGTGGTGGTGAGTATTGTGGTGGTGGCGAGTGTTGTAGTGGTGGTGAGTGTGGTGGTGGTGGTGAGTGTTGTTGTGGTGGTGAGTGTTGTGGTGGTGGTGAGTATTGTGATAGTAGTTGTTACGGCCCTCTCGGGACGCAACGGGGTTCTTACTCTGATGTTATTAGAGGAAGTTGTATCCGACCCCAAGCCAGTAGTGGCTTTCAAGGAATGAAACTTAACAGGGAAAGGGAAAGAAAGTTAAGAACTTAAGACTATAATTTTCACTATCACCAAATAAATAATATATAAAATAGTGCACAGGGGGAGGGGTATTAACACTGTACAAGTGAATTGTCTTCGTACTGAAGAATCGCACAATCGTCTTCTCCTGAAGACTCTGGTTCAACTCTCTCGGTGCTGAGTCCTCGGTGCTTTCGTGGCCTCACAACGAATCCTCTGAGAAGTTGAGCCTACCCTGGCCACAGGGCAGCCAAAACACAGGTCCACTGGGGGCACCGCCGTGGAGGCCGTCAACCACACGTCCAGCTGGTCTGCTGGCAGGTTCCGGATCAGCAAGGCTGGTCAGGCCACTCCACGAACGATATAAGGGGAACGCCCTAGACAGGAGCCTCGTGTGACACCACAAATCACTCTCCTGTCCTCAATACCCCAGTGGATGATCGTCTCCAACAGTCGGTCCCGGGTAATCCTTCTACTGCCACTCCACTGGCAGGGTAACACACCACAGTGTTCTTCTGGGGGGACGACTTCACAACTGCTGCAGCAAAGCACAAGGTATGGAGACGGCTGCCTCGGGTAGACTGACCCAACTTCCAACACAGCAGTCCCAGGTCGACTCTGTAAGCAGACACGTCATCAATAACTGGGACACACTAAGGCACCTCACTTACAGGCTCAGACACAAACGCCCACCTATCCACTCCATAGATGGCGCTGGTGTCTGAGCACCACCTCACCAGAGGTCAGCAGCGGCTGTGTTGAGCGCTGTACAGGACTGGAAACTGGCCCTTGTGGCCAATACTCTTCGTCCTCACCAGGTGTCGTCGTCCGTTTGGAGGGGGTTTCGGGAGCTGACCCACAGATGGCGCGGTCGTCACCGCTCCGTGCTCGGACGCTGGATCCAGGTTCGTAACACCTCCCCACCAAAAAGAATTTGGTTTGGGGTTCTATAAAAAGAAACACAAACCAAATTAGTACGGCGACACAACTCCAAATGGACTCACTAATACTGAAAACTGGAGTGATGAGGCTGTCTTGTCCACAGAACTTTTCTACTGGACAATTCCGGCACAACGGGAACTTGCAGATAGAAGGCAATGACCTGCCTGATGTAATCGTCCACATCTCCACTGCGATGTCAAGCAGGGGCATCATCTCACATCTCTCAAGTAAGGATCGGTGTAGACACGATCTGGGGCGACTCGACACTTCCCTATGTCGTGGCACCGATGATGGCTGATCACAGACGGCATTTCTGGTACCGGTCCGACGGTCTTTCAGGGAGACAGGAACCTGGAATACAGGGGTCTGATAATTCAGAGTGATAGCGACAGTGGGTAAGTCAATACTTACTGCATACACCTTTACTAGGCTTACACCTAGTTTCAACAGGGCTGCTTGCACACCGAAGATGGCATTCGCTCTGCCCACGTCAGGTCGACCAACGTTCCGTATAACGCTGTATTGAGGCTCAGCAATCACGCGGGGGGTGTCAACCTGTCGGAAACAGTCACTCATATTATCATTTCTCGTACCTCCTGTATCTACCATTACCTTCCAGGTCCCTTCTTTGCCTGCAACACTTGCAGTGCAAATCTCCAATCCCTGGGAACTCTTCACGATGTTCACGGGAGCCATCATCTGTCGGGTCGTCCATTGGTCCTTACTGAGAACACTGAGAACACATACGAGAACACAACAAAATATCGCTAAGAAACATGGGGCCCATTGAGGGATAAGCTTCCCGAGCCTGTCATGTCCATAACCGGCTATATCCACTAGCCTGGTTTGGACCAAAGAGGGCACTAGACCTTTCGAACACACCTCACATACCTCTGACGTCTGGGGAATCTCTGGCTGGTTCAATGAACGCTGTACAATGCCATACCGCGAGTACACATCCGCCTTCGCTCCAGACTCGTTGGTATCCGTGGGTGCCTGCACACAAGGCCTCTCTTCTTGCTCAGGTACTTCTGCCATCGTAACCTCATGTTCCTTGTCGAGAGAAGAATTAGGAGACACTGCTAGAATACTGTCGATCTGCGGGTGAGAGGAAGGATTAAACACACTTAAATCCGGGTCTGTCTTTACCTGGACATTACCATTGCCTGTTACCTCAGACCTTGCTGTTCTGGCTGACTCGTCCACGACCTTGGGAAGATTGATGCTCCAATCTGTCACCAAGTCGTTGGCTAGTACCACGTCAATCCCAGCCACAGGGAGGGTATCGACTACTGCCAACGCACATGTGCCGCTGAAGTAAGGCGAGTCGAGATGTACCGTCACTAAGGGGGCGATGTACTGCGTCCTAGGAAACCCAACCAGGACAACCTGTTGTCTCCCGTCCACTCTTACTCCCTCGGGTAACGAGCCCTTCACGATCAGGGACTGGGCTGCTCCACTATCTCTGAGCACTACAACTGATCTACCAGTATGATCACTCGATACATACCCGCCTGAAGTGTGAGGGGAAAACACTCTGGGTTCTTCCTGCGTCGTTGTCGACTGGCTTCCTGCTGGTGGTATTACACAGCTCATCATCATCACCTCCCTATGTGCGCTGCCACCTCTTCTGCCTCGGCACCTAGCAGCTACATGCCCTTTCTGCCCACAGGTGCAGCACACCATATTCCTCCTTGGACTCCAGTGTTTCGGACTGCTAGGACTTGTTCTTCGAGGGCTACTTGGGGGCGTCTTCTTAGCGCTTCGTGGGACGGGAGTCTCTTCTTCGTCCTGAGGTTTATCAAACCGGCGTTGGTAATGCCTTGGGACGTACTTAGCAGAAGGCCTATGCGTCAGGATATACTCTTCAGCCATGGTGGCTGCCACACTCAAGGTCTCTACCTGCTGTTCCTCTAGGTACGTCTTTAGGTCTCCAGACAAACAATCCTTGAAGTCCTCTAGCAGTATAAGCTGCTCGAGTTCTTCTTTGGTCTCCACCTTCCGAGAGGCACACCATTCCTGAAAAAGTCGCTCCTTGATTGTGGCGAATTCGGTGAAAGTGTGCTCTGAGGTCTTCTTCAGGTTTCTAAACTTCTGTCTAAATGCCTCAGGTGCCAATTGGTACGCCATGAGCACAACCTTCTTCACCTTATCATAATCGCCGGAGTCGTCAAGGGATAACGTACAGTAGGCGATTTGGGCCTTCCCAGTCAAGACTGACTGTATCATGATGGCCCAATTCTCCCTTGGCCACTCCAAAGAGGCAGTGACTTTTTCGAAGGCTGCAAAGAACTTCGAAACTTCCCTCTCATTGAATTTGGGGACCATTTTGATGTTCCTTACCGGATCGAAACCGCTGGTGTCCGTTGTTGGCCTCCGACCACCGCCTAATCGCAATACTTCTAGTTCATGTTGTCTCTCTCTTTCCTCTCTGTCTCGTCATTCTTGTCTGTCTCGTTCTTCTCTTTCTCGCTCTCGCTCTTCTCTCTCTCGCTCTCGTTCTTCTCTTTCTTTTTCTCGTCTCTCTTCTCTTTCTCGTTCTTCTTTCCTTTCCTCTAATTCTAAACGTCTCATCGCCATTTCCTTATCTTTCATCTCCATTTCTTTATCTTTTAATTCTCGTTCCAAGTCTAACTTCTTCCACTCTATCTCGCGATTTATTTCTAGGGCACGCATCTTGACTGTTAGGAAGCTGATATTAAGCTCACCTGCATCACTGTCAACGTCACTGCCCTTATCTTCCTTTTCCGTGGAAGCTATGTCTGCACTTTCCTTTGTACTAGAAGTCTCGCCTTCCTGTTTCTCTTCTGCCTTCAGGTGCCGGTGAACCTTGGACAAGATCTCCACACGGGAATCACTGGCACGGATCTTGATCTCCAGGTAGGCGCTCACTAGTACAAGCTCTGGTTTGCTCAGATATTTTAATCTGGCAAGACAGTCCTCTCTGTTCAGAAAAGCCTGAACCTCGTCCAGATCATCGATGGTAGCTTTTTCTGCCATTGTCACAGATGGAACACTTAGCACTTAACACACTGCTTACACGTTAGCACTTAACGCACCGAGCACTGTTCTACGCCAATATTGCACTTTATCGCACCAAACACTGCACTTGCCAATATTGCACGTAATCACTTCGGGCACCGCACTACGCAATATCGCACTTAATCACAGCGAACCCTTCGCTCTACAATATTGCACTGAATCACTGAGCACCGCACTAGTCAATATTGCACTTAATCGCTTAATCACAGCGAGCACCGCACTGCACAATATCGCACTTAGTCACTCTGAGCACCGCACAGGACGTATAACGTCACAATCGTCACACACAGGGGGAATTATTTACAGGGATTACGCCACTTCACCACCCCTGTCAAAAATACTTAACAAGGGGACGAATCGCGCTGGGGATGCCAATTATGTTACGGCCCTCTCGGGACGCAACGGGGTTCTTACTCTGATGTTGTTAGAGGAAGTTGTATCCGACCCCAAACCAGTAGTGGCTTTCAAGGAATGAGATCCGTGACGCAATAAACTTAACAGGGGAAGGGAAAGAAAGTTAAGAACTTAAGACTATAATTTTCACCATCACCAAATAAATAATATATAAAATAGTGCACAGGGGGAGGGGTATTAACACTGTACAAGGGAATTGTCTTCGTACTGAAGAATCACACAATCGTCTTCTCCTGAAGACTCTGGTTCAACTCTCTCGGTGCTGAGTCCTCGGTGCTTTCGTGGCCTCACAACGAATCCTCTGAGAAGTTGAGCCTACCCTGGCCACAGGTCAGCCAAAACACAGGTCCACTGGGGGCACCGCCGTGGAGGCCGTCAACCACACGTCCAGCTGGTCTGCTGGCAGGTTCCGGATCAGCAAGGCTGGTCAGGCCACTCCACGAACGATATAAGGGGAACGCCCTAGACAGGAGCCTCGTGTGACACCACAAATCACTCTCCTGTCCTCAATACCCCAGTGGATGATCGTCTCCAACAGTCGGTCCCGGGTAATCCTTCTACTGCCACTCCACTGGCAGGGTAACACACCACAGTGTTCTTCCGGGGGGACGACTTCACAACTGCTGCAGCAAAGCACAAGGTATGGAGACGGCTACCTCGGGTAGACTGACCCAACTTCCAACACAGCAGTCCCAGGTCGACTCTGTAAGCAGACACGTCATCAATAACTGGGACACACTAAGGCACCTCACTTACAGGCTCAGACACAAACGCCCACCTATCCACTCCATAGATGGCGCTGGTGTCTGAGCACCACCTCACCAGAGGTCAGCAGCGGCTGTGTTGAGCGCTGAACAGGACTAGAAACTGGCCCTTGTGGCCAATACTCGTCGTCCTCACCAGGTGTCATCATCCGTTTGGAGGGGGTTTCGGGAGCTGACGAACAGATGGTGCGGTCGTCACCGCTCCGTGCTCGGACGCTGGATCCGGGTTCGTAACAGTAGTGAGTGTTGTGGTGGTGATGAGTGTTTTGGTGGTGGTGAGTATTGTAGTGGTGGTGAATGTTGTGGTGGTAGTGAGTATTGTGGTGGGTGAGTGTTGTGGTGGTGGTGAGTATTGTGGTGGTGGTGAGTGTTGTGGTGGTGGTTGGTATTGTGGTGGGTCAGTGTTGTGGTGGTGGTGAGTATTGTGGTGGTGGTGAGTGTTGTGATGGTGGTGAGTGTTGTGGTTGTGGTGAGTATTGTGGTGGGTGAGTGTTGTGGTGGTGGTGAGTATTGTGGTGGTGGTGAGTATTGTGGTGATGGTGAGTATTGTGGTGGGTGAGTGTTGTGGTGGTGGTGAGTATTGTGGTGGTGGTGGTGAGTATTGTGGTGGAGGTGAGTGTTGTGGTAGTGGTGAGAAATGTGGTGGTGGCGAGTGTTGTGGTGGGGGTGAGTGTGGTGGTGGTGGTGAGTGTTGTTGTGGTGGTGGTGAGTATTGTGTTGGGTGAGTGTTGTGGTGGTGGTGAGTATTGTGGTGGTGATGAGTGTTGTGGTGGTGATGGTGAGTATTGTGGTGGTGATGGTGACTGTTGTGATGGTGGTGAGTATTGTGGTGGTGGTGAGTATTGTGGTGGTCGTGGTGAGTGTTATGGTGGTGGTGAATATTGTGGTGGTGGTGGTGGTGACTGTTGTGGTGGTGGTGAGAGTTGTGGTGGTGGTGAGTATTGTGGTGGTGATGAGTATTGTGGTGGTGGTGGTGGTGTGTGCTGTTGTGGTGATGGTGAGTGTTGTGGAGGTGGTGAGTATTGTAGTGGTGGTGAGTATTGTAGTGGTGGTGAGTGTTGTGGTGGTGGTGAGTATTGTGGTGGTGGTGAGTGTTGTGGTGGTGGTGAGTGTTGTGGTGGTGGTGAGTATTGTGGTGGTGATGAGTATTGTGGTGGTGTGTGTTGTTGTGGTGATGGTGAGTGTTGTGGAGGTGGTGAGTATTGTAGTGGTGGTGAGTATTGTAGTGGTGGTGAGTGTTGTGGTGGTGGTGAGTATTGTGGTGGTGGTGAGTATTGTGGTGGTGGTGGTGAGTGTTGTGGTGGTGGTGAGTGTTGTGGTGGTGGTGAGTATTGTGGTTGTGGTGTGTGTTGTGGTGGTTGTGAGTATTGTGGTGGTGATGGTGACTGTTGTGATAGTGGTGAGTACTGTGGTGGTTGTGAGTATTGTGGTGGTCGTGGTGAGTGTTGAGGTGGTGGTGAGTATTGTGATGGTGGTGAGTGTTGTGGTAGTGGTGAGTATTGTGGTAGTGGTGACTGTTGTGGTGGTGGTGGTGAGTATTGTGGTGGTGGTGAGTGTTGTGGTGGTGGTGAGTGTTGTGGTGGTGGTGAGTATTGTGGTGGTGGTGGTGAGTGTTGTGGTGGTGGTAAGTGTTTTGGTGGTGGTGGTGTGTGTTGTGGTGGTGGTGGTGAGTGTTGTGGTAGTGGCGGTGAGTGTTGTGGTGGTGGTGGTGGTGGTGAGTGTTGTTGTGGTGGTGAGTGTTGTTGTGGTGGTGAGTATTGTGGTGGTGGTGAGTGTTGTGGTGGTGGTGAGTATTGTGGTGGTGGTGAGTGTTGTGGTGATGGTGAGTATTGTGGTGGTGGCGAGTGTTGTGGTGGTGGTGGTGGTGTGTGTTGTTGTGGTGATGGTGAGTGTTGTGGAGGTGGTGAGTATTGTAGTGGTGGTGAGTATTGTAGTGGTGGTGAGTGTTGTGGTGGTGGTGAGTATTGTGGTGGTGGTGAGTATTGTGGTGGTGGTGGTGAGTGTTGTGGTGGTGGTGAGTGTTGTGGTGGTGGTGAGTATTGTGGTTGTGGTGTGTGTTGTGGTGGTTGTGAGTATTGTGGTGGTGATGGTGACTGTTGTGATAGTGGTGAGTACTGTGGTGGTTGTGAGTATTGTGGTGGTCGTGGTGAGTGTTGAGGTGGTGGTGAGTATTGTGATGGTGGTGAGTGTTGTGGTAGTGGTGAGTATTGTGGTAGTGGTGACTGTTGTGGTGGTGGTGGTGAGTATTGTGGTGGTGGTGAGTGTTGTGGTGGTGGTGAGTGTTGTGGTGGTGGTGAGTATTGTGGTGGTGGTGGTGAGTGTTGTGGTGGTGGTAAGTGTTTTGGTGGTGGTGGTGAGTGTTGTGGTGGTGGTGGTGAGTGTTGTGGTAGTGGCGGTGAGTGTTGTGGTGGTGGTGGTGAGTGTTGTTGTGGTGGTGAGTATTGTGGTGGTGGTGAGTGTTGTGGTGGTGGTGAGTATTGTGGTGGTGGTGAGTGTTGTGGTGATGGTGAGTATTGTGGTGGTGGCGAGTGTTGTGGTGGTGGTGGTGAGTGTTGTTGTGGTGGTGAGTGTTGTGGTGGTTGTGAGTATTGTGGTGGTGGTGAGTGTTGTGGTGGTGGTGAGAGTTTTGGTAATGGTGAGTATTGTAGTGGTGGTGAGTGTTGTGGTGGTGGTGAGTATTGTGGTGGGTGAGTGTTGTGGTGGTGGTGAGTATTGTGGTGGTGGTGAGTATTGTGGTTGTGGTGGGTATTGTAGTGGGTGAGTGTTGTGGTGGTGGTGAGTATTGTGGTGGTGGTGGGGAGTATTGTGGTGGTGGTGAGTGTTGTGGTGGTGAGTGTTGTGATGGTGGTGAGTGTTGTGGTGGTGGTGAGTATTGTGGTGGTAGTGGTGAGTATTGTGGTGGTGGTGGTGAGTGTTGTGGTGGTGGTGAGTGTTTTAGTGGTGGTGAGTATTGTGGTGGTAGTGAGTATTGTGGTGGTGGTGAGTGTTGTGGTGGTGGTGAGCATTGTGCTGAGTGAGTGTTGTGGTGGTGGTGAGTATTCTGGTGGTGGTTAGTATTGTGGTGGAGGTGGTGAGTGTTGTGGTGGTGGTGAGTATTGTGGTGGTGGTGAGTGTTGTGGTAGTGGTGAGTGTTGTGGTGGTGGTGAGTGTTGTGGTGGTGGTGGTGGTGAGTGTTGTGGTAGTGGTGAGTGTTGTGGTGGTGGTGGTGAGTGTTGTGGTAGTGGCGGTGAGTGTTGTGGTGGTGGTGAGTGTTGTTGTGGTGGTGAGTATTGTGGTGGTGGTGAGTGTTGTGGTGGTGGTGAGTATTGTGGTGGTGCTGAGTGTTGTGGTGATGGTGAGAATTGTGGTGGTGGCGAGTGTTGTGGTGGTGGTGAGTGTTGTTGTGGTGGTGAGTGTTGTGGTGGTTGTGAGTATTGTGGTGGTGGTGAGTATTGTGGTGGTGGTGGTGAGAGTTTTGGTGGTGGTGAGTATTGTAGTGGTGGTGAGTGTTGTGGTGGTGGTGAGTATTGTGGTGGGTGAGTGTTGTGGTGGTGGTGAGTATTGTGGTGATGGTGGTGAGTATTGTGGTGGTGGTGAGTGTTGTGGTGGTGGTGGTGAGTGTTGTGGTGGTGGTGGTGATTGTTATGGTGGTGATGAGTGTTGTGGTGGTGGTGAGTGTTGTGGTTGTGTGAGTGTTGTGGTTGTGGTGAGTGTTTTAGTGGTGGTGAGTATTGTGGTGGTAGTGAGTATTGTGGTGGTGGTGAGTGTTGTGGTGGTGGTGAGTATTGTGCTGAGTGAGTGTTGTGGTGGTGGTGAGTATTCTGGTGGTGGTTAGTATTGTGGTGGAGGTGGTGAGTGTTGTTGTGGTGGTGAGTGTTTTGGTGGTGGTGAGTGTTGTGGTTGTAGTGAGTGTTGAGGTGGTGGTGAGTATTGTGGTGATGGTGAGTGTTGTGGTGGTGGTGAGTATTGTGGTGGTGGTGAGTGTTGTGGTGGTAATGAGTATTGTGGTGGTGGTGAGTGTTGTGGTGGTGGTGACAGTTGTGTTGGTGATGAGTATTGTGGTGGTGGTGACAATTGTGGTGCTGGTGGTGAGTGTTGTGGTGGTGGTGAGTGTTGTGGTGGTGGTGGTGGTGGTGGTGAGTGTTGTGGTAGTGGTGAGTGTTGTGGTGGTTGTGAGTATTGTGGTGGTGGTGAGTGTTGTGGTGGTGGTGAGTGTTGTGGTGGTGGTGGTGAGTATTGTGGTGGTGCTGAGTGTTGTGGTGATGGTGAGAATTGTGGTGGTGGCGAGTGTTGTGGTGGTGGTGAGTGTTGTTGTGGTGGTGAGTGTTGTGGTGGTTGTGAGTATTGTGGTGGTGGTGAGTATTGTGGTGGTGGTGGTGAGAGTTTTGGTGGTGGTGAGTATTGTAGTGGTGGTGAGTGTTGTGGTGGTGGTGAGTATTGTGGTGGGTGAGTGTTGTGGTGGTGGTGAGTATTGTGGTGATGGTGGTGAGTATTGTGGTGGTGGTGAGTGTTGTGGTGGTAGTGGTGAGTGTTGTGGTGGTGGTGGTGAGTGTTATGGTGGTGATGAGTGTTGTGGTGGTGGTGAGTGTTGTGGTTGTGTGAGTGTTGTGGTTGTGGTGAGTGTTTTAGTGGTGGTGAGTATTGTGGTGGTAGTGAGTATTGTGGTGGTGGTGAGTGTTGTGGTGGTGGTGAGTATTGTGCTGAGTGAGTGTTGTGGTGGTGGTGAGTATTCTGGTGGTGGTTAGTATTGTGGTGGAGGTGGTGAGTGTTGTTGTGGTGGTGAGTGTTTTGGTGGTGGTGAGTGTTGTGGTTGTAGTGAGTGTTGAGGTGGTGGTGAGTATTGTGGTGATGGTGAGTGTTGTGGTGGTGGTGAGTATTGTGGTGGTGGTGAGTGTTGTGGTGGTAATGAGTATTGTGGTGGTGGTGAGTGTTGTGGTGGTGGTGACAGTTGTGTTGGTGATGAGTATTGTGGTGGTGGTGACAATTGTGGTGCTGGTGGTGAGTGTTGTGGTGGTGGTGAGTGTTGTGGTGGTGGTGGTGGTGGTGAGTGTTGTGGTAGTGGTGAGTGTTGTGGTGGTTGTGAGTATTGTGGTGGTGGTGAGTGTTGTGGTGGTGGTGAGAGTTTTGGTAGTGGTGAGTATTGTAGTGGTGGTGAGTGTTGTGGTGGTGGTGAGTATTGTGGTGGGTGAGTGTTGTGGTGGTGGTGAGTATTGTGGTGGTGAGTATTGTGGTGGTGGTGGGTATTGTAGTGGGTGAGTGTTGTGGTGGTGGTGAGTATTGTGGTGGTGGTGGGGAGTATTGTGGTGGTAGTGAGTGTTGTGGTGGTGAGTGTTGTGATGGTAGTGAGTGTTGTGGTGGTGGTGAGTATTGTGGTGGTGGTGGTGAGTATTGTGGTGGTGGTGAGTATTGTGGTGGTGGTGAGTGTTGTGGTGGTGGTGAGTGTTTTAGTGGTGGTGAGTATTGTGGTGGTGGTGAGTGTTGTGGTGGTGGTGAGTGTTGTGGTGGTGAGTATTGTGGTGGTGGTGAGTGTTGTGGTGGTGGTGAGTATTGTGGTGGTGGTGAGTGTTGTGGTGATGGTGAGTATTGTGGTGGTGGCGAGTGTTGTGGTGGTGGTGGTGGTGTGTGTTGTTGTGGTGATGGTGAGTGTTGTGGAGGTGGTGAGTATTGTAGTGGTGGTGAGTATTGTAGTGGTGGTGAGTGTTGTGGTGGTGGTGAGTATTGTGGTGGTGGTGAGTATTGTGGTGGTGGTGGTGAGTGTTGTGGTGGTGGTGAGTGTTGTGGTGGTGGTGAGTATTGTGGTTGTGGTGTGTGTTGTGGTGGTTGTGAGTATTGTGGTGGTGATGGTGACTGTTGTGATAGTGGTGAGTACTGTGGTGGTTGTGAGTATTGTGGTGGTCGTGGTGAGTGTTGAGGTGGTGGTGAGGTTTGTGATGGTGGTGAGTGTTGTGGTAGTGGTGAGTATTGTGGTAGTGGTGACTGTTGTGGTGGTGGTGGTGAGTATTGTGGTGGTGGTGAGTGTTGTGGTGGTGGTGAGTGTTGTGGTGGTGGTGAGTATTGTGGTGGTGGTGGTGAGTGTTGTGGTGGTGGTAAGTGTTTTGGTGGTGGTGGTGAGTGTTGTGGTGGTGGTGGTGAGTGTTGTGGTAGTGGCGGTGAGTGTTGTGGTGGTGGTGGTGAGTGTTGTTGTGGTGGTGAGTATTGTGGTGGTGGTGAGTGTTGTGGTGGTGGTGAGTATTGTGGTGGTGGTGAGTGTTGTGGTGATGGTGAGTATTGTGGTGGTGGCGAGTGTTGTGGTGGTGGTGGTGAGTGTTGTTGTGGTGGTGAGTGTTGTGGTGGTTGTGAGTATTGTGGTGGTGGTGAGTGTTGTGGTGGTGGTGAGAGTTTTGGTAATGGTGAGTATTGTAGTGGTGGTGAGTGTTGTGGTGGTGGTGAGTATTGTGGTGGGTGAGTGTTGTGGTGGTGGTGAGTATTGTGGTGGTGGTGAGTATTGTGGTTGTGGTGGGTATTGTAGTGGGTGAGTGTTGTGGTGGTGGTGAGTATTGTGGTGGTGGTGGGGAGTATTGTGGTGGTGGTGAGTGTTGTGGTGGTGAGTGTTGTGATGGTGGTGAGTGTTGTGGTGGTGGTGAGTATTGTGGTGGTAGTGGTGAGTATTGTGGTGGTGGTGGTGAGTGTTGTGGTGGTGGTGAGTGTTTTAGTGGTGGTGAGTATTGTGGTGGTAGTGAGTATTGTGGTGGTGGTGAGTGTTGTGGTGGTGGTGAGCATTGTGCTGAGTGAGTGTTGTGGTGGTGGTGAGTATTCTGGTGGTGGTTAGTATTGTGGTGGAGGTGGTGAGTGTTGTGGTGGTGGTGAGTATTGTGGTGGTGGTGAGTGTTGTGGTAGTGGTGAGTGTTGTGGTGGTGGTGAGTGTTGTGGTGGTGGTGGTGGTGAGTGTTGTGGTAGTGGTGAGTGTTGTGGTGGTGGTGGTGAGTGTTGTGGTAGTGGCGGTGAGTGTTGTGGTGGTGGTGAGTGTTGTTGTGGTGGTGAGTATTGTGGTGGTGGTGAGTGTTGTGGTGGTGGTGAGTATTGTGGTGGTGCTGAGTGTTGTGGTGATGGTGAGAATTGTGGTGGTGGCGAGTGTTGTGGTGGTGGTGAGTGTTGTTGTGGTGGTGAGTGTTGTGGTGGTTGTGAGTATTGTGGTGGTGGTGAGTATTGTGGTGGTGGTGGTGAGAGTTTTGGTGGTGGTGAGTATTGTAGTGGTGGTGAGTGTTGTGGTGGTGGTGAGTATTGTGGTGGGTGAGTGTTGTGGTGGTGGTGAGTATTGTGGTGATGGTGGTGAGTATTGTGGTGGTGGTGAGTGTTGTGGTGGTGGTGGTGAGTGTTGTGGTGGTGGTGGTGAGTGTTATGGTGGTGATGAGTGTTGTGGTGGTGGTGAGTGTTGTGGTTGTGTGAGTGTTGTGGTTGTGGTGAGTGTTTTAGTGGTGGTGAGTATTGTGGTGGTAGTGAGTATTGTGGTGGTGGTGAGTGTTGTGGTGGTGGTGAGTATTGTGCTGAGTGAGTGTTGTGGTGGTGGTGAGTATTCTGGTGGTGGTTAGTATTGTGGTGGAGGTGGTGAGTGTTGTTGTGGTGGTGAGTGTTTTGGTGGTGGTGAGTGTTGTGGTTGTAGTGAGTGTTGAGGTGGTGGTGAGTATTGTGGTGATGGTGAGTGTTGTGGTGGTGGTGAGTATTGTGGTGGTGGTGAGTGTTGTGGTGGTAATGAGTATTGTGGTGGTGGTGAGTGTTGTGGTGGTGGTGACAGTTGTGTTGGTGATGAGTATTGTGGTGGTGGTGACAATTGTGGTGCTGGTGGTGAGTGTTGTGGTGGTGGTGAGTGTTGTGGTGGTGGTGGTGGTGGTGAGTGTTGTGGTAGTGGTGAGTGTTGTGGTGGTTGTGAGTATTGTGGTGGTGGTGAGTGTTGTGGTGGTGGTGAGTGTTGTGGTGGTGGTGGTGAGTATTGTGGTGGTGCTGAGTGTTGTGGTGATGGTGAGAATTGTGGTGGTGGCGAGTGTTGTGGTGGTGGTGAGTGTTGTTGTGGTGGTGAGTGTTGTGGTGGTTGTGAGTATTGTGGTGGTGGTGAGTATTGTGGTGGTGGTGGTGAGAGTTTTGGTGGTGGTGAGTATTGTAGTGGTGGTGAGTGTTGTGGTGGTGGTGAGTATTGTGGTGGGTGAGTGTTGTGGTGGTGGTGAGTATTGTGGTGATGGTGGTGAGTATTGTGGTGGTGGTGAGTGTTGTGGTGGTAGTGGTGAGTGTTGTGGTGGTGGTGGTGAGTGTTATGGTGGTGATGAGTGTTGTGGTGGTGGTGAGTGTTGTGGTTGTGTGAGTGTTGTGGTTGTGGTGAGTGTTTTAGTGGTGGTGAGTATTGTGGTGGTAGTGAGTATTGTGGTGGTGGTGAGTGTTGTGGTGGTGGTGAGTATTGTGCTGAGTGAGTGTTGTGGTGGTGGTGAGTATTCTGGTGGTGGTTAGTATTGTGGTGGAGGTGGTGAGTGTTGTTGTGGTGGTGAGTGTTTTGGTGGTGGTGAGTGTTGTGGTTGTAGTGAGTGTTGAGGTGGTGGTGAGTATTGTGGTGATGGTGAGTGTTGTGGTGGTGGTGAGTATTGTGGTGGTGGTGAGTGTTGTGGTGGTAATGAGTATTGTGGTGGTGGTGAGTGTTGTGGTGGTGGTGACAGTTGTGTTGGTGATGAGTATTGTGGTGGTGGTGACAATTGTGGTGCTGGTGGTGAGTGTTGTGGTGGTGGTGAGTGTTGTGGTGGTGGTGGTGGTGGTGAGTGTTGTGGTGGTTGTGAGTATTGTGGTGGTGGTGAGTGTTGTGGTGGTGGTGAGAGTTTTGGTAGTGGTGAGTATTGTAGTGGTGGTGAGTGTTGTGGTGGTGGTGAGTATTGTGGTGGGTGAGTGTTGTGGTGGTGGTGAGTATTGTGGTGGTGAGTATTGTGGTGGTGGTGGGTATTGTAGTGGGTGAGTGTTGTGGTGGTGGTGAGTATTGTGGTGGTGGTGGGGAGTATTGTGGTGGTAGTGAGTGTTGTGGTGGTGAGTGTTGTGATGGTAGTGAGTGTTGTGGTGGTGGTGAGTATTGTGGTGGTGGTGGTGAGTATTGTGGTGGTGGTGAGTGTTGTGGTGGTGGTGAGTGTTTTAGTGGTGGTGAGTATTGTGGTGGTGGTGAGTGTTGTGGTGGTGGTGAGTGTTGTGGTGGTGATGAGTATTGTGCTGAGTGAGTGTTGTGGTGGTGGTGAGTATTCTGGTGGTGGTTAGTATTGTGGTGGAGGTGGTGAGTGTTGTAGTGGTGGTGAGTATTGTGGTGGTGGTGAGTGTTGTTGTGGTGGTGAGTGTTTTGGTGGTGGTCGTGGTGAGTGTTGTGGTAGTGGTGAGTGTTGTGGTGGTGGTGAGTGTTGTGGTAGTGGTGGTGAGTGTTGTGGTGGTGGTGAGTGTTGTGGTGGTGGTGGTGGTGAGTGTTGTGGTAGTGGTGAGTGTTGTGGTGGTGGTGGTGAGTGTTGTGGTAGTGGCGGTGAGTGTTGTGGTGTTGGTGGTGAGTGTTGTGGTGGTGGTGAGTGTTGTGGTGGTGGTGGTGGGGGTGAGTGTTGTTGTGGTGGTGAGTATTGTGGTGGTGGTGAGTGTTGTGGTGGTGGTGAGTATTGTGGTGGTGGTGAGTGTTGTGGTGATGGTGAGTATTGTGGTGGTGGCGAGTGTTGTGGTGGTGGTGGTGAGTGTTGTTGTGGTGGTGAGTGTTGTGGTGGTTGTGAGTATTGTGGTGGTGGTGAGTGTTGTGGTGGTGGTGAGAGTTTTGGTAATGGTGAGTATTGTAGTGGTGGTGAGTGTTGTGGTGGTGGTGAGTATTGTGGTGGGTGAGTGTTGTGGTGGTGGTGAGTATTGTGGTGGTGGTGAGTATTGTGGTTGTGGTGGGTATTGTAGTGGGTGAGTGTTGTGGTGGTGGTGAGTATTGTGGTGGTGGTGGGGAGTATTGTGGTGGTGGTGAGTGTTGTGGTGGTGAGTGTTGTGATGGTGGTGAGTGTTGTGGTGGTGGTGAGTATTGTGGTGGTAGTGGTGAGTATTGTGGTGGTGGTGGTGAGTGTTGTGGTGGTGGTGAGTGTTTTAGTGGTGGTGAGTATTGTGGTGGTAGTGAGTATTGTGGTGGTGGTGAGTGTTGTGGTGGTGGTGAGCATTGTGCTGAGTGAGTGTTGTGGTGGTGGTGAGTATTCTGGTGGTGGTTAGTATTGTGGTGGAGGTGGTGGTGAGTGTTGTGGTAGTGGTGAGTGTTGTGGTGGTGGTGGTGAGTGTTGTGGTAGTGGCGGTGAGTGTTGTGGTGGTGGTGAGTGTTGTTGTGGTGGTGAGTATTGTGGTGGTGGTGAGTGTTGTGGTGGTGGTGAGTATTGTGGTGGTGCTGAGTGTTGTGGTGATGGTGAGAATTGTGGTGGTGGCGAGTGTTGTGGTGGTGGTGAGTGTTGTTGTGGTGGTGAGTGTTGTGGTGGTTGTGAGTATTGTGGTGGTGGTGAGTATTGTGGTGGTGGTGGTGAGAGTTTTGGTGGTGGTGAGTATTGTAGTGGTGGTGAGTGTTGTGGTGGTGGTGAGTATTGTGGTGGGTGAGTGTTGTGGTGGTGGTGAGTATTGTGGTGATGGTGGTGAGTATTGTGGTGGTGGTGAGTGTTGTGGTGGTGGTGGTGAGTGTTGTGGTGGTGGTGGTGAGTGTTATGGTGGTGATGAGTGTTGTGGTGGTGGTGAGTGTTGTGGTTGTGTGAGTGTTGTGGTTGTGGTGAGTGTTTTAGTGGTGGTGAGTATTGTGGTGGTAGTGAGTATTGTGGTGGTGGTGAGTGTTGTGGTGGTGGTGAGTATTGTGCTGAGTGAGTGTTGTGGTGGTGGTGAGTATTCTGGTGGTGGTTAGTATTGTGGTGGAGGTGGTGAGTGTTGTTGTGGTGGTGAGTGTTTTGGTGGTGGTGAGTGTTGTGGTTGTAGTGAGTGTTGAGGTGGTGGTGAGTATTGTGGTGATGGTGAGTGTTGTGGTGGTGGTGAGTATTGTGGTGGTGGTGAGTGTTGTGGTGGTAATGAGTATTGTGGTGGTGGTGAGTGTTGTGGTGGTGGTGACAGTTGTGTTGGTGATGAGTATTGTGGTGGTGGTGACAATTGTGGTGCTGGTGGTGAGTGTTGTGGTGGTGGTGAGTGTTGTGGTGGTGGTGGTGGTGGTGAGTGTTGTGGTAGTGGTGAGTGTTGTGGTGGTTGTGAGTATTGTGGTGGTGGTGAGTGTTGTGGTGGTGGTGAGTGTTGTGGTGGTGGTGGTGAGTATTGTGGTGGTGCTGAGTGTTGTGGTGATGGTGAGAATTGTGGTGGTGGCGAGTGTTGTGGTGGTGGTGAGTGTTGTTGTGGTGGTGAGTGTTGTGGTGGTTGTGAGTATTGTGGTGGTGGTGAGTATTGTGGTGGTGGTGGTGAGAGTTTTGGTGGTGGTGAGTATTGTAGTGGTGGTGAGTGTTGTGGTGGTGGTGAGTATTGTGGTGGGTGAGTGTTGTGGTGGTGGTGAGTATTGTGGTGATGGTGGTGAGTATTGTGGTGGTGGTGAGTGTTGTGGTGGTAGTGGTGAGTGTTGTGGTGGTGGTGAGTGTTATGGTGGTGATGAGTGTTGTGGTGGTGGTGAGTGTTGTGGTTGTGTGAGTGTTGTGGTTGTGGTGAGTGTTTTAGTGGTGGTGAGTATTGTGGTGGTAGTGAGTATTGTGGTGGTGGTGAGTGTTGTGGTGGTGGTGAGTATTGTGCTGAGTGTTGTGGTGGTGGTGAGTATTCTGGTGGTGGTTAGTATTGTGGTGGAGGTGGTGAGTGTTGTTGTGGTGGTGAGTGTTTTGGTGGTGGTGAGTGTTGTGGTTGTAGTGAGTGTTGAGGTGGTGGTGAGTATTGTGGTGATGGTGAGTGTTGTGGTGGTGGTGAGTATTGTGGTGGTGGTGAGTGTTGTGGTGGTAATGAGTATTGTGGTGGTGGTGAGTGTTGTGGTGGTGGTGACAGTTGTGTTGGTGATGAGTATTGTGGTGGTGGTGACAATTGTGGTGCTGGTGGTGAGTGTTGTGGTGGTGGTGAGTGTTGTGGTGGTGGTGGTGGTGGTGAGTGTTGTGGTAGTGGTGAGTGTTGTGGTGGTTGTGAGTATTGTGGTGGTGGTGAGTGTTGCGGTGGTGGTGAGAGTTTTGGTAGTGGTGAGTATTGTAGTGGTGGTGAGTGTTGTGGTGGTGGTGAGTATTGTGGTGGGTGAGTGTTGTGGTGGTGGTGAGTATTGTGGTGGTGAGTATTGTGGTGGTGGTGGGTATTGTAGTGGGTGAGTGTTGTGGTGGTGGTGAGTATTGTGGTGGTGGTGGGGAGTATTGTGGTGGTAGTGAGTGTTGTGGTGGTGAGTGTTGTGATGGTAGTGAGTGTTGTGGTGGTGGTGAGTATTGTGGTGGTGGTGGTGAGTATTGTGGTGGTGGTGAGTGTTGTGGTGGTGGTGAGTGTTTTAGTGGTGGTGAGTATTGTGGTGGTGGTGAGTGTTGTGGTGGTGGTGAGTGTTGTGGTGGTGATGAGTATTGTGCTGAGTGAGTGTTGTGGTGGTGGTGAGTATTCTGGTGGTGGTTAGTATTGTGGTGGAGGTGGTGAGTGTTGTAGTGGTGGTGAGTATTGTGGTGGTGGTGAGTGTTGTTGTGGTGGTGAGTGTTTTGGTGGTGGTCGTGGTGAGTGTTGTGGTAGTGGTGAGTGTTGTGGTGGTGGTGAGTGTTGTGGTAGTGGTGGTGAGTGTTGTGGTGGTGGTGAGTGTTGTGGTGGTGGTGGTGGTGAGTGTTGTGGTAGTGGTGAGTGTTGTGGTGGTGGTGGTGAGTGTTGTGGTAGTGGCGGTGAGTGTTGTGGTGTTGGTGGTGAGTGTTGTGGTGGTGGTGAGTGTTGTGGTGGTGGTGGTGGGGGTGAGTGTTGTTGTGGTGGTGAGTATTGTGGTGGTGGTGAGTGTTGTGGTGGTGGTGAGTATTGTGGTGGTGGTGAGTGTTGTGGTGATGGTGAGTATTGTGGTGGTGGCGAGTGTTGTGGTGGTGGTGGTGAGTGTTGTTGTGGTGGTGAGTGTTGTGGTGGTTGTGAGTATTGTGGTGGTGGTGAGAGTTTTGGTGGTGGTGAGTATTGTAGTGGTGGTGAGTGTTGTGGTGGTGGTGAGTATTGTGGTGGGTGAGTGTTCTGGTGGTGGTGAGTATTGTGGTGGTGGTGGTGAGTATTGTGGTGGTGGTGAGTGTTGTGGTGGTGGTGGCGAGTGTTGTGGTGGTGGTGGTGAGTGTTATGGTGGTGATGAGTGTTGTGGTGTTGGTGAGTGTTGTGGTTGTGTGAGTGTTGTGGTTGTGGTGAGTGTTTTAGTGGTGGTGAGTATTGTGGTGGTAGTGAGTATTGTGGTGGTAGTGAGTGTTGTGGTGGTGGTGAGTGTTATGGTGGTGATGAGTGTTGTGGTGGTGGTGAGTGTTGTGGTTGTGTGAGTGTTGTGGTTGTGGTGAGTGTTTTAGTGGTGGTGAGTATTGTGCTGAGTGAGTGTTGTGGTGGTGGTGAGTATTCTGGTGGTGGTTAGTATTGTGGTGGAGGTGGTGAGTGTTGTTGTGGTGGTGAGTGTTTTGGTGGTGGTGAGTGTTGTGGTTGTAGTGAGTGTTGAGGTGGTGGTGAGTATTGTGGTGATGGTGAGTGTTGTGGTGGTTGTGAGTATTGTGGTGGTGGTGAGTGTTGTGGTGGCAATGAGTATTGTGGTGGTGGTGAGTGTTGTGGTGGTGGTGACAGTTGTGTTGGTGATGAGTATTGTGGTTGTGGTGACAGTTGTGGTGCTGGTGAGTGTTGTGGTAGTGGTGGTGAGTGTTGTGGTGGTGGTGAGTGTTGTGGTGGCGGTGGTGGTGGTGAGTGTTGTGGTAGTGGTGAGTGTAGTGGTGGTGGTGGTGAGTGTTGCGGTGGTGGTGGTGAGTGTGGTGGTGGTGGTGAGTGTTGTGGTGGTGGTGAGTATTGTGGTGGGTGAGTGTTGTGGTGGTGGTGAGTATTGTGGTAGTGGTGAGTATTGTGGTGGTCGTGAGTATTGTGGTCGGTGAGTGTTGTGGTGGTGGTGAGTATTGTGGTGGTGGTGGTAAGTAATGTGGTGGTGGTGAGTGTTGTGGTGGTAGTGGCGAGTGTTGTGGTGGTGGTGGTGGTGAGTGTTATGGTGGTGGTGAGTGTTTTGGTGGTGGTGAGTATTGTGGTGTCGGTGAGTATTGTGGTGGTGGTGAGTATTGTGGTGGTGGTGAGTGTTGTGGTGGTGGTGAGTATTGTGGTGGGTGAGAGTTGTGGTGGTGATGAGTATTGTGGCGGTGGTGAGCGTTGTGGTAGTGGTGAGTGTTGTGGTGGTGGTGATTGTTGTGGTGGTGGTGAGTATTGTTGTGGTGGTTTGTGTTGTGGTGGGTGAGTGTTGTGGTGGTGAGTGTTGTGGTGGTAGTGAGTATTGTGGTGGTGGTGAGTATTGTGGTGGGTGAGTTTTATGGTTGTGGTGAGTATTTTGGCGGTGGTGAGTGTTGTGGTGGTGGTGAGTATTTTGGCGGTGGTGAGTATTGTGGTGATGGTGGTGAGTGTTGTGGTGGTGGTGAGTGTTGTGGTGGTAATGAGTGTTGTGGTGGTGGTGAGTGTTTTGGTGGTGGTGAGTATTGTGGTGGTGGTGGTGAGTATTGTGGTGGTGGTGAGTGTTGTGGTGGTGGTGAGTGTTTTGGTGGTGGTGAGTATTGTGGTAGTGGTGGTGAGTATTGTGGTGGTGGTGGTGAGTATGTGGAGGTGGTGAGCATTGTGGTGGTGGTGAGTGTTGTGGTGGTGGTGAGTGTTTTGGTGGTGGTGGGTATTGTGGTGGTGGTGGTGAGTATTGTGGTGGTGGTGAGTGTTTTGATGGTGGTGAGTATTGTGATGGTGGTGGTGAGTATTGTTGTGGTGGTGGTGAGTTTTTGGTGGCGGTGAGTGTTGTGGTGGTGGAGCGTGTTTTGGTGGTGGTGAGTATTATGGTGGTGGTGGTGAGTATTGTGGTGGTGATGAGTGTTGTGGTGGTGAGTGTTTTTGTGATGGTGAGTATTGTGGTGGTGGTGGTGAGTATTGTGGTGGTGGTGGTGAGTATTGTAGTGGTGATGAGTGTTGTGGTTGTGGTGAGTATTGTGGTGGTGGTGAGTATTGTGATGGTGGTGGTGAGTATTGTGGTGGTGGTGGTGAGTTTTTGGTGGTGGTGAGTGTTGTGGTGGTGGTGAGTGTTTTGGTGGTGGTGAGTATTGTGGTGGTGGTGGTGAGTATTGTGGTGGTGGTGGTGAGTATTGTGGTGGTGATGAGTGTTGTGATGGAGAGTGTTTTGGTGATGGTGAGTATTGTGGTGGTGGTGGTGAGTATTGTGGTGGTGGTGGTGAGTATTGTGGTGGTGATGAGTGTTGTGGTTGTGGTGAGTATTGTGGTGGTGGTGAGCATTGTGGTGGTGGTGAGTGTTGTTGTGGTGGTGAGTATTGTGGTGGTGATGAGTATTGTGATGGTGATGAGTGTTGTGGTTGTAATGAGTGTTGTGGTGGTGGTGAGTATTGTGGTGGTGATGAGTATTGTGGCGGTGGTGAGTGTTGTGGTGGTGGTGAGTGTTGTGGTGGTGGTGAGTATTGTGGTGGTGGTGAGTGTTTTGGTGGTGATGAGTATTGTGGCGGTGGTGAGTGTTGTGGTGGTGGTGAGTGTTGTGGTGGTGGAGAGTGTTGTGGTGGTGGTGAGTATTGTTGTTTTGGTGAGTGTTGTGGTGGTGGTGAGTATTGTTGTGGTGGTGAGTGTTGTGGTGGTGGTGAGTATTGTGGTGGTGGTGAGTGTTGTGGTGGTGGTGAGTTGTAGTGGTGGTGTTGAGTGTTGTGGTGGTGATGAGTTGTGGTGGTGGTGGTGAGTGTGGTGGTGGTGGTGAGTAATGTTGTGGTGGTGAGTGTTGTGGTGGTGTTGAGTATTGTTGTGGTGGTGAGTGTTATGGTGGTGATGAGTGTTGTGGTGGTGGTGAGTGTTGTGGTTGTGTGAGTGTTGTGGTTGTGGTGAGTGTTTTAGTGGTGGTGAGTATTGTGCTGAGTGAGTGTTGTGGTGGTGGTGAGTATTCTGGTGGTGGTTAGTATTGTGGTGGAGGTGGTGAGTGTTGTTGTGGTGGTGAGTGTTTTGGTGGTGGTGAGTGTTGTGGTTGTAGTGAGTGTTGAGGTGGTGGTGAGTATTGTGGTGATGGTGAGTGTTGTGGTGGTTGTGAGTATTGTGGTGGTGGTGAGTGTTGTGGTGGCAATGAGTATTGTGGTGGTGGTGAGTGTTGTGGTGGTGGTGACAGTTGTGTTGGTGATGAGTATTGTGGTTGTGGTGACAGTTGTGGTGCTGGTGAGTGTTGTGGTAGTGGTGGTGAGTGTTGTGGTGGTGGTGAGTGTTGTGGTGGCGGTGGTGGTGGTGAGTGTTGTGGTAGTGGTGAGTGTAGTGGTGGTGGTGGTGAGTGTTGCGGTGGTGGTGGTGAGTGTGGTGGTGGTGGTGAGTGTTGTGGTGGTGGTGAGTATTGTGGTGGGTGAGTGTTGTGGTGGTGGTGAGTATTGTGGTAGTGGTGAGTATTGTGGTGGTCGTGAGTATTGTGGTCGGTGAGTGTTGTGGTGGTGGTGAGTATTGTGGTGGTGGTGGTAAGTAATGTGGTGGTGGTGAGTGTTGTGGTGGTAGTGGCGAGTGTTGTGGTGGTGGTGGTGGTGAGTGTTATGGTGGTGGTGAGTGTTTTGGTGGTGGTGAGTATTGTGGTGTCGGTGAGTATTGTGGTGGTGGTGAGTATTGTGGTGGTGGTGAGTGTTGTGGTGGTGGTGAGTATTGTGGTGGGTGAGAGTTGTGGTGGTGATGAGTATTGTGGCGGTGGTGAGCGTTGTGGTAGTGGTGAGTGTTGTGGTGGTGGTGATTGTTGTGGTGGTGGTGAGTATTGTTGTGGTGGTTTGTGTTGTGGTGGGTGAGTGTTGTGGTGGTGAGTGTTGTGGTGGTAGTGAGTATTGTGGTGGTGGTGAGTATTGTGGAGGTGGTGGTGAGTATTGTGGTGGGTGAGTTTTATGGTTGTGGTGAGTATTTTGGCGGTGGTGAGTGTTGTGGTGGTGGTGAGTATTTTGGCGGTGGTGAGTATTGTGGTGATGGTGGTGAGTGTTGTGGTGGTGGTGAGTGTTGTGGTGGTAATGAGTGTTGTGGTGGTGGTGAGTGTTTTGGTGGTGGTGAGTATTGTGGTGGTGGTGGTGAGTATTGTGGTGGTGGTGAGTGTTGTGGTGGTGGTGAGTGTTTTGGTGGTGGTGAGTATTGTGGTAGTGGTGGTGAGTATTGTGGTGGTGGTGGTGAGTATGTGGAGGTGGTGAGCATTGTGGTGGTGGTGAGTGTTGTGGTGGTGGTCAGTGTTTTGGTGGTGGTGAGTATTGTGGTGGTGGTGGTGAGTATTGTGGTGGTGGTGAGTGTTTTGATGGTGGTGAGTATTGTGATGGTGGTGGTGAGTATTGTTGTGGTGGTGGTGAGTTTTTGGTGGCGGTGAGTGTTGTGGTGGTGGAGCGTGTTTTGGTGGTGGTGAGTATTATGGTGGTGGTGGTGAGTATTGTGGTGGTGATGAGTGTTGTGGTGGTGAGTGTTTTTGTGATGGTGAGTATTGTGGTGGTGGTGGTGAGTATTGTGGTGGTGGTGGTGAGTATTGTAGTGGTGATGAGTGTTGTGGTTGTGGTGAGTATTGTGGTGGTGGTGAGTATTGTGATGGTGGTGGTGAGTATTGTGGTGGTGGTGGTGAGTTTTTGGTGGTGGTGAGTGTTGTGGTGGTGGTGAGTGTTTTGGTGGTGGTGAGTATTGTGGTGGTGGTGGTGAGTATTGTGGTGGTGGTGGTGAGTATTGTGGTGGTGATGAGTGTTGTGATGGAGAGTGTTTTGGTGATGGTGAGTATTGTGGTGGTGGTGGTGAGTATTGTGGTGGTGGTGGTGAGTATTGTGGTGGTGATGAGTGTTGTGGTTGTGGTGAGTATTGTGGTGGTGGTGAGCATTGTGGTGGTGGTGAGTGTTGTTGTGGTGGTGAGTATTGTGGTGGTGATGAGTATTGTGATGGTGATGAGTGTTGTGGTTGTAATGAGTGTTGTGGTGGTGGTGAGTATTGTGGTGGTGATGAGTATTGTGGCGGTGGTGAGTGTTGTGGTGGTGGTGAGTGTTGTGGTGGTGGTGAGTATTGTGGTGGTGGTGAGTGTTTTGGTGGTGATGAGTACTGTGGCGGTGGTGAGTGTTGTGGTGGTGGTGAGTGTTGTGGTGGTGGAGAGTGTTGTGGTGGTGGTGAGTATTGTTGTTTTGGTGAGTGTTGTGGTGGTGGTGAGTATTGTTGTGGTGGTGAGTGTTGTGGTGGTGGTGAGTATTGTGGTGGTGGTGAGTGTTGTGGTGGTGGTGAGTTGTAGTGGTGGTGTTGAGTGTTGTGGTGGTGATGAGTTGTGGTGGTGGTGGTGAGTGTGGTGGTGGTGGTGAGTAATGTTGTGGTGGTGAGTGTTGTGGTGGTGTTGAGTATTGTTGTGGTGGTGAGTGTTGTGGTGGTAGTGAGTATTGTGCTGGTGGTGAGTGTTGTGGTGGTGGTGAATGTTGTCGTCGTGGTGAGTGTTGTGGTCGTGGTGAGTGTTGTGGTGGTGGTGAGTGTTGTAGTGGTGGTGAGTTGTGGTGGTGGTGGTGAGTGTTGTGGTGGTGGTGAGTTGTGGTGGTGGTGGTGAGTGTTGTGGTGGTGGTGAGTATTGTTGTGGTGGTGAGTGTTGTGGTGGTGGTGAGTGTTGTGGTCGTGGTGAGTGTTGTGGTTGTGGTGAGTGTTGTGGTGGTGGTGAGTATTGTGGTGGTGATGAGAATTGTAGTGATGAGTGTTGTGGTGGTGGTGAGTGTTGTGGTGGTGGTGAGTTTTGTAGTGGTGGTGAGTATTGTGGTGGTGGTGAGTATTGTGGTGGTTGTGAGTGTTGTGGTGGTGGTGAGTATTTGTGGGACATTTGGGGCTTGACTCTATTTATTTAATTATTAAAGTAATGAAATCAATTACGAGGACCACCCGCTTTTATAGAAAAGAGGGAAACTAATAAAAAAGTGATCATTAGAAATTCCAGGAAGAACCAGTGTCTATGGCTAAATATTAGGAAGTATAATCACTTAAATAATTAATGGGCTGTATTGATAATTTACTTGAATCAAAGCCTCAAACACCTACATTGGGGGGTTATTGCTAGAACTTCATATACGTCTAGGAACTAGTGTAGTTCGTGCACCAGTTCATTGTGTAATAACCTAATCTTATGACCAATTAAAGAAATCAATAGAAAATTTATCACCAGTAAATATATAGATCATTAACATCATAAATTAATCATTCTAATAAACACGTATTATCTCCAGTGTACACAGTATTCCATTAAATGATAAAATAAAATAATGAGAATTTGATGAATTAAGGGAATACGAAAAGTCTTAGCTTGAAGACGTTTTCAAAGACATCAGTTACGAATCATCCTCGGGATCTCTGGAATTCCTCGTAGAACACTGGGAGATGAATAACACGGGTAAGGTAACAGCTCGTGGATTCCTCACACGCGAGCTGTAATTTAAGGGATATTACGTAGCAATGCACTAGGCTACTAAAATATGTATATTCATGGAAATGGAAAATAAATTAGTTAGAATACTAACCTGGGTTTTGTTGAGGTTGCTCAATGTAACGACAAGCTACCCCGACATATACAATCTCTAATGATGCATCAAAAGGGAGTTATATATATACTTAGCTAAGGGGTACAGATTAAGTTGAGGCTTGCCGAAACCGCGTCCCAAGCTCCACTCTGACAATGGCGAACACGTGGTTGATAGCTTGGCTTGAATGTCGACGCGTTTAGTTGGCCGGTCACGACAGATCACGTAGAACAAAATTAACTATTTTTTTGATGAGTATCAGGTTAAATCTTGCTGACAACTTCACGGTAACGTGTCCTAGATTCTGACACCAAAACTTGTTGCTCAATTCCGCAACATGTGACTTCACGCCGCACTCTGGCGTCTTGTCCTCCTCGAGCCACAAATCACAATGGCGTCTCCCTCTCCGCTCGCGTCTCGCATTCGCCACAGAAATTATTTATCATGAATAATATTATTTCGCGTAGTTGTGGCTAAAATGCTTTAATAAAGACTGGGTTGTAATTCTAGGGAGTTAAATATTATTACTTTCTCGTCTTATGGTAGTAAGCAAGAAATGGAGAAGATTTTAATTTTCTCCATGGCATTCACGCGTGACGTTAAATTTATTACTTGATAACAATTGAAACTAAAAACTCTCGGTTTGGAATTATTTGGGAGTTATGTTATCTGTAAATAATTGTCACACGGAATACTGATGATTTTAGAGAATCACATTCAATTCTCTAACACACTGGATATAAATGTGTTTAACTAGGTAGAATATGACGCAATACTGGAGCTTGGTTTCGTAAGAATTCCAGTATTATTATACAGATATGATTATTAGTTCATGTGAACCCTACTGTTAGTAAATTTTTAGTAACTACAGTAATCAGTATATTTTAACACTAGTTTATAATAATAATACAGTAATATTATATTAGTGTTGGAAATTTCCAACAGTATTTTGGTGGTGGTGAGTGTTGTGGTGGTGGTGAGTATTGTGGTGGTGGTGAGTGTTGCTCTCTCACTGTCTTCCCCATTCTACTGCTCTCTCCTACACTATCTCACCCATTCTATAACCAGCAAAGCTTCAGATGTCATTTGCATTTTCATTAGCCAATAAAACGGCTTAATCCATGTGCTGCTACAGCATAAGCAGCCTGGAGGCGAAAAATATTCGAATTATGCAAAAATTACTTTTAAATGTTATATAAATTCCGAACATATTGGCTTCAGCTTCATGAAAGGTTCATCAAAATATTTTCAGAAATTGATTTTAGAGGATTTTTATTATGAACGTTTTATTGATAAGGCGAACAGCTCCTATTAACTCGAACTGAGGGATAATGCGGTAATATAGAGATTACTGCAAGCATCTGTCCGACGCACTAAGAAGAAAAATAGTAGTAATAAGTGTTCACAAAGTGTTTATGCAGCTGAAGCTTTTATAGCATTGCTGAGTAATACATAATAACACAAATAACAATGAGTAAGTATGTTATAATGCTCTATTTTGTTATATAACATGTAAATAAATTGCCTAATGTTAATATTTATTACTTTCACCAATGTCTACAAAAAAAAATTAGGGGATTTTTTTCTTTTCTTATTCATTTTTTTTCTCCTTTGTTTATTATTTGATTTTGTTGTAACCTCTACATCCTGGAGAGTGCATACCCTTCCCTAATTGTGTGAAGAGGGAATGAAATTGGTCAACAAATGATTCAGTCACAACTCGCAGAACTTGGAACTTTGAAATGTTTTTGGCTGATTTTTTCATTGATTTCAAACTCTGTTTTCTTTGTCTCTTTGGGTTATTTTGATGATTAGGGACCAGATTAGGGTTTTTTCTCTTATATAAAGTATACCCTAAATATATCCTATAAATCTTTATAATTATTATAATTATCCTAATATTTTGTTTTTGAGGGGAGTTAGTTTTTCTTGACTTCATTTCAACACATATTGACCCACAACTACATATTGACCCACAACTTTCACATATTCGATTACGAATGCTAAACAATGTTTATTTAAAAATACAAGAAAATTAATCAATTTGAACTACCTTATTTATTGTCGATAACTTCAACTTCAATTTTCTCTAAAACGAGAGTTTCAACTATAATCAGCATAACAAAAATCCAGTTTCTGACCGATTCTCACCATATTTACCTATAGTGTGCACAGCTTTCTTTCCTACAATTCCTCTAAAATGGATTTTTCATAAACCTTAAACGTTTGGAGTTATAACTTTTTTTGTCTAAATTTTGCACCTATTTTCAAATGCCATATTGACGATTTTTTTTTACAGTAAACTATACTGAAAACCCAAATTTAAAGCTATGAAAATGAAAATCATATGCTATTCTGAGAGCGTAATAACACCAAATGGACAGTTGGTGATATTTTATGTTTTTCCGGCCGATTTCAAAATCTGAAGTTTTCAATATTCAATTTTACAATTTTTGTTTTTTTCAAGTTACGTTGGTGATCAGTTAGACAAAGTTGGAGCATTTGATAATAGATTATGCACAAAATATTTGAGTGTTGATCAAGTTTGAGAAACTGTGTGAGTATTGTATATATGTATAGTACATGTATATATGTATAGTACATGTATATATGTATAGCAATATGTATGTAGAGCAGTATACAATCCATACATATAGATTTCAATACATGTATGTATTGCGCCGTTTAAGGGTTAATATTTAACACAAATAAGGACATTCGCAATACAAATTCGTATTGTATGTAACTACTAAATGTGCATAATGAAATAAACAGTAGTTGTATAATTGGTGATAATATTAAAGCAATGTATAGCAATCTGTTTGATGATCTAATATTATCCATGACACAAGCGACCTGGGCTTTTATTAATTAAAGTTGGTTGTTTACTATCATCATTGGATGTTACGCGTTGTGCTAAATGCTTCTGGGATTATATTTGATCATATGCTACAATTCGTCAGGAAAAAGATTTATATATGCAATTCAATAGCATTCAATTAAAATGTTATCGTAAAGTTTTCCCCAACAATATTATTCAAATATTACTTTGTTAATAATGTAAAAACAAATGTGATAATTCTTGAAGCATCTTGGCTCCTCGAAAAGCAGTTTTGCCAAGTTGTTCACACACCCCAACCTATGGAAGAGACTTTTGACCACGACGGTACTGATACCAACCTCTTATCTCATTTATATGAATAACTGATCCGTAACGTTTATTAGAGTAGTAATTAGTGTATTATATATATTTAGATATAATAAAGATAGTAGTGTGCTTATTTACCTATTATTGTTGTTTTGTGAGAGTATATTTACATGTCTTGCTGGTAGCATTTTATTCATGTTGGGATATGTGCGGAAGCGCGAGCAAGGAGTCAGGTGGAACTTGTAGGTCCAGCTGGGCTGGGACCGGCTGTTGTGGGGTTAATATTACCAACCTTGTCGTGGAGTGAGAGAGAGGAAGAGTATGTGTGTTGCTCTTCCTTGCTTCCCCCCCCCCCCCCCTAACTGTGTTTGTGGAAGGTTGAGTCGTTAGTGTAAGTGTATGGATGATTTGGCGTCTTGCCAAATAGTTGTTGCTTGCTGTATATTCATTAGTATTAGTGATTTATGAGTTACTGAGGGGAATAGTGTGAGTCATTCTTCACATATGTCGTCCATGTGGTATGGTGCCAAGTTTATGTTTGTTAGTTACTATACTTTTGTGTATGTAAGTATTTCAGTTATAGGCTTACCTTATGGAAGCTGTGTTACCTTAACCTTTCGTCTGTGAGGGTAAATTAAGTTAGTAGTCTTATGTATCTATCATGCTACATTCTGTCTTGTGTAGATGTGGCAGCAGTGAGCGTTAGGCCAGGCCTACCATCTCCTCCTTGTCTGGAGGCCTAGTGTTAGATACTGTGTAATTAGTTTGTACTGCTTCATTTACTTCTATGTTGCTCCAGTAATAATCAACTGATTATGCTTTACCGTGTCTAAGTAAATGAAGGTTAGCCTTGCACAGCTAGCTTAGCAAAGGAATTATTTAGGCTTAAGGCGTTCGAGCACTTTTGTCCGAACGCAGGCTGCAGGCAGGCCGCAGCGCGGGTGTTTGGAGTCAGTCTGTACTCGGGAGCTGTAGATGGGAGACGTGGTCTAGTGACTCAGGGCATGGCCCGTTAAGTTAAGTAGGATTATGGTCTGTTCATTTGTATAACATTTAGTGGAGTTCAGCCAATCATTTTAGTATTTCCCAGTTGAATGGGAATTCCTTTAATTGTGTTTTACTTATATAACCAAGTGCATGAGTCTCTGTCTCCCTTCTGGTGCAGGTCACGTGGTGTTGTCTTAGTACATGAGTGTGTTTGAGTTTGTCCTTTTTATAATATGTAGCCTGGCTGAATTATACTGGAGAAATTTAGTCCTGAGTTCTTTTTACCCTGTTTCATGCCTCAGTATCGAGTTGGGGGATTTTCATGGGAGGGGGGGGGGGAGTAAAGTTTCTCCAGCCTTAATTGAACCAGGTTGTAACGTACCTCCGGGGACTCCTGGTTCAACCTTGACGACGGGTGGACGTCTGGACACTTCCGCCTGAGAGCTGCCGGATCATAGTCTGTTTTGCTACTTTGGATTATGTTACTGCCGTTTGGCATCCCTGTTCAGTGGCCTGCTTTGCCTGGCGCACATATCGCCTTGGGTCACAAAATTGTTGATATATTTCGAACGTTTTCTGGCTTGTACTCCAGGCGGGGTGACGGTGTCTGGCGCCGGCTTGACCGAGAGGTGCCGGGATTTGGTGGGTCTTGGGCTCCTGGTGTGCCCTCAGCCGTGGTGGGCTCCTAGTGTGCCCTCAGCCGTGGTGGGCTCCTGGTGTGCCCTCAGCCGTGGTGGGCTCCTAGTGTGCCCTCAGCCATGGTGGGCTCCTGGTGTGCCCTCAGCCGTGGTGGGCTCCTGGTGTGCCCTCAGCCGTGGTGTGCTCCTGGTGTGCCCTCAGCCATGGTGGGCTCCTGGTGTGCCCTCAGCCGTGGTGGGCTCCTAGTGTGCCCTCAGCCATGGTGGGCTCCTGGTGTGCCCTCAGCCGTGGTGGGCTCCTGGTGTGCCCTCAGCCGTGGTGTGCTCCTGGTGTGCCCTCAGCCATGGTGGGCTCCTGGTGTGCCCTCAGCCGTGGTGGGCTCCTGGTGTGCCCTCAGCCATGGTAGACTCCTGGTGTGCCCTCAGCCTGGTGGGCTCCTGGTGTGCCCTCAGCCGTGGTGGGCTCCTGGTGTGCCCTCAGCCGTGGTGGGCTCCTGGTGTGCCCTCGACCGTGGTGGGCTCCTGGTGTGCCCTCAGCCGTGGTGGGCTCCTGGTGTGCCCTCAGCCGTGGTGGGCTCCTGGTGTGCCCTCAGCCGTGGTGGGCTCCTGGTGTGCCCTCAGCCATGGTAGACTCCTGGTGTGCCCTCAGCCTGGTGGGCTCCTGGTGTGCCCTCAGCCGTGGTGGGCTCCTGGTGTGCCCTCAGCCGTGGTGGGCTCCTGGTGTGCCCTCAGCCGTGGTGGGCTCCTGGTGTGCCCTCAGCCATGGTAGACTCCTGGTGTGCCCTCAGCCGTGGTGGGTTCCTGGTGTGCCCTCAGCCGTGGTGGGCTCCTGGTATGCCCTCAGCCATGGTAGACTCCTGGTGTGCCCTCAGCCTGGTGGGCTCCTGGTGTGCCCTCAGCCGTGGTGGGCTCCTGGTGTGCCCTCAGCCGTGGTGGGCTCCTGGTGTGCCCTCGGCCGTGGTGGGCTCCTGGTGTGCCCTCAGCCATGGTGGGCTCCTGGTGTGCCCTCAGCCGTGGTGGGCTCCTGGTGTGCCCTCAGCCATGGTGGGCTCCTGGTGTGCCCTCAGCCTGGTGGGCTCCTGGTGTGCCCACAGCCGTGGTGGGCTCCTGGTGTGCCCTCGGCCGTGGTGGGCTCCTGGTGTGCCCTCAGCCATGGTGGGCTCCTGGTGTGCCCTCAGCCATGGTAGACTCCTAGTGTGCCCTCAGCAGTGGTGGGCTCCTGGTGTGCCCTCAGCCTGGTGGGCTCCTGGTGTGCCCTCAGCCTGGTGGGCTCCTGGTGTGCCCTCAGCCTGGTGGGCTCCTGGTGTGCCCTCAGCCGTGGTGGGCTCCTGGTGTGCCCTCAGCCTGGTGGGCTCCTGGTGTGCACTCAGCCTGGTGGGCTCCTGGTGTGCCCTCAGCCGTGGTGGGCTCCTGGTGTGCCCTTAGCCGTGGTGG
Source organism: Procambarus clarkii (assembly GCF_040958095.1). NCBI lineage: Eukaryota > Metazoa > Arthropoda > Malacostraca > Decapoda > Cambaridae > Procambarus > Procambarus clarkii. The sequence continues at coordinate 46,454,121 of NC_091154.1, forward strand.
GCTCCTGGTGTGCCCTCAGCCTGGTGGGCTCCTGGTGTGCCCTCAGCCTGGTGGGCTCCTGGTGTGCCCTCAGCCTGGTGGGCTCCTGGTGTGCCCTCAGCCGTGGTGGGCTCCTGGTGTGCCCTTAGCCGTGGTGGGCTCCTGGTGTGCCCTCAGCCTGGTGGGCTCCTGGTGTGCCCTCAGCCTGGTGGGCTCCTGGTGTGCCCTCAGCCTGGTGGGCTCCTGGTGTGCCCTCAGCCTGGTGGGCTCCTGGTGTGCCCTCAGCCGTGGTGGGCTCCTGGTGTGCCCTCAGCCTAGTGGGCTCCTGGTGTGCCCTCAGCCTGGTGGGCTCCTGGTGTGCCCTCAGCCGTGGTGGGCTCCTGGTGTGCCCTCAGCCGTGGTGGGCTCCTGGTGTGCCCTCAGCCTGGTGGGCTCCTGGTGTGCCCTCAGCCGTGGTGGGCTCCTGGTGTGCCCTTAGCCGTGGTGGGCTCCTGGTGTGCCCTCAGCCTGGTGGGCTCCTGGTGTGCCCTCAGCCTGGTGGGCTCCTGGTGTGCCCTCAGCCGTGGTGGGCTCCTGGTGTGCCCTCAGCCGTGGTGGGCTCCTGGTGTGCCCTCAGCCATGGTGGGCTCCTGGTGTGCCCTCAGCCGTGGTGGGCTCCTGGTGTGCCCTCAGCCTGGTGGGCTCCTGGTGTGCCCTCAGCCTGGTGGGCTCCTGGTGTGCCCTCAGCCGTGGTGGGCTCCTGGTGTGCCCTCAGCCATGGTGGGCTCCTGGTGTGCCCTCAGCCGTGGTGGGCTCCTGGTGTGCCCTCAGCCGTGGTGGGCTCCTGGTGTGCCCTCAGCCTGGTGGGCTCCTGGTGTGCCCTCAGCCGTGGTGGGCTCCTGGTGTGCCCTCAGCCATGGTGGGCTCCTGGTGTGCCCTCAGCCATGGTGGGCTCCTGGTGTGCCCTCAGCCGTGGTGGGCTCCTGGTGTGCCCTCAGCCGTGGTGGGCTCCTGGTGTGCCCTCAGCCGTGGTGGGCTCCTGGTGTGCCCTCAGCCGTGGTGGGCTCCTGGTGTGCCCTCAGCCATGGTGGGCTCCTGGTGTGCCCTCAGCCGTGGTGGGCTCCTGGTGTGCCCTCAGCCGTGGTGGGCTCCTGGTGTGCCCTCAGCCATGGTGGGCTCCTGGTGTGCCCTCAGCCATGGTGGGCTCCTGGTGTGCCCTCAGCCGTGGTGGGCTCCTGGTGTGCCCTCAGCCGTGGTGGGCTCCTGGTGTGCCCTCAGCCGTGGTGGGCTCCTGGTGTGCCCTCAGCCGTGGTGGGCTCCTGGTGTGCCCTCAGCCGTGGTGGGCTCCTGGTGTGCCCTCAGCCATGGTGGGCTCCTGGTGTGCCCTCAGCAGTGGTGGGCTCCTGGTGTGCCCTCAGCAGTGGTGGGCGGCCGGCTTCAGCTCTGCCGGGAGGCACTGTATGACTTATTGCGTTTTAGTTGGGGCCAGAGTTTTTTTTTTTTTTTTTTGCTACCCGTGTTCTCTGTGTGGGGCGGGGCCGGTACGTCACCCTGAGGGACTCCTGGGGCTCCCCGTGTTCTCTGTGTGGGGCGGGGCCGGTACGTCACCCTGAGGGACTCCTGGGGCTCCCCGTGTTCTCTGTGTGGGGCGGGGCCGGTACGTCACCCTGAGGGACTCCTGAGGCTCCCCGTGTTCTCTGTGTGGGGCGGGGCCGGTACGTCACCCTGAGGGACTCCTGTGGTTCCCCGTGTTCTCTGTGTGGGGCGGGGCCGGTACGTCACCCTGAGGGACTCCTGGGGCTCCCCGTGTTCTCTGTGTGGGGCGGGGCCGGTACGTCACCCTGAGGGACTCCTGGGGCTCCCCGTGTTCTCTGTGTGGGGCGGGGCCGGTACGTCACCCTGAGGGACTCCTGGGGCTCCCCGTGTTCTCTGTGTGGGGCGGGGCCGGTACGTCACCCTGAGGGACTCCTGGGGCTCCCAGTGTTCTCTGTGTGGGGCGGGGCCGGTACGTCACCCTGAGGGACTCCTGGGGCTCCCCGTGTTCTCTGTGTGGGGCGGGGCCGGTACGTCACCCTGAGGGACTCCTGGGGCTCCCCGTGTTCTCTGTGTGGGGCGGGGCCGGTACGTCACCCTGAGGGACTCCTGGGGCTCCCCGTGTTCTCTGTGTGGGGCGGGGCCGGTACGTCACCCTGAGGGACTCCTGGGGTTCCCCGTGTTCTCTGTGTGGGGCCGGGCCGGTACGTCACCCTGAGGGACTCCTGGGGTTCCCCGTGTTCTCTGTGTGGGGCGGGGCCGGTACGTCACCCTGAGGGACTCCTGGGGTTCCCCAGTGTTGTCTGTGTGGGGCGGGGCCGGTACGTCACCCTGAGGGACTCCTGGGGTTCCCCAATCATCCGCCCATCTGTGTGTTTGCTGCAACACATCCTCCGAATTGACAGTACGTTTTAATACTACACGTAATAGGTACATTTCCTGACTGTCATGCATAGTACATAATTGCACTTATAGGGCTGTTACATTTACCTCCCCATTTATTCGCCTCGTTTTTTGTTAAGGCATTCAGAATTTTAGGATGAATTTTTCAAGTTCAATTAACTGTACACGAGTTTTAAATATCAGGAATTTCTTTTTCAGTTTTATTAAACAATAGAGATTTTATACAAAATTTGAAAATATCTTGAGTTACTTTACAATTTATTGAAATATTTTAGTTTTTTTTATTAGTTTTATAAAACTGTAATATCAAGATAGCTATAGGTTAAGTACTAATTGTAATTAGGAAGCAATAAAATACTTGTCTTCATACACTAAGAAGGTTAGGTTAGGTCGTGGTTTTCTATTCACCTTTTCAGGTAAACTCAAATATTCACAATATATTTGACAGTACGGTTTAATACTAAGTGAAAATAAGTACAATTCCTGACTGCTAGGAATAGCACATAATTACACTTACTTGTGCTGTTATATTTACCTCCCCCATATTCGGAGGATGCCAGGCATATTAGTTTCCGCTAATAAGCGACATTCATTTTGCCATTAGGCTTCATGATTAACCCTTCACGCGTAAGCCGGGGCGCATTGGATCCCATGATCGTCGTCGCACTTAGTCAACAACAACAACATGAAAGAGCCTTATGACCGCGACAGTACCTCCGGTGAAGACCATTCGCCATGTAACTTAAGCCATCACCTATAACCATCTAAGGGTTAATGATCAGTTAAGTGACTCCTGTGTAATTTACAGGAGGGCGGGACCCTGTGGTGGACCTGGCGGTGCTGGCCCTGGGCGACCATCACATCATTACTGACGGAACCTTTGGCTTCAGCGGCGCCTTCCTCGGGAAAGGCATCATCGTCTACCCTGAACCCACTGGCTGGCCTGTTTACCCCTGCTTCAAAACACCCTTACTTCACCCCATCAGCAGGACTTAGCCTCCACCATTAACTGCATTAACTGCCTGGTGTCACAGCAATATCTAAGTCACTTTAGACATTAAAATGATATACATGCAGGTCCCAGAGTCAGAAAGCAAAGCCTATTATACCGAATATCTTTTAGTTTAAAGCAGTGAAACTGTTCATTCCTTGTATTTATTTGATTTGATGAAAATTATCTATGACCACTGGCCACCGGGTGCTGTCGGGTGTTGGTTAAATAGTCTCACGACTAACAATACTTTCATTCAGTCAGTTGTGGCTCATTGGTTATTGTATTAACCATGCTAGATGTTTGGATTGCCTGGCTGTCTGAGGTTCGAACCCTTCCTTGTATTTATCATAATTTCATATAAAAATTTTAAGTTAAATTATTCAACTTCATCATTTAGCAATGTCCACTTAATCACAAGACTTATGCTGAAGTTTTTTCTTATATCTCTGTGCGTCTTCTAAGTCTAAATTTAGTGGTTATTCCAAAACGTTTTCTAATACCAATTGAAAATTAATATATCATAAACTTTTATAATAATTTTTCTTCTGTACCAGAGTCTGACCACCTCTCCTTCTGGTCTAATAGCATCACATAAGACTTTCCATCACCTTTATAAGCTGCCTTTAGATTTGGTAATATTTATCATATAGATTATATAATAATAATAATAATTATTATTATTATTATTATTATTATTATTATTATTATTATTATTATTATTATTATTATTATTATTATTATTATTATTATTATTATTATTATCTATTTATTCGAAAGTGCATACATGTGGACGTGAGAATTATTGTCATATTATTGTGCCTGTGTGGACTTGGACTTGTCCGTTGAGATGAGATTTCTGACTTTGTCACTTTCCCAGCCATTGTAACTCTAACGTTTGAAGACAAGTACTTGACTTTGCCATGTGTCAGGTCAGTGTGAACAATAACTTCCATAGAAACTTAATGACTTTGTCGTATTTCCAGTCACTGCGGACTCTGCCTAATTTAGGGAAGAGCTTAAACTTTGTCATGTCAGTCCAATTGAAATTTAGTTTTTCTAAAAGCAAGTGAGAGGTCACTGACCTGTGATGATGAACATGCTTAGATTTTATTATTTAGACGTCACTCTGGTTATGTAACGTCACTCACTACCCACCATGTTCACAATGTTCAGCCAGTCTTGAGTTGACTAGTGTACCAATGTTGTTGGTGATTCTGGCCTAGTTACATCTAGCTAGTATAACTTGTGCTTTGTGTTGATTCACTTTATTGTTACTTATTGTGAGTATGCATAGAGTGATTTGTGTATATAAGAAGCGGGGTCAATGTGGCTAAGTTCTCCCCAGTAAATTGGTGGATTTTACTTAGACTTTCACTTTACCCTAGACCTATTTACCCTGAAATATATAAGGCCAGGTGGCTCGTTGATTATTGAAGGAAAACTCTAGTGCACTGCCTTACTGTGGATTCGTGACACGACAGTCCCTAACTTGTATACCATGCAAGGTTATATAGAAGATTGTGGGAAAAACTAGTATCACATCTGGAGACCAGGGACTTCGCGATACACCACCAACATGGGTTCAGGGATGGTAAATCTTGCCTCACAGGTTTGATAGAATTCTACGACCAGGTGATAAAGATCAAGCCAGAAAGGAAGGGAGGACCGACTGCATTTTCTTGGACTGTTAGAAAGCCTCTGATGCAGTACCCCATAAAAGGCTGGTGCATAAGTTGGAGAAATAGGCAAGAGGAACTGGTAGGGTGCTCTAGTTGATAAAGGAGCACTTCCTAGGCAACAGGAAGCCGAGAGTTACTGTGAGGAGAATGACTTCAGAATGGCGTGTTGTTACTAGCGGATTCTCACAAGGTTTTGTACCCGAAACTATCCTGTGTCTAATATATGTGAATGATCTTCCAGAGGGTATAGACTCATTCTTCTCAATGTTTGCTGATGATGCCAAAATTATGAGGATTCTCATTGGACTTTACAGCTAACTTTGACCTCCTGATGATGTAGGTCTCCAAAGAGGCAGCTAAGTACGTGGACACCAAACATGTTATAAAAAACTTCAGCCTTCCCAACTTTCTATTCATCCAAGCCACCAGTTCTAACAACACAAGCTTTGTTTTTGCCACCGTGGATCAGTGCTTGGTGCTTGACGCTTATTTCCTAGCCCATTAAACCCTCCAACTCAACAATCCCAAGACGTCATAACCAGGGGCAAACAGTCCACTGTACAGAAGATGCAACACAACAACTCGTCTGCAACCATGCAAAACAGAAACTATGTTGTTGTTGTTGTTTATTTAGGGACAACTACGATCGAGGGATCGGATGCGCCTCATTGTACCCGTGATGGGTTAATCGCGAAGCCCGGAAAGGTGAAACGAAAAGCCCAATCACGAAACGAGTGACCCCAATCACTGGAAATTAATTTGCCTCGCGGCAAAGAAACTCAGCCAGGCAGATGATTGGGGAGCCCCAGAAGCTAACTGATCACAAAGCTAACTCCCAAGACCAACTGGAGCAGCAACAGTTACGTGACTCAGTGGTGGTGTTGACGTCATCACTTCCTGATGAATCTGAAGGTGAAAACTTTACTGACATTGTGATCGGTAAGCTTCAGGAGAAGCTGGGTGTCTCCCTCCAACGTAATGACATCTCAGCAGTTTGTAGAATAGATGGGACAAATAGCGAGGGCTCAAACAACAAACGAATCTGAGTTAAACTAAATAATTATTGGAAAATAAGGGAGATTCTCAGATCAGCTGTGTCTCACATCTGGGGTCTGATGAGCTGTGTCTCAGAGATCTGGGGTCTGATGAACTGTGTCTCAGAGATCTGGGTCTGATGAGCTGTGTCTCAGAGATCTGGGGTCTGATGAACTGTGTCTCAGAGATCTGGGGTCTGATGAACTGTGTCTCAGAGATCTGGGGTCTGATGAACTGTGTCTCAGAGATCTGGGTCTGATGAGCTGTGTCTCAGAGATCTGGGGTCTGATCAGCTGTGTCTCAGAGGTCTGGGGTCTGATCAGCTGTGTCTCAGAGGTCTGGGGTCTGATCAGCTGTGTCTCAGAGGTCTGGGGTCTGATCAGCTGTGTCTCAGAGGTCTGGGGTCTGATGAGCTGTGTCTCAGAGGTCTGGGGTCTGATCAGCTGTGTCTCAGAGATCTGGGGTCTGATGAGCTGTGTCTCAGAGGTCTGGGGTCTGATGAGCTGTGTCTCAGAGATCTGGGGTCTGATCAGCTGTGTCTCAGAGATCTGGGGTCTGATGAACTGTGTCTCAGAGATCTGGGTCTGATGAGCTGTGTCTCAGAGATCTGGGGTCTGATCAGCTGTGTCTCAGAGGTCTGGGGTCTGATCAGCTGTGTCTCAGAGGTCTGGGGTCTGATCAGCTGTGTCTCAGAGGTCTGGGGTCTGATCAGCTGTGTCTCAGAGGTCTGGGGTCTGATCAGCTGTGTCTCAGAGGTCTGGGGTCTGATCAGCTGTGTCTCAGAGGTCTGGGGTCTGATCAGCTGTGTCTCAGAGATCTGGGGTCTGATCAGCTGTGTCTCAGAGGTCTGGGGTCTGATCAGCTGTGTCTCAGAGGTCTGGGGTCTGATCAGCTGTGTCTCAGAGGTCTGGGGTCTGATCAGCTGTGTCTCAGAGGTCTGGGGTCTGATCAGCTGTGTCTCAGAGGTCTGGGGTCTGATCAGCTGTGTCTCAGAGGTCTGGGGTCCGATCAGCTGTGTCTCGAAGATCTGGGGTCTGTGACAATAAATGCCTCACTAGAGCAAGATAGGAACAAGTTACAACCAGCTCGTCGTAACAATGGTTTGATCAATCAGTGCTTGCTAGAGATGGCATTATCATAGTTAAGAGGTCTAGCTCAAATTCAAATTCAAAATATTTTTTTTATTCATGAAACGTACATACATAAATGATTTGCAAACATAAAGTTGGATTTATAGATAGAGCTATTACATACAATACCTAAAGCCACTAATACGCGTAGCGTTTCGGGCAAGGTGTGGGGGAAAAACTTAGATTGAAACTTAATAGTAATTGGGATTAGGTATAAATTGTGTTGAAAAACGGAATAAAAAAATAAATAAAAAATAAATAAAAAAAGGAGGAACATGGTAGAAATCATCAATTGTACAAGTTGGGGAACAAACAGCAATTAATAAACAAAGACATGGGTTGACATTTAGGGGGTAAGGTAGGTTACATGGAGTTAATTAGGTAGTACTTAGTTTTACTCTCAAACTGGTTGAGAGAGGTACAGCCTTTGACATGATTTGGGAGGTCATTCCACATTCTGGGTCCCTTGAGTTGTAGAGCATTTCTAGTTTGGTTAAGTCATACTCTTGGATTATAGGCAAAGGCAAATAGGATTTGCCTTTGCTTGGCCTGCTATACGAACTTCATAATTTCTTTTTTGCTTTTCTTATCTCTTTTTTTAACATTTCTAACCTGTTGTACGAATTCCTGTTCTAAACTGACTTCCCCATTCTTAATCCTTTTGTACCAAGCTCTCTTTTTACCTATAAGGTTCTCCAGATCCTTTGTTATCCACTTTGGGTCATTAGTATTCGATCTATTCATTTTGTATGGTATACTACTTTCCTGTGCTTTGTTTAGAATATTTTTAAATAAGTTATATTTTGAATCCACATCTAAATCCTCTTTTACATCACCTATCGCTGGGTTCATGTCCCGCTCCAAGACCGGCCCACACCCCATGCCCGAGACTTTCCAATCTATTTGACCCAAAATATTTCTTAGGCTATTGAAATCAGCTTTTCGAATATCTAGCACTTTAACAGAATTTTTCTCCTATAGATCTATTCCATTCTATGCTAAATCTGATTTCTTTGTGATCACTGTTCCCTAGCTCACTCCCTATTTCGATGTCATTAATTTGTGTTTCCCTGCTAGTTAACACTAAATCTAAAATATTATTTTCCCGCGTTGGTTCCTTAATGTGTTGGCTAAGAAAGCATTCGTCAATTAACTCTAGAAAATCTTCTGCTTCATTATTCCCTGTTTTGTTAGACCAATTTATTCCACTGAAATTAAAGTCACCCATGACAAATATTATTAGACCTAGATGCTCTAGATATTTCATCCCATAGGTGCTTTGCCTCCATCCTGTTTAAGTTTGGTGGCCTATATATAACTCCACCTTATAGCACCTTAAGGGACCTGCGCTTCGTTGCTCTTCTTTGCTTTGCCTTTCGAACGAACTGCAGGCTCACCACAGCACTCGTCCTCCAACACGGCAAATGAGTTAGAAGTCCTTAGGATATCAGTAGGTGGCTTTACCAGTCTTCTTAAGGCCGCCCCTGTCCTTTACAACTTGCCAAGACGAGGTCTTTTTAATATCGGTCGCCTTCTTTGTTTCTTCCTGAAGTTGTTTCAGTTGTCGTACCTCCTCCCGTAGGGAATCCAACTCTGTCCTTAGAGCTCCAACGAGATCCATCAGTTCCTTCACTTCACCTTCCATTATTGGTATAATAATATTCCTACAAACGGAGCTGCAGTTAACTCACCCTCTCACTGTGACTGTCTGCGCCTGATATATAACAACCATGATATATGATGATGTCAATGATCACAAATGCTAAAGTTATATCGCTTAGGTACATATATTTTGGGATTGGGTAGCACTAGAGATAGTACGAGTTTAATGCACTAGGTAGGGAACTATGAAGATGAAATTAGGTACTTTTTGTTTTGTTTTTGAATAAGGCAAAAGTTGTACAGCTTTTCAATTCGTTAGGGAGTGAGTTCCATAGACTAGGTCTCTTTATTTGCATAGAGTGTTTACACAGATTAAGTTTAACTCTGGGGATATCAAAGAGACATTTATTTCTTCATACCACAATGCACTGGCACTCATTGGACAGAGGTGTCATGACCGTTCAATCCATGTTCGTGAAGAAGTTGAAGGCACTGGTGAACTAACTCTTTTGCACGTTGTTGAAGAGTACGTAGTTGCTTGAATCGCACTCTTGGAGTCACTACAGATTGCATAAATCCCAACTGGTAATGTTGTGATTATTTGGAGAGCTTAGTATAAGGCATATAATTCAACTGTGGAAATAGATAGCTGGTTTGGTAACCGCCATCCCTGCTTGAGATGGTATTGTGGTATCCATACAGCGCTAGTGACCGAGGGTACGTTGTTCATAATGATGCGAGACCCATCTGTATAAATCACTGTGGTATTTGGGTAGCAATTTGTCATTGTTGAGACAAATACTGAGGCTATGGCTGACTTTGGTGCAGACTTTGGAATGTTATCTTCCAGTTTTATTGATGTATTAGGAGTTGCAAAAAGCCAAGGTGGAATTGGTGGGGGGGGACAGTAAGTTGCATTTCATAGTTTTGGAGTAGAGTGAGGTCTATATTGAGGTTATTTGTAGCCCGTGTGAGGAAAGGTTGTGAGTGATTGGTGTGGGGGGGGGGGGAACGAGCTTGTGAGGCTCGTCCCCCCCCCCCCTGAAGGCCGAGGCTAGGAGTGGAACGCATTGCGCTACATATAAATCGCATGGCATTGTTTTGTATGACCTCAAGGCTCTGTAGGTTAGTAGGCTCAGCCGACGCATGGTGGTGCCAGTGTAACGGTGGGTGGGGGAAATAGCTCTAACTTGTCCATTATTCCACCCCCCAGTTAACTAAGGAGGCCGGGGGAAACAGCTCTCTCTAGTCCGTTATCCCGTCCCCAGTTAGCTAACTATTCTAGAGCACCTCCAGAGTTCCTAAGGCAACCCCTCTCGTTCAACACCTTGTAACCTAGGTATTTGACTACCTAGGTGCTAAGACTACAAGGCGCCGTAACTTGAGCAGCTACCCGAAACTCTAGAGAGAACTCTAGAATACATTTCACTGCTACAAACGTATAAGAGAAAACGAAAGGAAAGAAATGAATAGTGAAGTAATTAGTGAGGGTTTGGGGTGAGAGGTAGGGAGGTGGGAGGTGCGAGGAGGGTCATTAGTTGAAAGTGAGAGTTTAGAGAGGGGTGGAGGGAGAGGTGTAGATAGGTAGAAGTAGAAGAGTAGATAGTAGAAGTAGAAGAGTAGATAGTAGAAGACGAAATGCTGCCACCATCCATTCTAGACCATTACATACAAGACAAGGAATGGAACTTGTCTGTATCACAAAATTCTCAAAAGATGTTATCAAGGTCATTATCAGTATGTCCCATCTTTCATGTACTCAGTAAAATCAGGGAACCAATAATCCCAGAGGCTTTCTCACCTCAACTCAACTCTAGGGGACACAAAGGCAATTTAAATAATAAATTCAATTATATTTCACATACTAAGTATCATAATTTAAGCAATGTTCAAGATCTATATATGTAAAGTGAGTCATCCTCCAAGAACCTGAGAACACTACAACTGACTGCCCCTGATCATCACACAACACTTGTAAAACACGACCAAGTCACCTTAATGTTCAACTCACCAAGTGCCTGCCTATAGCTGGATAGAGGTGGGGGGGGGGGGGGGAGTCTGCAGCTGTTAGGCAGCTTCACCCCCGTCTGACCAACAGCCTGTCTCGGCTGTTGTCGTTCTGCTCTGCTGCCTGGTCTTCTGCCTTGTTAATGCTCTCGAATCGATAGCTCTCCGAGTATATATTGGGGAACCTAGTAACTCCGGTAACCTATTGTGAACTCCGCCCACAAGTAGATAGCCTCCGGCTCTCTACCAAGCCACTCCTTAAACGTCGGCATGTTTGAAGGCTACCAGGCTCCAATTATAAGATTAGCAGAAGCAAGGTGAAATTCACATGATCTGACCTCAGGTCACTTGGTGTCATTAACTCTTAGAGGTGTGAAACTCAGGCCGACCAACTGGCGCCTTCTCAAATCTTTGTCTGACTCATATATCTCTATGTATTTTAAATACAAATAAACCAAACACTTTTACAGTGTTACATCTCCCCTTCTCCCCGAAATAAAGTTTTTGCAACACTGCTAAAGCAATCTAGCTGTGTGCAACAACTTTATTAACCAAAAAAAAATACATCCTAGCTAAACAAATATACATCATCCTACTCTAAAAAATGAAATATGTAGACAGACGTCCATTGTCTCTGGCTGGGCGACGTCACTGCTTGGCCTTGTAGATAATCCTGTACCACATTTCTTCAACACAACTGCCTCCGTCGCTTCTCCGTCGTTAACGCACAACAACCCTTGGCCAACCAGGAAGCCGTTACTACTTGAACTGCGCACAGGACCGTGGAATTCGGTTGTCCCAGCTGATCTGTAATTGGCCCTATGTCAGTCACCATGAGAGACGTATATTGGGGTTCTTCACAGCTATGGGGACTACAAGTTTCGAAACTTCATATAGTTGGCACAGTAGAAATCCCATCCTACTCTTCTCCTCCCTGTTGCTCCAGCACACCTCCTTCAGAGAGCCACTTCTGACAGCCACATCAAGTCCGCACGACACAGGAAGAATCACTCAACAGAGCAACATGCTTGCAGGAGGGGCGGCCAGTTAAGGCAAACGATCCTGTCTTGCAATTACGCTCCATGCAATGATGCTGACACCAGCAAGGGACACTAGGCATCGTGTCTCACTCAGCTTGTCTTATCTTCTTCTTCTTCTTTCTTCTCTCTTCTTTCTTCTCTCTTCCTCCTCCCATGGGTCTTTGACAAGCGACCTGGGGTCCATTGGGGTTCGTCCGTCCTGGGGTCCATCCTGGGTAGACTGATGTTGGTGGGACAGACTGGAGTCGTTGTTGTTCCTCTTCCCTCTTTACTGGGTCGTCTGGGGTCGTCTGCAGAACGACCTGGGGTCCACTGGGGGTCCGTCTGTCTTGGGGTCCACTGGGGTCCATCCGTCCTGGGGTCCACTGGGGTCCGTCCGTCCTGGGGTCCACTGGGTAGACCAATGTTGACCGACCGAGAGGGCTGCATCTTGGGGTCCCCGGGGTGGTGGTGGTGGAACCATGACCTCCAGGCAGGGGCTGGTCGTGGTGGTGGTGAGGAACGCCCCTGAGTGTGGTACACAGCAGCCGTCTCCCTCTTCTGTATGTGCGTCTCTCCTCTCTTCTGGCTCCCACCTGTGAATGAACAGAAAGGCAACAATACCCGTGTTCCCAAAATGTTGTGTGACCCTGTAGTTTGTATAGGGTTCACACAGTCCGATTATAACGCTCTCCTCCTGGCAACGACTACACTCAAATTTTAATAATCCAATTAACTCTGAATGATACTGACTTGGTGGAACATAAAACAGTAACAGAGTAAAGTTAGAGAAGAGAGAATAAGGTCGTCACTACTTTTAATTTGTCACTAAACGAATCTCCACAAAAAATATCAATACTAAAAGACAAAACACTAGCCTAACTTAACTGTACCGTTCTTAATCTTAAGTACTTAATTAACCGTTACTCCCACCCTTAACCTGCAGCCACCTATGTGACCCAGAGTGTTTCCCTAACTTCTCCGCCGGTCAACAACTCCAAACTTTTGCCACCCCTGTGACCAGACTGTCTAACGTCTAGCGTCCCCAACGTGAAGTCTACTGACATACTAAGCCTCCCCCTAGCATGCTGTACAATACCAGTACACCTCGGGTTATTGCGTTCAAATGGAGTAAAACAGTCGATCGCAATAATCTGAGCAGAACCACCACTTAAACCTATTTAAGAACTACACCTGCCACTCCCCAACTGACCTGGAGATCAGCGGTGGCTGGGTGTCCCCGTGGGACATGCGAGGTCACCTGTCACACTCAGGTAAGCTCCACTACCAACACCGCTAAGTTCCCAAATCACCAAAACTTATCACTAACATAAATCACTACACATGCAAGATCTGGTGAACATTCCCTGAACACCACAAAACTCCCAAAATCACTAAACCACAACGCCAGAGAATCACTATCTCCTAACCTGAAAAAAATCGCTAAACTCGCGAATATTAAACACCTGTCAAGATCTCCCTGATAGCGCCTGAGCGGCAAAAGGACACGTGGGACTGAACAATGTTAAATGAACACCATCTGCCTACAACATTGTTCAACACCGCTGCCAACATTGTAACGGGGGGTGGGGGAAATAGCTCTATCTTGTCCATTATTCCACCCCCCCAGTTAACTAACGAGGCCAGGGGAAACAGCTCTCTAGTCCGTTATCCCGTCCCCAGTTAGCTAACTATTCTAGAGCACCTCCAGAGTTCCTAAGGCAACCTCTTTCGTTCAACACCTTGTAACCTAGGTATTTGACTACCTAGGTGCTAAGACTACAGGGCGCCGTAACTTGAGCAGCTACCCGAAACCCTAGAGAGAACTCTAGAATACATTTCACTGCCACAAACGTATAAGAGAAAACGAAAGGAAAGAAATGAATAGTGAAGTAATTAGTGAGGGTTTGGGGTGAGAGGTAGGGAGGTGGGAGGTGCGAGGAGGGTCATTAGTTGAAAGTGAGAGTTTAGAGAGGGGTGGAGGGAGAGGTGTAGATAGGTAGAAGTAGAAGAGTAGATAGTAGAAGTAGAAGAGTAGATAGTAGAAGACGAAATGCTGCCACCATCCATTCTAGACCATTACATACAAGACAAGGAATGGAACTTGTCTGTATCACAACATTCTCAAAAGATGTTATCAAGGTCATTATTAGTATGTCCCATCTTTCATGTCCTCATGTACTCAGTAAAATCAGGGAACCAATAATCCCAGAGGCTTTCTCACATCAACTCAACTCTAGGAGACACAAAGGCAATTTAAATAATAAATTCAATTATATTTCACATACTAAGTATCATAATTTAAGCAATGTTCAAGATCTATATATGTAAAGTGAGTCATCCTCCAAGAATCTGAGAACACTACAACTGACTGCCCCTGATCATCACACAACACTTGTAAAACACGACCAAGTCACCTTAATGTTCAACTCACCAAGTGCCTGCCTATAGCTGGATAGAGGGGGGGGGGAGTCTGCAGCTGTCAGGCAGCTTCACCCCTGTCTGACTGACAGCCTGTATTGGCTATTGTCGTCCTGCTCTGCTGCCTGGTCTTCTGTCTTGTTAATGCTCTCGAATCGATAGCTCTCCGAGTATATTGGGGAACCTAGTAGCTAACTCCGCAACCCGTTCCCGCAAATTTAATAAGTCAATATTGACTTATTAATTATGTGCATAGGTGACATACTTAACATAATAGATACCCTTAAAAAGATTCATAGAAAACACCAACCTTACCTAACCTACTTAGTATGTTAAGATAAACATCTTATTGCTTCGTAATTACAATTATTACCTAACCTATAATAGGTATAGGTTAAGTAATAATTGTAATTACATAGCAATAAGATGCTTATCTTAAGATACTAACAAGGTTAGGTAAGGTCGGTGTTTTCTATGAATCTTTTTAAGGGTATCTATTATGTTTAGTATATCATTTATGCACGTAGTTAATAAGTCAATATTGACTTTACGAATTTGCGAGAACGGGTTGAACTCCGCCCACAAGTAGATAGCCTCCGGCTCTCTACCAAGCCACTCCTTAAACGTCGGCATGTTTGTAGGCTACCAGGCTCCAATTATAAGATTAGCAGAAGCAAGGTGAAATTCACATGATCTGACCTCAGGTCACTTGGTGTCATTAACTCTTAGAGGTGTGAAACTCCGGCCGACCAACTGGCGCCTTCTCAGATCTTTGTCTGACTCATATGTCTATGTATTTTAAATACAAATAAACCAAACACTTTTACAGTGTTACACCAGTGAGGGCTTTAAGTATGGCGAATCGTGGTTGTGTCATCTGTTTAAGGTGTTGAATGTGTGCTTTCCAGGTAAGTGTGGACGAGGCGAAGTGCATGCCAAGGTATGTATGTCCTCGTACGTGTTGGATGGGAGTGTTGTGTATTGTGAGGGTGGGTAGATGAACAAGTCCTTTTTAGTGAAGATCTGATAACAGGTTTTGGTAGTACTAATTTGGAGGCCCCATTGTTGTGTCCAAGCAATGATGTGGTCAAATGCTGTTTACAATGTTGAGACTGTATTAGGAAGGGCATTGTCTGAATAATATAATTCAATGTTAAATCGTCAGTGTACGCCGAGAGGTGTACAGAATGGGTGTTAGGTAAATCTGCTAAGAATACATCATAAAGGGTCGGGCTTAGTATAGAGCCTTGTGGGACACCCGTTTGTATTGGAAACCTATCTGAAAAACCGCCTTGTATATAGACTTTGGAGGTCCTGTTCGTAAGATAGGACTGTAGCTATAGAAGTAATCTTCTATGTACACTTAAACGTGCAAGCTTTGCCAAGAGTCAAGTATGAGGAATGCTATCAAAAGTTCCTTTAAGGTATAGGTAGAGAACAATACAAAATTTACTGCTTCCAAGAGAGGTGCGGATTTCATGTTCAAGGCAGAGTATTTAATCAAATGTGGAGTATTGCGGTCGAAATCTAGCTTGAAGTGACGGTAAAGTATTAGTATCCTCAAGGTACCATTGGAGGCGAGTATGTACTAGTCTTTCCATGACTTTACTGAGACATGATAGTAGGGAGATAGGTCTGTATGACGCAGGTTGGGATGAGTCTTTTCCTGGTTTGAGGAAAGAAAGAAAGAATAATACTGGTCTACCATTGTGAGGGGATATTTCCGTGAGTCCAACATAGGTTGTAGTAGTTTAGAAGAGTGCCATGTGCAGTCGATGGAAGATATTTGATAAGTTCATATGGAATTCCATCCTCTCCAGGTGCCTTGCCAAGAGGTAGGCGGGTTAATGCTAATTGTAGCTCGCTTAAGGTGTACATATTGTCGACGCCGAGCATGGGCAGCGGTATGGCACGGTCAATTTCTTGTCTGAGCGAGAGTTGTTGGGCATGAAGGAAGGGTGTTGAGAAAGTCAATTTAAGATATTCGGCAAGAACATTTGCACGCTTCTGAGGTGTTTGACAGAGTGAACCGTTGATAATCAGGGGAAACGAAAGGAATGTTGGTCGACCTTTAATGCTGTTAAATGTAGCCCAGACTTTTCAATGTGGCGTAGTGGGTGTGAGGCTATCACAGAATGTTGCCCATGATGCTCGCTATGCTGACAGTATGGTTTTTTGGCTGCTGCTGTAGCCCGCCGGAGATTAACCCAGTTCTGTAGGGAGGGTTGACGTCTTTGTTTTTGTATGGCTCGTTGGCGTAAAGCGACTGTTCGTGCACGTTCCGCGTTCCACTATGGTTTAAGTGGTTTGTTAGACCCATGTCCTGAGGTTTTCTTGAACATTTGGGTGGCTGCAGAATTAATGGCTGAGGTGACTGTAGACAGTCGCGTGTTGGGGTCCACATCGTCTGTGTCTGGAAGACTGACAATATCAGCCCATTTATGTTTATCTAGTTTCTTAATGTTCCACTTAGGGAGTGTTAGGAGCGTTTCGTCTCGTGGTTCTCTACTTGTTGATCCCCCGCTGGACGGTTGCTTCTTCTCTGCCGTTTTCTCTCAACTCTGACGTGTTGTAAGGGGCACTGAAGTCCCTACATACCCGTCGCACGTGAACGCTTCCTGTTCATTTATACCAGACAAACGGTATGAGACACCGTTGCCAACCTATCGCTTTGAATACCAATATTCAGCGATAATGTTCATTGCTTTAGCAGTAGTTCATTACACAGGTATTCTTTATTCATACAATAATATATTTTAGTATTAATACTAATCAGGTAGAATGACAAAACTGCTACACACAACTTTCCTCAGAATGCATGACAGAGCTGATGAGTTAGCCAAAGAATCTGTCTTTAAAGGAGAAATTGAGTATAACCTTGGATTGTCAATGAGCAGTCTGAGAGCAATAGTACACCAAGAACTTCAATAAAATTTTGTAGATATGAGGTTAGTTTAGTTCATTTATTATGCACCCCATACCCATCTTGTGGGCGGTAGTGGAAAGGGTTACAGAGGCACATAATGGGCTCAGGGACTGAACCCAACAATTCATTTAGCTAAGCAAGTTACAATCTTGATGAGTTAGTTACAAAATTCAGTATAAGTCGTCACATCATCAATGGGTTCGAGATCGACCTCAAGTACAGGTTCTAAATTAAGCAACTGACATATGTGGAGAGCTAGTGTCACAATTAATATGTATGTCCTGCACACCGCCCCCCCCCCCCCATCCAGTGGGCAGCGGTGGATAGGTTACAATCACTCAGTTACTACCTACAGTTGCCGAACTGGGGATATTTGGCTAAAATTTCTGGTAGGAGGTCATTTTGAATGAAATATTTTTACATCGCTGGAACATTGGTTATAGAATTGTCTCTAAATTCACGTATCTTTTCGCACTCCATCACATAGTGACGGAGGGTGTGGGAATAATTTTGTTGACACAGTTTACATTTGGTCAGGTCTACATTAGCAGATAATGAGAATTCCCAGAGATACTTGTAACCGAGTCTAAGCCGAGCAGTAGTATCATCTAGAAGTCTACTGATTTTATTTTTTATCTACTGATGATCCATTGATGTGTGGCTCCTCTTGCATGATGTGACGACTTATACTGAATTTTGTAACTAACTCATCAAGAGTGTAACTTGCTTAGCTAAATGAATTGTGGGGTTCAGTCCCTGAGTCCATTGTGTGCCTCTGTAACCCTTTCCACTACCACCCACAAGATGGGTATGGGGTGCATAATAAATGAACTAAACTAACACAACTTTACATAATTTGGTGCTTTTGGGTGTGGTTCTAGCGTCGTGTTACATACTGAGTTGGCAATTATGCTTCTGTGTTTCAGTGGTATTAATAAAGTTTTTTTATTTATAAAAGTAAATATAATAAATACAATTAGAAAAACATTACAACACAAACCGGAACAAAAAACCCAAACCAGGGCCACAGAAACCGAACATAAACACAGTACATGAGCAAAACTCCAGAACATAAACAGGAACACATAACAAGCACAGAACATGAAACAGTAATACACAGGAAACATACATATGGAGCAACTAAAGGAAACATTAGAAGTAACATGGAACACATGGTGCTAATAAAAGGCCAGAAGGGCCACAGAGATAATATAAACCCCAACACGTACAAAAGACCGCACCGGAACCCACAGGAACCGGGAAGGACAAAACATAACACATGCACACGCACAGGAACCGGGAAGGACAAAACATAACACTTGCACACGCACAGGAACCGGGAAGGACAAAACATAACACTTGCACACGCACAGGAACCGGGAAGGACAAAACATAACACATGCACACGCACAGGACAACCCGTTCTCGCAAATTTAATAAGTCAATATTGACTTATTAAATATGTGCATAGGTGACATACTTAACATAATAGTTTCCCTTGAAAAGATTCATAGAAAACACCGCCCTTACCTAACCTACTTAGTATGTTAAGATAAGCATCTTATTGCTTCGCAATTACAATTATTACCTAACCTATACCTATAATAGGTTAAGTAACAATTGTAATTACGAAGCTATAACATGCTTATTTTAACATACTAAGTAGGTTAGGTAAGGTCGGTGTTTTCTATGAAGCTTTTCAAGGGAAACTATTACGTTTAGTATGTCACCTATGCACGCAACTAATAAGTCAATATTGACTTATTAAATTTGCGAGAACGGGTTGCACAGGAACCGGATAAAACAAGTGCTGAAAACTCACAAGCACCTCGACCTGCTAACAAAGGAACGTAACCAGAATTCTAACCCAAAACGCACCACAAAACACAAAATGTACACAACACAAGAATAAAGCAACACAATCGGACATAGAAAACGCAGTAACCCGTAACAATAATATACACAATTAAACGTACACACACACAAACCCAGTGACAAGTATTCAGAACAGGGACAAGAACACATCATTTAACATATTTTGTGCAGAAATTGGGAAACAATACGGAAACCGCAAACAATACCCACCTCCCAAACCGGAATCGGAAAATCGCCTCCCAAAGTAGCCATTCATTGTCGAGAATATCCCCAGCCGTCTCCCGGATGGGGGGGGGGGGGGGTGAAACATGTAATCGGGAATACCAGAGACAAACTTCCGCGCACTAGACACCCACACAGTCGATGATCACCACGGGACAGGCCTGACCAGTTCCGTCGCACACAGAGCCACATCACACCACACCACAGTGCCCATCGACGAGGCAACCGCCCCCCCCCCTCACACCATCTCCTCCCCCCGGAAGAAGTCATCTTTAGGGGCGGCACCTCGGGTGGAAGCACACTCAACGTCCTGCAGGGGGTGCGGCAGACGCACAGAGCTTCCACGGCGAACATCCTTCTTCGGGACGACCACAAGGTCTCTGACTGCAGGAGCAACCTCGGGAAGGGGGGACAACCTCCCACTGTGGGGCGCTCACAACCAGGGGCACAGAGGGCGGGGGGCCGCTCACTAATACAGAGCCCTACCCCCCCCTCCCCCCCCCCCCTCCCCCCCCCCCCCCCCCCCCACCGGCGCCTACATCCATCGCAGAGTCCTCAAAGTTCTCACTCTTCAGGCCACGCATGGGGGAGCAACACACTCCGAACCCGCCTGGAACAGTTGGATACAGGCCGTTGATCGTCAGAACTGTCGCATCTCTCAGGAGGTACCCCAGGAGAGCCCCCGGGCTACCGCACCACACCACGCAAGGCGCGATCCCAAATCACAGCAGTTTCGACAACCTGGGAGCACAAGCCCACACCCCAAAGGTGACACCGGAACCAGAGACATGGCAGGCAGAGCTGGCAGAGGCGAGGGAGCCAGGGGCGGGGCCCCTCACTCACTCCTAGGCCTAGAGTTGTGACCGCAGGCCAGTATCATATTACACTCAAGAGGCCCAGCTAGGCTCAGCACCTCTCCTGTCTCCTCCACACACCACACACACAAACTAGTAGTAAGGCTTCCCTATCAGTACTTTCCACTCACATTCTTTACACTACTTTCCACACACACACACACACACATCTTTGTGTCTTTATCATTTATCACACACACAAACATCTTTGTGTCTTTATCATTTATCACACACACAAACATCTATGTATCTTTATCATTTATCAATTCTGATAGAAATTACCTACTTAAAATTATCTGCTAGATTAAGGACCTGCCCGAAACGCTGCGCGTACTAGTGGCTTTACAAGAATGTAAATACTGTACTATACAATGTATTCTCACAAACCCAATGTACCTTCCTGTATATATATATATATATATATATATATATATATATATATATATATATATATATATATATATATATATATATATATATATATATATATATATATATATATATATATATATATATATATATATATATATATATATAAATAAATAAAAATAAATAAATAAATAACACGCACATGCACACGCACCTAAATGAGTCAGATATAAGGGAAGTTAAGTTGGAAGCCCCCTTGGGAATGAGTGATCATAGTGTATTGAGCTTTGAGTACCTGGTTGAGCTAGGAAGTATCACCCCCAAAAAAGAACTGGGAAACAAAGGGCTGGCGTACCGAAAAGGAAACTATGAGATGAATAAATTCCTATGGGATATACATTGGGACACAGAACTCGGAACCAAGTCCGTACAAGACATGATGGACTATGTCACCCAAAAATGTCAGGAGGCTGTAAGCAGGTTTGTCCCAGGCCGACAGGAAAAAACAGAGAAGCAAAGGAAGAATCCGTGGTTTAATAGGGAATGTATGAAAGCAAAGGAGCTGAACAAAAGGGCATGGAGAAACTTCCGTAATAACAGAACACCAGAAAGTAGAGAGAGATACCAGAGAACCAGGAACAAGTATGTTATTGTGAGAAGAGCAGCTGAGAAAAGGTATGAAAATGATATAGCTAATATAGCCAAGACCAAACCAAAGCTACTACACAGTCACATCAGGAGGAAGACAACAGTGAAGGAACAGGTGATGAAACTTAGGGTGGGCGAGGACAGGTACACAGAGAATGACAAAGAGGTGTGTGTGAAGAACTCAACAAAAGGTTCCAAGAGGTCTTTACAATAGAACAGGGAGAAGTCACGGAGCTAGGAGAGGTGGCAGCAAACCAGGTGACCTTGGAAAGATTCGAAATTACAAGAGATGAGGTCAAGAAGCACCTATTGGAGCTGGATGTGAGAAAAGCTGTTGGGCCGGACGGAATCTCACCATGGGTATTGAAAGAGTGTGCAGGAGCACTTTGCTTGCCACTCTCCATAGTGTATAGTAGGTCACTGGAAACGGGAGATCTACCAGAAATATGGAAGACTGCTAATGTAGTACCAATATACAAAAAGGGTGACAGACAAGAGGCACTGAACTACAGGCCAGTGTCCTTAACTTGTATACCATGCAAGGTGATGGAGAAGATTGTGAGAAAAAACCTAGTAACACATCTGGAGAGAAGAGACTTCGTGACAACCTATCAACATGGGTTCAGGGAGGGTAAATCTTGCCTTACAGGCTTGATAGAATTCTACGATCAGGTGACAAAGATTAAGCAAGAAAGAGAAGGATGGGCGGACTGCATTTTTTTGGACTGTCGGAAAGCCTTTGACACAGTACCCCATAAAAGGTTGATGCATAAGCTGGAGAAACAGGCAGGAGTAACTGGTAGGGCGCTCCAGTGGATAAGGGAGTACCTAAGCCATAGGAAGCAGAGTTACAGTGAGGGGAGAGACCTCAGAATGGCGTGAAGTCACCAGTGGAGTTCCACAGGGCTCTATGCTTGGACCTATCCTATTTCTGATATACGTAAATGATCTCCCAGAGGGTAAAGAAGACCTGGACAAGCTGCAGGAATGGTCGAACAAATGGCTGTTAGAGTTTAACACAAGCAAATGTAATGTAATGAAGATAGGGGTAGGAAGCAGGAGACCAGATACAAGGTATCATTTGGGAGATGAGATACTTCAAGAGTCAGACAGAGAGAAAGACCTGGGGGCTGATATCACGCCAGACCTGTCCCCCTGAAGTTCATATCAAGAGGATAACATCAGCAGCATATACCAGGTTGGCTAACATAAGAACGGCCTTTAGAAACTTGTGTAAGGAATCTTTAAGAACATTATATACCACATATGTCAGACCAATCCTGGAGTATGCGGCTCCAGCATGGAGTCCATATCTAGTCTAGCATAAGACTAAACTGGAAAAGGTTCAAAGGTGTGCCACCAGACTAGTACCCGAGCTGAGAGGTATGAGCTACGAGGAGAGACTACGGGAATTAAACCTCACTTCGTTAGAAGACAGAAGAGTTAGGGGGGGCATGATCACCACATTCAAGATTCTCAAGGGAATCGACAGGGTTGATAAAGACAGGCTATTTAACACAAGGGGAACATGCACAAGGGGACACAGGTGGAAACTGAGTGCCCAAATGAGCCACAGAGATATTAGAAAGAACTTTTTTAGTGTCAGAGTGGTTGACAAATGGAATGCATTAGGAAGTAATGTGGTGGAGGCTGACTCTATACACAGTTTCAAGTGTAGATATGATAGAGCCCAATAGGCTCAGGAACCTGTACACCTGTTGATTGACGGTTGAGAGGCGGGACCAAAGAGCCAAAGCTCAACCCCCGCAAGCACAATTAGGTGAGTACACGTACACACACACACACACACACACAAACACACACACACACAAACGCACACACACACCAACACAGAGTTTATGGATTATATTCAAGAGTACATCAGGAAGAGCAGGGTAGAATGGCAAGGAGAAATAACTAGGCTTACAAATGAATTTGGCAGGAATAAGGGAAGCATGGCAGGGGAAGGGGGAGTAGTGGGGGATGGAGTAGCAAGTGTGGGAGGTGTTGAGGTCAGCCACGGGGGGAGGCGACCAGCATGACCCTGCACTGAGAAAGAGGTCAATCATAATCCATGGATTACTTGAAGCCAAGGCACCATCGAGGCAGGAAAGCTACAGGGGATCTTGAGAGATATCAGAGCCAAGATGGCAGGGAATGAGGTGCAATTCCACCGCTGCATTGGGCCTTACAACTGTGACAAGAAACGACCTGTGCTGGTACAGTTCACTAACGAAGAGGCAGTGGATTACATACTGCATCACAAATACTTACTCAGAGGTAGCGAAAACTACTACAACGTGTATATTTACAGATACATGACAAAAGAGGAACAGATAACCCACAGGGCGAGCAAACCTCCATGATACAACTCTTCCCATTTGAGCGTAGTTACCCACCCTGTGCTAACCCACCCCGTGCTAATCAGCTCACACCTGCTTTTCAGGTCACTCCCTCTCCAAATCAGCCCTCCCTGCCCCTGCTTATCTCCCCAACACCTCCCCTAACCCCTCTGACCCCATTGCATTCAAATACATCTGCTTCATCCCACATTCCAAGAACCCCCTCATCCCCCTCAACCCCCAAAACCCACCCAGCTCTCATCTCCTCAACCCCCAAAACCCACCCAGCCCTCACCTGTCCTCATCCTCCTCTCCTTCCATGTGACCCCCTACCCTTGCAAGGGGGGGGGCACATGGACCCCCTTGGGGGAACCCCCCACCTTTTCCTCCATTTCCCTCTTCCCGCCATCTACCCCAATGCCCACACCTACCCCTGAGTTCCCCCTGACTAATACAATCTCCCTCCCACTATATTACTATTCATGTTCCATCCGTCCCTCTTTCCCCACCTCCTCTATCCTTCTCCCCCCAACCTCTCAACCTCAGTCTGACTCCCAACCTTACGCTACCTCTCAACCCCTCTATGCCTCTCAGACCCTCCCTAATCTTCAGACCCAGTATGCCCTTCCTACTGCATACCTACCTACCCAGGCCCTACCCCGGACCTTCCTACCTACCTTCCTAGATGCCCAGCCCCCATTCGCCCCCCAAGCACCGCTCCAGACCCCAAGCACCCCTCCAGACCCCAAGCACCCCTCCAGACCCCAAGCACCCCTCCAGACCCCAAGCACCCCTCCAAACCCCAAGCACCCCTCCAGACCCCAAGCACCCCTCCAGACCCCATTCACCCCCCCCCAGATGCCCCCAGCTCCCATTCACCCCCCCCCAGATGCCCCCAGCCCCCATTCACCCCCAGACACCCCCCCCCCAGATCCCCAGAGAAAGGGAGAACTCTGGTACAAGAGTTTCCATGAAGAATCTCAAGGTTTGGTACACCAATACTGATGGGGTATCTAATAAAGCAGAAGAGATAAAATAAAGAGTTAGTGAGGCAGATCCTGACATAGTTGCAATAGTGGAAACTAAAATAAATATCATGATCTCGGATGCAATCTTTCCAGAGGGCGACCAGGTGATAAGAAAACAGAGCTCACAGAGACAGGGAGGGGGAGTGGCACTCCTAATAAAGCGGAAATGGAAGTTTGAAGACCTGGGAAACCGGGTTACCAATGAGAGCACAAGCTTCATACATGGAACTCTGACAGCAGATGGGAGGAAGACTGTGATCTTGGTAATCTACAATCCCCCACCAAACAGTAGAAGACCCAGGCAGGAGTATGATGACAACAACAAGGCATGTATAGATGAACTGCAGAAGGCAGCAACACTAGCCCACAGAATGAGTGAAGCTGCTGATCATGGGGGACCTAAATCATGGCGAGATAAATTGGGAATCAAGGAATCCCCATGGAGGGGACGAAACGTGGGGTCAAAGTTAGTAGACATTATAGATAGGAATTTCCTAACACAACATGTGAAGGAAGACACAAGAGAAAGAGGAGGAGATGCACCGAGCCTATTAGACCTGATTTTCACACAGAACGTAGAAAACGCCGAGAATTTGGAGCATGAAATACCTCTAGGCGCCAGCAACCATTACGTACTAGTCTTTGGCTACATGATGGAATTCAAACTTGTGACCATGGGACAAGAGATCTGGGAAAGGAGAGTTGACTACAGAAAAGGGGGACTATAGGAGGATAAGGAACTATCTGGGAGAAGTGCAGTGGGAGGAAGAAATTAGAGGAAAAACAGTCAAAGATATGATGGACCTAGTCATACAGAAATGCCAGGAGGCCGAAGAGAGATTTATACCAACAGTAAAGGGAAAAAATAAGAAGGAATATAATAACCCATGGTTTAATAGACAGTGTCAGGAAGCAAAAATGGCCAGCAGGCAGGAGTGGAGGACGTACAGAAGGCAAAGGACAGAGGACAACAGAAGCAGATACAACAGAGCTAGGAACGATTACATTAACATGAGACGAACATCGGAAAGGAACTATGAGAACGATATTGCGATCAAAGAGTAAAAGCAACCTAAATTACTACACAGCCATATAAGAAGAAAAATGTCGGTGAAGTGACAAGACTAATGAAAACAGAGGGGGGCATATACTGAAAGTGACAAGGAAATCTGCGAGACACTGAATGCCAGTTTCCATGGAGTGCTCACAACCGAGCCTGAGCAGCTCCCATTGTTAGAAGAGATTACCCTAGATGAAAGACTATCAGATATAGAGGTAACAGCAGGGGAGGTAATGAAACAGTTGACAACACTGGATGCAAATAAAGCGGTTGGACCAGACAAAGTATCACCGTGGACACTAAAAGAGGCAGCTCAGGCCCTCAGCGTGCCTCCGGCAATGATCTTTAACGAGTCACTTATGTCGGGAGAATTGCCCAGTTGCTGGAAGAAGGTAAATGTTGTACCGATTTTTGAGAAAGGTGATAGGGAGGAAGCACTTAACTATAGACCTGTATCACTGACAAGCATCCCCTGTAAAATACTTGAAAGAATAATTAGGCTACAACTGGTTGCACACCTGGAGACTATTAGGTTTGTGAACAAACATCAACATGGGTTCTGGAAAGGGAAATCGTGTCTAACGAACCTTTTGGAATTCTATGATAAAATAACGAGGATAAGACAGGACAGAGATGGTTGGGCAGACTGCATATTTCTGGACTGCCAAAAAGCCTTTGATACAGTACTGCACATGAGACTGCTGTTCAAACTCGAGAGGCAGGCGGGGGTGGGAAGAAAGGCCCTAGCATGGATAAGGAACTACCTAACAGGAAGGAGCCAAAGAGTTACGGTAAGGGGCGAGAAGTCGGACTGGCGAACAGTAACGAGTGGAATACCTCAATGATCGGTGCTGAGACCAATTCTATTTCTAATATATGTTAACGACATGTTTACAGGAGTAGAGTCCTACATATCGATGTTCGTGGATGACGCAAAGTTGATGAGAAGAGTTGTGACAGATGAGGATTGCATGATCCTCCAAGAGGACCTGAACAGGTTGAAGAGAAATGGCTAATGGAGTTCAACATGAGCAAATGTAAAGTTATGGAGATGGGACTAGGTGATAGGAGACCAAAGTGACAGTATAAATGAAGGGGAATTGCCTACCTGTGACAACGCAAGAAAGAGACCTGGGCGTAGACGTAATACCTAATCTATATCCTGAATCACATATAAATAGGATAACGACAGCAGCGTACTCTACACTAGCAAAAGTTAGAACATCATTCAGAAACCTAAGTAAAGAGGCATTTAGGGCGCGTTACACTGCGTACGTGAGGCCAGTCTTAGAGTATGCCGCCTCATCATGGAGTCCCCATCCGAAGAAGCATATAAGGAAACTGGAAAAGGTTCAGAGGTTTGCAACGAGACTCGTCCCAGAATTACGAGGGATGGGGTATGAGGAGCGCCTGAAGGAACTGTGCCTTATGACACTAGAAAGAAGAAGGGAGAGGGGGGACATGATAGGAACGTATAAAATACTCAGGGGGCTTGACAGAGTGGACATAGACGAAATATTCACACGGAATAGTAACAGAACGAGGGGACATGGGTGGAAGCTGGAAACTCAGATGAGTCACAGAGATGTTAGGAAGTTTTCTTTTAGCGTGAGAGTAGTGGAAAAATGGAATGCACTTAAGGAACAGGTTGTGGAAGCAAATACTATTCATAATTTTAAAACCAAGTATGATAGAGAAATATAGGACCGTAGTCATTGCTGTAAACAACCGATGCTCGAAAGGTGCTATCCAAGAGTTAATGCTCGATCCTGCAGACACAAATAGGTGAGTACACACACACATGCACGCATACACTCACACACTAACATAACTAGCTAACATGGATGAAAAATTTTCTGACTGATAGAAAAATGAGGGCAGTAATCAGAGGCAATGTATTGGACTGGAGAAATGTCACAAGTGGAGTACCACAGGGTTCAGTTCTTGCACCAGTGATGTTTATTGTCTACATAAATGATCTACCAGTTGGTATACAGAATTATATGAACATGTTTGCTGATGAGGCTAAGATAATAGGAAGGATAAGAAACTTAGATAATTGTCATGCCCTTCAAGAAGACCTGGACAAAATAAATATATGGAGCACCACTTGGCAAATGGAATTTAATGTGAATAAATGCCATGTTATGGAATGGTGAATAGAACATAGACCCCACACAACCTATAAATTATGTGAGAAATCCTTAAAGAATTCTGATAAAGAAAGAGATTTAGAGGTGGTTCTAGATAGAAAACTATCACCTGAGGACCACATAAAGAACGTTGTGCGAGGAGCCTATGCCACGCTTTCTAACTTCAGAATTGCTTTTAAATACATGGATGGCGAAATACTAAAGAAATTGTTCACGACTTTTGCTAGACTAAAGCAAGAATATGCAGCGGTTGTGTGGTGCCCATATCTTAAGAAGCACATCAACAAACTGGAAAAGGTGCAAAGACATGCTACTAAGTGGCTCCCAGAACTGAAGGGCGAGAGCTACGAGGAGAGGTTAGAGGCATTAAATATGCCAAAACTAGAAGACAGAAGAAAAAGAGGTGATATGATCATGACGTACAAAATAGTAACAGGAATTGATAAAATCGATAGGAAAGATTTCCTGAGACCTGGAACTTTAAGAACTAGAGGTCATAGATTTAAACTACCTAAACACAGATACCGAAGAAATATAAGAAAATTCACTTTCGCAAACAGAGTGGTAGACGGTTGGAACAAGTTAAGTGAGAAGGTGGTGGAGGCCAAGACCGTCAGTAGTTTCAAAGCGTTATATGACAAAGAGTGCTGGGAAGACGGGGCACCACGAGCGTAGCTCTCATCCTGTAACTACACTTAGGTAATTACACTTAAATAAATAATGAAATAAATAAATAAATAAATAAATGTTTATTCAGTTAAGGTACATACATACAAGAGATTTTTACAAAAATTGATAGGTTTATAGATAGAGCTAGTACATACAATGCCTAAAGCCACTATTAGGCAAAGCGTTTCGGGCAGGAAAAACATTAAAGACTAAAACTTAATACTAATTGAGTTTAAAGTATAAAATGTGTTGAGAACAAATAAAAATAAAAATAAGAAAGGGGGGAACATGGCTGAAAAAGCAGCACAAATACAATTAGGTCGACAAACAGCGTTGTTTGAAAAAAAAACAGACATGGGTTGACAATACAGGGGTAAGGTAGGTTACAGGGAATTTATTGGGTAGTGCTTCGTTTTTATCTTAAATTGGTTGAGAGAGGTACAGTCTTTAACATGGTTGGGAAGGTCATTCCACATTCTGGGTCCCTTGATTTGTAGAGCATTTCTAGTTTGATTAAGTCGTACTCTTGGAATATCAAAACTGTATTTGTTTCTGGTGTGGTGCTCATGGGATCTGTTACAACCTTCAATGAAGCTTTTGAGGTCAAGATTGGCATTACAGTTCAGCGTTTTATATATGTATAATACACATGAGAGAATGTGCAGTGACTTAATGTCTAACATATTCAGAGATTTGAGTAGGGGTACCGAGTGATGTCTGGGGCTAGAGTTGGATATTGTCCTAATAGCAGCTTTGTGTTGAGTAATTAGAGGATGTAAATGATTTTAGGTAGTAGAACCCCAAGCACAAATACCATAGTTGAGATATGGATAGATGAGGGAGTAATAGAGAGTCACCAGGGCAGGGCGGGGTACATAATATCTGATCTTAGAAAGAATGCCCACAGTTTTTGAAACTTTTTTTGATATATTTAGAAAGTGTCCCTGGAAATCCAGCTTCTGGTCAATGAGAACGCCAAGGAATTTGCCATCTATTTTGTTACAAATTTGGGTATTGTTTATTCTGAGATTTATTTGATTAGAGGATTTATTGCCAAACAGAATACAGAAAGTTTTGTCAATGTTGAGGGTGAGTTTGTTGGCAGATAGCCACAGATGGACTTTATTTAGCTCAGTATTTACTGTGGTATTTAGAGCAAGGGGGTCAGGACTGGAGTAAATGAAGGTTGTGTCGTCAGCAAATAGAATTGGTTTGAGGTGTTGGGAGGTATTTTGAAGGTCATTAATGTAGATGAGAAGGAGGAGAGGGCCAAGTATGCTGCCCTGAGGAACACCGATGTTGATGGGTATGGTGGGAGAAATTGAATTATTCACAGAAACATACTGGAGTCTGTCAGTAAGGTAAGAATTGAGGTATTGTAGGGAGTGTCCTCTGACTCCATAATGATGTAATTTAAGAAGAAGGTTTTGGTGGTTGACAGTGTCAAAAGCCTTACGCAGGTCCACAAACAACCCAACAGGGAACTCATTTTTATCAAGAGCTGCATGTATCAAGTTAATCATACTAATAAGTGCATCGTTAGTGTATTTTTTGGGTCTGAAGCCATATTGACAAGAGCTAAGTATATCGTGTTTGGCTAGATAAGAGTAAAGCTGCTTGTAGATTAGTTTTTCAAATATTTTTGACAAGTTAGGCAGGATTGATATAGGTCTGTAGTTGTTAACATCTGTGAGATCACCACATTTGTGGACAGGGGTTACTCTCGCTTATTTAGAATATCTGGAAAGGTTTGGAGTTCAAGTGACTTACTGAAGAGCAATGCTCTTCAGTAATTAAAGTTGGTATCTCCTCAAGGGCACTAGACTTGGTTTTAAGGGAAAGGATTATCTCATTAACATCAGTGGAATTAGTAGGCTTTAGGTACAGAGACTGTGGATAGTTACCTGTAAGATAGTCCTTAACATCAGTACTGGAAGATGGAATATCATTTGCAAGGGATGACCCAATGGAAGAGAAGAACCTATTGAACTCAATAGCAGAGTCAGAGGCTGAAAGCTGACCATCGTTATTGGACAGGAGTGTTGGTTAGGTAATGGTTACTTAGGTAATTACACACGCATACACAAGCACACGTATACAAACACACACATAAGTGTGTGAAACATACCTAGTTAAACACAAGACGAAGTTACAGAAGATTCAGAGGTATGCCACCAGACTGGTCCCGGAACTGAGAAGAATGAGTTACGAGGAAAGGCTAAAGGAGCTGAACCTCACAACCCTGAAAAACAGAAGAGGAAGGGGAGACATGATAACCACCTACAAAATTTTCAGGGGAATTGACAGGGTGGACAAGGACAAACTCTTTAGTGCGGGTGGAACACGAACAAGGGGACACAAGTGAAAACTTAGTACCCAGATGAGCCACAGAGACGTTAGAAAGAATTTTTTCAGTGTCAGGGTAGTTAACTAATGGAATGCATTAAGTAGTGTTGTGGTGGAGGCAGACTCCATACACAGTTTCAAATGTAGATAGGATAGAGCTCAATAGGCTCAGGAATCTGTACACCAGTTGATTGACAGTTGAGAGGCGGAACCAAAGAGCCAGAGCTCAACCCCCGTAAACACAACTAGGTGAGTACAACTAGGTGAGTACACACACACAAAGGGGCCTCGTAGCCTGGTGGATAGCGTGCAGGACTCGTAATTCTGAGGCACGGGTTCGATTCCTGCACCAGGCAGAAACAAATGGGCAAAGTTTCTTTCACCCTGAATGCCTCTGTTACCTAGCAGTAAATAGGTACCTTGGAGTTAGTCAGCTGTCACGGGCTGCTTCCTGGGGTGTGTGTGTGTGGTGTAGAGAGAGAGAAAAAAAGTAGTTAGTAAACAGTTGATTGACAGTTGAGAGGCGGGCCGAAAGAGCAAAGCTCAATCCTCGCAAACACAACTAGGTGAATACACACACACACACACACACACACACACACACACACACACACACACACACACACACACACACACACACACACACACACACACACACACACACACACACACACACACACACACACACACACACACACACACACACACACACACACACACACACACACACACACACACACACTCACACACACACACACACACACACACACACACACACACACACACACACACACACACACACACACTCACACACACACACACACACACACACACACACACACACTCACACACACACACACACACACACACACACACACACACACACACACACACACACACACACACACACACACACACACACACACAAAAAAAAAAAAAAACTGCTGTTCTGACTGCTGTTCAAGCTCGAGAGGCAGGCCGGGGTGGGGGGAAAGGTCCTAGAATGGATAAGGAACTACCTAACAGGAAGGAGCCAAAGAGTTACGGTAAGGGGCGAGAAGTCGGACTGGCGAACAGTAACAAGTGGAGTACCACAAGGATCGGTGCTGGGACCAATTCTATTTCTTGTATATGTTAACGACATGTTTACAGGCGTAGAGTCCTACATGTCGATGTTTGCGGATGATGCAAAGTTGATGAGAAGAGTTGTGACAGATGAGGATTGCAGGATCCTCCAAGAGGACCTGAACAGATTGCAGAGATGGTCAGAGAAATGGCTACTAGAATTCAACACGAGCAAATGTAAAGTTATGGAAATGGGACTAGGAGATAGGAGACCAAAGGGACAGTACACAATGAAGGGGAACAGCCTACCTGTAACGACGCGTGAAAGAGACCTGGGGGTGGACGTAACACCTAATCTATCTCCTGAGGCACATATTAATAGGATAACGACAGCAGCGTACTCTACACTGGCAAAAGTTAGAACATCATTCAGAAACCTAAGTAAGGAGGCATTTAGGGCGCTTTACACTGCCTACGTAAGGCCAGTCTTAGAGTATGCCGCCTCATCATGGAGTCCCCATCTGAAGAAGCATATAATGAAACTGGAAAAGGTTCAGAGGTTTGCAACGAGACTCGTCCCAGAGCTACGAGGGATGGGGTATGAAGAGCGCCTGAGGGAACTGTGCCTTACGACACTAGAAAGAAGAAGGGAGAGGGGGGACATGATAGGAACGTATAAGATACTCAGAGGAATTGACAGACTGGACATAGACGAAATGTTCACACGGAATAGTAACAGAACGAAAGGACATGGATGAAAGCTTGAAACTCAGATGAGTCACAGAGATGTTAGGAAGTTTTCTTTTAGCGTGAGAGTAGTGGGGAAATGGAATGCACTTCAGGAACAGGTTGTGGAAGCAAATACTATTCATAATTTTAAAACCAGGTATGATAGGGAAATAGGACAGGAGTCATTGCTGTAAACAACCGATGCTCGAAAGGCGGGATCCAAGAGTCAATGCTCGATCCTGCAGACACAACTAGGTGAGTACAACTAGGTGAGTACACACATACACACACACACACACACACACACACACACACACACACACACACACACACTCACACAGTGAGACAGGGAGAGGCAGAGCCAAAGCTCAACTTCTGCAAGCACAACTAGGTGAGTACACACACGCACACAAACACACACACACACTAACACACACACACACACACACACACACACACACACACACACACACACACACACACACACACACACACAGTGAGACAGGGAGAGGCAGAGCCAAAGCTCAACTTCTGCAAGCACAACTAGGTGAGTACACACACGCACACAAACACACACACACACTAACACACACACACACACACACACACACACACACACACACACACACACACACACACACACACACACACACACACACACACTAACACACACACACTAACACACACACACTAACACACACACACTAACACACACACACTAACACACACACACACACACACTAACACACACACACTAACACACACACACTAACACACGCACACAAACACACACACACACTAACACACACACACACACACACACACACACACACACACACACACACACACACACACACACTAACACACACACACTAACACACACACACTAACACACACACACTAACACACACACACAAACACACACACACTAACACACACACACTAACACACACACACTAACACACACACACTAACACACACACACTAACACACACACACTAACACACACACACTAACACACACACACTAACACACACACACTAACACACACACACACACACACTAACACACACACACTAACACACACACACTAACACACGCACACAAACACACACACACTAACACACACACACTAACACACACACACTAACACACGCACACAAACACACACACACTAACACACACACACTAACACACG
Source organism: Procambarus clarkii (assembly GCF_040958095.1). NCBI lineage: Eukaryota > Metazoa > Arthropoda > Malacostraca > Decapoda > Cambaridae > Procambarus > Procambarus clarkii. Next base: position 46,487,886 of record NC_091154.1, read on the forward strand.
CACACAAACACACACACACTAACACACACACACTAACACACACACACTAACACACGCACACAAACACACACACACTAACACACACACACTAACACACACACACTAACACACACACACTAATACACACACACTAACACACACACACTAACACACACACACTAACACACACACACTAACACACACACACTAACACACACACACTAACACACACACTAACACACACACACTAACACACGCACACTAACACACGCACACGCACACTAACACACACACACTAACACACACACACTAACACACACACACTAACACACACACACTAACACACACACACTAACACACACACACTAACACACACACACTAACACACACACACAAACACACACACACTAACACACATACACTAACACACACACACTAACACACACACACTAACACAGGGTAGGGTAGATCTTGCCTTACAGGCTTGATAGAATTCTACGATCAGGTGACACAGATTAAGCAAGAAAGAGAGGGCTGGGCGGACTGCATTTTCTTGGATTGTCGGAAAGCCTTTGACACAGTACCGCATAAGAGGCTGGTACATAAGCTGGAGAGACAGGCAGGTGTAGCTGGTAAGGTGCTCCAGTGGATAAGGGAGTATCTAAGCAATAGGAAGCAGAGAGTTACGGTGAGGGGTGAGACCTCCGATTGGCGTGAAGTCACCAGTGGAGTCCCACAGGGCTCTGTACTCGGTCCTATCTTGTTTCTGATATATGTAAATGATCTCCCGGAGGGTATCGATTCATTTCTCTCAATGTTTGCGGACGATGCTAAAATTATGAGAAGGATTAAAACAGAAGAGGACTGTTTGAGGCTTCAAGAAGACCTAGACAAGCTGAAGGAATGGTCGAACAAATGGTTGTTAGAGTTTAACCCAACCAAATGTAATGTAATGAAGATAGGTGTAGGGAGCAGGAGGCCAGATACAAGGTATCATCTGGGAGAGGAAATTCTTCAGGAGTCAGAGAAGGAAAAAGACTTGGGGGTTGATATCACGCCAGACCTGTCTCCTGCAGCACATATCAAGCGGATAACATCAGCGGCATATGCCAGGCTGGCCAACATACGAACGGCATTCAGAAACTTGTGTAAAGAATCATTCAGAACTTTGTATACCACATATGTCAGGCCAATCCTGGAGTATGCAGCCCCAGCATGGAGTCCATATCTAGTCAAGGATAAGACTAAACTGGAAAAGGTTCAAAGGTTTGCCACCAGACTAGTACCCGAGCTGAGAGGTATGAGCTACGAGGAGAGACTACGGGAATTAAACCTCACTTCGCTGGAAGACAGAAGAGTTAGGGGGGACATGATCACCACATTCAAGATTCTGAAGGGGATTGATAGGGTAGATAAAGACAGTCTATTTAACACAAGGGGAACACGCACAAGGGGACACAGGTGGAAACTGAGTGCCCAAATGAGCCACAGAGATATTAGAAAGAACTTTTTTAGTGTCAGAGTGGTTGACAAATGGAATGCATTAGGAAGTGATGTGGTGGAGGCTGACTCCATACACAGTTTCAAGTGTAGATATGACAGAGTCCGATAGGCTCATGAATCTGTACACCTGTTGATTGACGGTTGAGAGGCGGGACCAAAGAGCCAGAGCTCAACCCCCGCAAACACAACTAGGTGAGTACAACTAGGTGAGTACACACACACAAACACACTCAGTACAACACAAATGCACACACACAAAAGCACACGCACGCACATGTACACAAACACACACACATGTACACAATCACACACACACACAAACACATACACATGTGGTCCCGGGTTCGATCCCGGACGCCGGCGAGAAACGATGGGCAGAGTTTCTTTCACCCTATGCCCTGTTACCTAGCAGTAAATAGGTACCTGGTAGTTAGGGGAGAAGGTGGTGGAGGCCAAGACCGTCAGTAGTTTCAAAGCGTTATATGACAAGGAGTGCTGGGAAGACGGGGCACCACGAGCGTAGCTCTCATCCTGTAACTACACTTAGGTAATTACACTTAGGTAATTACACAAACACACACACGGAAGCCGGTGGCCGAGCGGACAGCACGCTGCACACATGATCCTGTGGTCCCGGGTTCGATCCCGGATGCCGGCGAGAAACGATGGGCAGAGTTTCTTTCATCCTATGCCCCTGTTACCTAGCAGTAAATAGGTACCTTACCTTGAGGTTACCTTGAGGTGCTTCCGGGGCTTAGCGTCCCCGCGGCCCGGTCGTCGACCAGGCCTCCTGGTTGCTGGACTGATCAACCAGGCTGTTGGATGCGGCTGCTCGCAGTCTGACGTATGAGTCACAGCCTGGTTGATCAGGAATCCTTTGGAGGTGCTTATCCAGTTCTCTCTTGAACACTGTGAGGGGATTGCCAGTTATGCCCCTTATGTGTAGCGGAAGCGTGTTGAACAGTCTCGGGCCTCTGATGTTGATAGAGTTCTCTCTCAGAGTACCTGTTGCACCTCCGCTTTTCAACGGGGGTATTCTGCACATCCTGCCATGTCTTCTGGTCTCATGTGATGTTATTTCTGTGTGCAGGTTTGGGACCAGCCCCTCCAATATTTTCCACGTGTAAATTATTATATATCTCTCCCGCCTGCTCTCAAGGGAGTACAGATTTAGGCTCTTTAGTCGGTCCCAATAGTTTAGGTGTTTTACTGAGTGAATTCTAGCAGTATAGGATCTCTGCACGCTCTCCAGGTCGGCAATTTCTCCAACTTTGAAAGGGGCTGTCATTGTGCAGCAGTACTCCACTCTAGAGAGCACAAGCGTTTTGAAAAGTGTCATTATCGGTATAGCATCTCTAGTGTGAAAAGTTCTTGTTATCCAACCTGTCATTTTTCTTGCAGTTGTGACGGCTACTTTATTGTGTTCTTTAAAGGTAAGGTCTTCCGACATGAGTACACCCAGATCCTTTACATTGCCTTTTCGTTCTATGTCATGATTTGCCTGAGTTTTGTACGTGGTTTCCGTTTTTATATTTTCATTTTTTCCATAGCGCATGAGCTGGAACTTATCTTCGTTAAACACCATATTATTTTCTGTAGCCCATAGAAAGACCTGATCTACATCTGATTGGAGGTTTGCCGTGTCCTCTATGTTGCCTACTCTCATGAAGATCCTAGTGTCATCTGCAAAGGATGATACAGTGCTATAGGTTGTGTTCTTGTCTATGTCCGATATGAGGATGAGAAAAAGTACTGGAGCAAGCACAGTACCCTGGGGGACTGAGCTCTTCACGGTTGATGGGCTGGATTTTATTTTGTTGACTATTACACATTGGGTTCTGTTGGTCAGGAAATTGTAGATCCATCTGCCTATTTTTCCGGTAATTCCTTTTGAACGCATTTTATGTGCAATAACGCCATGATCACATTTATCAAAAGCTTTTGCGAAATCTGTGTAAATTACATCAGTGTTTTGTTTGTCTTCCATAGCATCTAATGCCATATCATAGTGGTCCAGCAACTGCGACAGGCAAGAGCGCCCTGTTCTGAAACCGTGTTGTCCGGGGTTATGGAGTTGCTGTGATTCCATGTATTTTGTGATTTTACTTCTTAGCACTCTCTCAAAATTTTTTATAATGTGCGATGTTAGTGCTATCGGTCTGTATTTTTTTTGCCTCTGCCTTATTTCCTCCTTTATGAAGTGGTGCTATCTCTGCTGTTTTTAGTATATCAGGAATAACGCCAGTATCTAGGCTTTGTCTCCACAGAATGTGGAGGGCCTGCGATAGTGGTTTTTTACAGTTCTTTATGAATATGGAGTTCCAAGAATCCGGGCCTGGTACAGAGTGCATAGGCATACTGTTTATGGCTTCTTCAAAATCCAGTGGGGATAGGGTGACGTCTGATATATGATTTGATGTTGGTATCTGTCATGTTCACAGAAAATGGTACCATCCGTTTTCTATGTGTGGCGGAGTAGACGCCAGAGAAGGAAAACAAGAGCGTACAGGACGCCCGCCAAGCTTGGTAGCTACTAGTCATGTATCAGTTTAACTAGTAAAGTCAGTAACCAAGTCATGACTTTATATCAACCCTACAACCAAGACTTCCTCAGTAACACACAAACACCACATTGGCGACGAGGATGAACTGTGAACGCAGGTATTTGTTCAGTTTCAAACACTAGGGAGAAGCATGCTGCCTGGAGGAGGAAGAGAAGCAGTGAGCGCCATACCCGATGCTGTATGCTAACCGATGCTGTGTGCTAAACGATGCTGTGTGCTAAACGATGCTGTGTGCTAAACGATGCTGTGTGCTAAACGATGCTGTGTGCTAAACGATGCTGTGTGCTAACCGATGCTGTGTGCTAAACGATGCTGTGTGCTAAACGATGCTGTGTGCTAAACGATGCTGTGTGCTAAACGATGCTGTGTGCTAAACGATGCTGTGTGCTAAACGATGCTGTGTGCTAACCGATGCTGTGTGCTAAACGATGCTGTGTGCTAACCGATGCTGTGTGCTAAACGATGCTGTGTGCTAAACGATGCTGTGTGCTAAACGATGCTATGTGCTAACCAATGATATGTGCTAACCAATGCTATGTGCTACCCCAAGCTATGTGCTGACTGAAGAAGCTGTGTTCTAAGGAATCTGAGGAATCTGCCGACGCCGTGTACGAAACGACGCTTTGATGTGTACAAAATCTGATGTTTTGGTTACGAAACGACGCTTCGTGCTACAAAATTCTTCACATTGAACTGACTGCTGTACCAACTGCTAACTTCTGCTGTACCAGCTGCTGTACCAACTGCTGCACCAACTGCTGTACCAACTGCTAACTACTGCTGCACCAACTGCTGCACCAACTGCTAACTACTGCTGCACCAACTGCTGCACCAACTGCTAACTACTGCTGCACCAACTGCTAACTTCTGCTGTACCAACTGCTGCACCAACTGCTAACTACTGCTGCACCAACTGCTGCACCAACTGCTAACTACTGCTGCACCAACTGCTGCACCAACTGCTAACTTCTGCTGTACCAACTGCTGCACCAACAGCTGTGCTGCTGTGAGTAGGAACAACACATGTACACAAGGGCTAGGTAAGAAGTCAGTTGCTGCTGTATTGTGCACTGTTGTGAACTTTTGCATTAAAGTGCTTGTGTGCTTTGCAAAATTAAAGTAATTACAGTGAATTCTTAACTAACATATACAGTGCAGTAAGTGTTTAATAATCTGAGGAACATTTAAGTGATAAGTTACATTTATTCAGTAAAAATGGCAAATATACCTCAGTTTCCTGCATTTGATCCTGACTGTGATCAGACAAATCTGTCACAGAGGTGGGTCAAATGGCTTAAAAGGTTTGAAAATTTGTTGATAGTTTCAGACATCAAAAGTGCTGAAAGAAAGCGTGCCTTTCTACTTCATTATGCAGGTGATGGAGTTTGTGACATCTTTGACACACTGAAAGACACTGGTGGTGCCAAAGATTATGACATTGCCAAAGCCAAATTAACTGAACATTTCAAACCAAGACAAAATATTGCCATGGAAATTATGCATTTCAGGAGAGCAAGACAACTCTCTAATGAAACTGTGGATCAATACCACACACGTCTGCAGGGTTTAGCAGCCCATTGTGAGTTTGCTGATGTTGACAAAGAAATCAAACAGCAAATAATTGAAACATGCACATCTACACGTCTTTGTCGAAGAGCTCTAGAACTTGTTGATGATGAAAGTTCTCTTACCAAGATACTAAATATTGCTCGTCGAATGGAAGATGCTGCACGTGATGCTCGTGTCATGGAGTGCAGTGCCAACAATGGTTCTGCCACTGTTACTAACAGTGATGAGGTATGTAAGGTTCAGGAAGGACATCGTAATCAAAGAAGATATCATGCCAAACCTAACAGTAAATTGAGCGGAGAACCACATCACAACTGGGGTCATGGAACAAGGCTCAAGCAGTCACAACGACTCACATCAGAAGGTGTCAACAATAACTGTTACAATTGTGGAGGAGACTACCCACACCAAGGTAATGTTTGTCCTGCTCAAGGTAAAAAGTGCTATGAGTGTGGAAAACTAGATCATTTTGGTGCTATGTGTCGTTCCGCACTCAAGAAACCACAGTTAGTGAATAAAAGCACTGTACGAGGATCAGGTCATAGGGGTCGAGGTGGTAAACACAATATTGCACCTCATATCCAGAATGTTAATAATGTACAAGACAACATTTCATTACAACCAGTCTCAGATAACAGTGAGTGTGATTATACTTATGGAGTACAAGCAATCACAGAATGGAATGATCTTCCAAACAACCCAGAGACATGTTGATACATTGCTGGTATTTGTCTCAAAGTTCTTATTGACACTGGATCAAACATTGACACCATTGCTGAGTGCCACTATAAAAATTTAAAAAAACAGTTCCCAAAGCTTGAGAACTATAATGGCAAAGCCACAGCCTATGCTTCAAAGGTAGCCTTGCCAGTGATTGGAACTTTCACTGCAGAGATTAAGTCAAAGAATGCAATGCTCATTACTACATTCCATGTTGTTAGGAATGCAAAGGAATCTTTACTCAGTTACAAGATTTCAACCAAATTGGGGCTACTTCAGCTTTCTAATGCTGTAGCAGTGGAATCTGCAAACAATGTTGATGCTATTGTTGCTGAATTTTCTGATCGATTTAAATCCATAGGTTGTTATACTGATAGCAAAGTACATCTGCATATCAACCCAGATGTAATTCCAGTTGCCCAACCACATCGCCGACAACCATTCCATACTCGCAAGAAAGTCGATGCCGAACTGGATAGGCTGATGGAACTAGATATCATTGAACCAGTAACAGGCCCAACACCATGGGTAAGCCCAATTGTCACTCCACCAAAGCCGAAGAATCCAGATGAGATACGCATCTGTGTGGGCATGTGTGTTTCCAACAAGGCAATAATGCGTGAACGCTATCCTACACCCACTGTAGATGATATGATTTACCGCTTGAATGGTGCAACTGTATTCAGCAAGTTAGATTTAAACAAGGGCTATCATCAGCTTGAACTTGATGACGAAAGTCGATTCATCACAACGTTTACGACACATCGAGGTCTGTATAGGTACAAGCGCCTGAGTTTTGGTATTAACAGTGCTGCCGAGGTATTCCAGCACGTTATCAGCCAGGTATTGCAAGATATACCTAATGCAGACAACATGTCTGATGACATCATTGTTTATGGCCGTACCCAAGCTGAACACGACAAAGCTCTTCGTGCAACATTGCAAAGCTTACGAGAAAAGAAGTTGACGTTAAGCCGAGCAAGGTGTGAGTTCAATCAACGTAAAATTGAATTCTTTGGACATGTACTTAGTGACAAAGGTCTGTCTCCAGATCCTAAGAAAGTTGCAGATATCAAGAATGCTGCACCTCCTTCAACGTCCACTGAAGTACATAGTTTTCTGGGAATGGCAAACTACTGTTCTCGCTTCATTCCAGATTTTGCTACTATTACGAAGCCTCTACGTGAGCTCCTGAAGAAAAATGCATCATGGTACTGGAGCGATATCGAGCAAAATGCATTTGATGCTGTGAAAGATGCACTAGTAGAGAATGCGACTACTGCGTATTTTGATCCATCAGTGGACACTGAGTTAACGGTGGATGCTAGTCCTGTTGGTTTAGGTGCTGTTTTAGCCCAACACAAACTTGGTCAACCAGATTCCAGAGTAGTAATTGCCTATGCCAGCCGTTCTCTCACAGATGTTGAGCAACGGTACAGTCAGACAGAGAAGGAAGCTCTTGCTCTTGTATGGGGCTATGAACACTTCAATGTGTATCTGCTTGGTGCACCCTTCACCACGATAGTCACTGACCACAAACCGTTGGAGACCATCTTCAATAATCCAAAGTCCAAACCACCAGCTCGCATTGAGAGATGGGCTCTTCGTCTGCAACCATACAACTTTACGGTGAAATACAAGCCGGGTGCAGGCAATCCTGCTGATTACATCAGTCGACATCCTGTCAACAGTTTCACCATCACCAAGCATCAGCAAGTTGCCGAGGAATATGTACACTCTGTAACCTGTGATGCAGTCCCTAAGGCTCTCACTCTTGATGAAATCCGTACTGCAACCCTAGAGGACCCAACTCTGCAAGCAACAGTGGATGCATTGACTAAGAAAAATTTTCCACTCATCCCACCCTCTGGAGTTGACCAAGATGCATTCAAAGCACTTGAACGCATCCAGACAGAATTAAGTGTTACGCAACAACGCGACACCGTGCTGCGAGGTACTCGTATCGTCATTCCAGCTGTTCTCCAGCAACGTGCTCTGAAGCTTGCACATCAAGGACACCAAGGTCTTGTTAGGACCAAACAGCTGCTACGAGAAAAGGTGTGGTTTCCTGGCATTGATCGTCAAGCAAAAGACATGCATGTTGCCTGTGTCCCTTGCCAAGCTGCAGTGGATACTTCAAGACCAACACCTCTATAACCTTCACCACTATCTGCTGCACCATGGACGGAAGTATCGATGGACTTCTGCGGACCGCTACCAACTGGAGAGTACTTGATGATAGTCATTGATGATCACTCACGTTATCCAGAAGTAGAAATCATCACTTCCACATCTGCAAAGGCCGTCATCCCGAAACTCGACAAGATCTTTTCAAACTTCGGCATTCCTGAAGTTGTCAAGACGGACAATGGACCGCCATTCAATGGACAAGACTTTGTCAACTTTGCTGAGCATATTGGATTCAAACACCGCCGTGTGATGCCACTACATCCTCAAGCAAATGGAGAAGTTGAGAGATTCATGCAACCTCTCATGAAAGCGGTACGCTGTGCTCATGCCGAAGGACGATCCTGGAAACAAGGTATGTATTCTTTTCTCAGGAACTACCATGCAACACCACATGGAACACTGGGCAAGTCGCCTGGCGAACTTTTATTTGGACGTCCTATGAGAATCGCACTACCCGTCATGCCAGCCGAGGTAACGGATAAACGTCTCGCTCAGAAGGATGCACTAGCCAAGGGCAAAATGAAAATTGTTCATGATCAACGTGCAAAGGAACAATTCATAAAGGTTGGAGATACTGTTCTCGTTAAAAAGAAAAAAGAGGGAAAGCTAGATATGTCGTATGATACAAAACCATATAAAGTGATTAGTGTAAAAGGAACTATGGTAACAGCTAGTAATAGAGATCATAGTATAACACGTAATATGGCCTATTTCAAAGTGATTCCAACTAGTGTAGAAAATGATAAAGTGCAAAGTCGTGCAAAAGAAAAAGAAAAAATGAGTTATAACTCAATAAACAATTCATCAAGGAATATTCTTGTATTTGGGGACTCTCGTCCTAAACGTCATGTTAAACGCCCTACACGATTTGATGATTAATTGTGTTCCTATGTAATGCAAAGTATTTACTTCTTATGCTAAACTAAATTTAATATTGTTTGAATAATGCAAATCTCTCATTCAATATTTTGTAACTTTGTATTACAGTTTCTTTCATGTTTGTTTAACATTGCATATGTATTTTTAACATTGAAATCCTTTGAGGTAAAGATTAAGTTGTTTAAATTCTTTGTGTGCTTAATTAATGTTAAATGTATGCAATATCTCTTGATATGTTAATAACTTACTTTGTGTCAATAACTTTGC